>NC_142481.1:38603750-38920000 GCF_049115385.1 Moschus berezovskii | reverse complement strand
ACCAAGTCCTCATCTGTAACAGAGGGCTTCCCCTCACTGGCCTGCCATTGCGGCCAGAATGAGTGCAAATGAGCATCCTTTCTAGAATTTGGGTCTCCAGAAGCTTCATTTCAGCTATAACCTATGCCCTTAGCCAAGAACCCATGAGCCTTTTGGGGATTATCTTGTGTTTTAAAGCTGCTTGTTGCTCGGCTCTCTCTGATGTCAATATTGGTCTGCCTGGACAAAAGCAAGCTTGCTAAATGACATTGTGAAAGCATGTGAGCATAAGGGAGGTGCTGCCGCCTCTTCCTGTGCTGGCCTGGCTACAGTTCATAAATGAAACTATGAAGTCTCTTTTTCTCTCCCTGTATGTTTATGTGTATAAATATGTGTGCTGTAGATGTGTGCGTATTTTCTACCTCTAGATGGTATTTCTAAAATTAACTTGTAAAACGAGCTCTATTTAATTCAATAAGAAAAATTAAGTGCTTATATAAGTCAAACTCTCAGAAATATAATAGAAACTAGCTCAAATGTTTCTCAAGTTCATATGATCTAAAATAATCTTTAGTAAATAAAAGCTAGTTTAAGTTTGTTGGTTATGATAGTAAACATATCTTGTGCTACATTGAAAATTTTACTATAAAAATTATGTTCCTAAAAAATATAATAAATGTAGTTTTACATTGTTAAATAAGTTGAATGAGTTTTCATATCAAAACTGTGTGCTCAGTTGTCCAGTTGTGTCCGACTCTGTGCGACCCCATGGACTGTAGCCTGCCAGGCTCCTCTGTCCATTGGATTCTCAGACAGGAATACTAGAGTGGGCTGCCATTTCCTTCTCCAGGGTATCTTCCTAACCCAGGGATCGAACCCACGGCTTCTACTGCCTCTCCTGCATTTCAGGTGGATTCTTTACACCTGAGCCCCTGGGGACCTTTCCCAATATCAAAAGTAAGCTGGTACAAATTAAAAGTTGGTTTGTTCACTGTTAAAGGGAAAAAGTTTTATTGAACTATTGGTCCGATAGTGAAAGGTTTTTCTTCACCTTTTAAAATGATCTACCTAGAAAGCAAACATCTTGAGACTTGTTAAAATAATCACTTGTATTGTATGTTGTCTTTGATTACTTAAGTAAAACTAGTCCTCTCAATAGTAAATGAGCGAAGTTTTGCTCAGAATATATAACCTTCCATATTTGCTTGAGAAGTCTTTGACATTTTGGTTTAGTAGATAACTAAGTATTGTTTCACAGTGACCTGTGATTCTATTTGACTGTTTTTAAACCTTTTGTTATTTTTTACAATCATCCCCAAAATCAAATTCTAAATGAAATCTTTTGACCTAAACTAATTTTGGGATCTTTTGAAGGGTTCCTGGAACACCTTCAAAAATTTATTCTCTCATATGAAAAGATATTCAGTTCAATTCAGTTCAGTTCAGTCGCTCAGTCATGTCTGACTCTTTGCGACCCCATGAATCAAAGCACGCCAGGCTTCCCTGTCCATCACTAACTCCCGGAGTTCACTCAAACTCATGTCCATCGAGTTGGTGATGCCATCCAGCCATCTCATTCTCTGTCGTCCCCTTCTTCTCCTGCCCCTAATCCCTCCCAGCATCAGTCTTTCCCAGTGAGTCAACTCTTAGCATGAGGTGGCAAAAGTATTGGAGTTTCAGCTTTAGCATCAGATATTAATTAGATTTATTTGATGTATTAAGTTACATGGGAAGCATTGTCAGAAAAGAAGTAACACTAAGCTTTTTAATGTTGTATTTATGTTAGTATGTATTATGTGTTCCAAAAATTGCATGAAATTCTTAAAAATCTGAACTGTCTTAGTAATTCCAGTTCTTATCTTAAAGTGTTGTGTGTGTCACAGAAATGACAAAATTTCCATCTCAATCACATTGTAATGAAATCTAATGAGATCTTTAACCACGGTTATTTTAAGTCTTTTGTCGTTTACAGATAGTTCTTGTTTTACTTGGATGCTTTTGCAAAAGTATTCCAACAAAATGTTTCATCTTCAGAGAAATTCAGAAAAGAGATTCTGACAAGTGCTCTAGAATAGCGATTGTAATAACTTTCGACCATACCAGCAAACTGGGTAAGAATTTTCAGAACTCTAAGGAAAAACTAAATTCATAAAATTGCTAACCAAAGATCAACAAGAATTCATTATGTAGGACTAAATGAATTGATAAAGATCATTATAATTTTTGATGACTTTGTGTTTGAAATGTTGCTGGTTCGCTTATGTTTTGGTCTTCCAGATTTAAGGAAACCTGTTTTCTTTCTCTTGAATTGACAAGTTAATCAATTACACCTTTGTGAACAAAGATGAAATATTTATTTTTTCTCCCTACCTAACCCCGTCAAAATCCAGAAACTCTTGCATATTCTCTTCATGGCAATATAGCTTATTCGTTCAATACGAATCTGGCCTCCTTATAACGGAACACGATAATATTGGACATTTTACCAAGGCTGTGACTAGTAGTTCTAGTGCTCGATTCCTCAGTCATGTCCGACTCTGTGCGACCCCACGGACTGTAGCCCACCAGGCCCCTCTGGCCATGAAATTTTCCAGGCAAGAAAACTGGAGTGGATTGCTGTTTCCTTCTCCAGGGGAACTTCTTGAGCCAGCCATTGAACCTGAGAATGTCATATTTAAAAGAGATGTATAAAGGCTCAAATATGACCAGACAACTTTATGGAGCTGCTTGAAAAAGTCGACCTGTTACCTTGCTTAGAGCTTTCCCAGCAACCTTACTAGGTGAGGAAGGAAAATAATATGATTAATTACATAAGATCACTGAGCAAGCCACCTGGCTTAAAAAGCTGACTCCTTCAATGATTCTTTCTTGGACAGATTTGACTTTGCTTTAGGTCTTGGGGACCTTGGCTCTACTGTGTGTGTGTGCGCGTGTGTGGACACTCGTGCGCATATACGCAGGCACTCAGTCACTCAGTTGTGTCTGACTCATGTGACTCCATGGACTGTAGCCTGCCGGGCTCCTCTGTCCATGGGGTTTCCCAGGTAAGAATACTGGAGTGGGTTGCCATTTCTTCCTCCATGAGATCTCCCCACCCGGGGCTGAGTGCACTCCAGACACTGAGACTTACTGTGCTTATTGCGTCATAGGCATTTCCGTGAGTGCACTGTGTTCTCTCAAAAGTTTAAATACGCGTTCCCGGCTGCTGACGACCAAGCAAATGCTTTGCCTAAGACTGGAATGCTGGGAAAGAAGGAAAGACAATAACCAGTTAAGCATCATGAACTGGAAGCCATGACCTATGACTGTCATGGGGATTAAACAAAAAAAATTGTGGAGCTCTGGACACCACACGAAGGACCCACAGAGGTTCTGACCTGTAGCCAAGAGTGGTGCTTCGATCTTGCCTGGATGCCTTAGAACTTGATCACATCGCTCAGTTAAGCGAAGTGCTGGATCCAAAGAGGGGAATTGTTAAAAACAAAAACAAAAGAGGCCTCAAATGCAGTCACTTGTGCTAAGCCCTCATCGTCGGATGAAGATTTAGTACCTTACCTGATTGGACTTTCAAACTTCCCCAGGAATGTAATCTTAACCAGTCAGTCTGGAATTTCCTGGCCAGGACCAGTGAGGTAACATGCGTCAAAGACCCTTTTGTCCCCTTGAAGAAAGGGACACTGCCCACCATCATCATTTTTCATTTGTTTATGATTTGCTTGTCCAGCTCCCTCTCTACCTTTTCTGAATTTTTCTGCTTGCTAGATGGATTTCTGCTTTGTGTGTGAATCATTTGAACAGGTAATTATATCTTCAAATTTGTGAAGTGGAGCTTTTTTTTTTAACATAGGATACTATACTTGATGGGGTTTTTAAAATAATTATTTTCTTGAAATATAATTCAAGTACCATAAAATTCACATTTTTAAAGTGCACAGTTTAGTGGTCTTGTATATTCACAAAGTTGTTTAACCATCACCACTATCCAATCCCAGAAAATTGTCATCACTCCTAAAAGAAACCTCATACCTATTAGGAGTCATTCCTTATTGCCCTCATCCCCAGCCTGTAGAAACCTCTAATCTACTTTGTTTGTGTGGATTTGCTTATTAAGAACATCTCATAAATAAAATCATACACCGTCTGGCCTCCTGTATCTGGCTTTTTCCATTAGCATGATGTTTTGAGGGTTCCTCCACATTGTAGCAAGTATCCAAACTATATTTCTTTTTATGCCCAAATAATATTCCATGGTGTGGATAGATTATATTATAGATCATAATAGTTCCTTGTCCATTCTCAGTTGATGGACATTTTGGTTGGTTGGTTGTTTTCACTTTCAACTCTTTTGACTAACGCTGCTATTTATGTGCAAGTTTTTGTATGGACATATTATCAGTTATCTTGGGTACATACCTAGGAGTGAAATTGCTGTGAAATATGGTAACTCTAAGTTTGATTTTTATTTATCTATGTATTTATGTTTGGCTGCACTGGGTCTTCGTTGCTGCACGAGGACTTTTAGTTACAGCGAATGGGGCTACTCCTCATGCAGTGCACAGGCTTCTCAAGGCAGTGGCTCCTCCTGCTGCAGAGCACAGGTTCTAGGGCATGCAGTTCTCAGGAGTTGCAGCCGACGGGCTCAGTAGTTGTGGAGTACAGGCTTAGTTGCTCCACGGCATGTAGGATCTTCCCCGAGCAAGGGTCAAGCCTGTGTCCCCCTGCATTGGCAGGCTGATTCTTAACCACCAAACCACCAGGGAGTCCCTAAGTTTAAGTTGTAATGAACTGCCAAGCTGTGTCCCAGAGCAACCCTCACTCTTTTATAACCTATATTTCCCCCTTCACAATGGATCATGACTGGATTCTCTTGTCCATATGTAGAAGTGTGCATCACTAGTTTGAGTGAATGGATAGTATTGTCTTAGCCAGCTAAATATCAACATTAAAGCGTATTTGGAGAATTCTCTTTTGTTGGATGTTTAATGATTCTATGAAACAGATTTTGAGCATCTTCTTTGCATCCCCACCAGGGAGATGACACTCTCCCAGGTATATCCAGAGCACTTTATATATATAGCAGAGATCCCTGTATCTGGTGCTTTCACACTGCATGGCAAGTCACCCAGAGCTTCCCCCATCTATTTTATCTATTACATGGTGAACTCCTCCGGACGCTAGAACATGTCTTAAATGTACCTTTGTATCCATACTTCCCAGCATAGAGCCAATATTTGATAGATGTCTGCAGAATGAATGAATGAAGGAAATAATGACTGGATGGAAAGACGGATGGTTCGAGTCAGGGACTATGAAGAGACAGTGTTCCTTTACTATAAGATACTATAAGAACATTCTGTCCAAAGATCCCTGCCTGAGGAAGCAGTGAGTCCCCAAACCCCGGAGGTGTGCAAAAGGAGGCTGAGTTAATTGTCAGGAACACCGTAAAGTTAATCCAGGCATCCAAAGGGAAACGGGATGAAATTTAAGATGCTTCCAAGGTGGGAAGCACAGAATTCTGTGAAACAGAAACCTGGGGGAGCAGAGATTTGCCGCATGTTCTCCAACCGGGCAGCTGAGGGGCTAGGGGTTGCTCTGAAAGTTTTTGCCTTGTTCTGAGGACCACACACCAAAGCGTCCGTTCAGTCAGTTCAGTCACTCAGGAGTGTCCGACTCTTTGCGACCCCATGAATCACAGCATGCCAGGCCTCCCTGTCCATCACCTACTCCCAGAATTTACCCAAACTCATGTCCATTGAGTCAGTGATGCCATCCAACCATCTCATCCTCTGTCGTTCCCTTCTCCTCCTGCCTTCAATCTTTCCCAGCATCAGGTTCTTTTCCAATGAGTCAGTTCTTCACATCAGGTGGCCAAAGTATCGGAGTTTCAGCTTCAGCATCAGTCCTTCCAATGAACACCCAGGACTGATCTCCTTTAGGATTGACTGACTGGATCTTCTTGCAGTCCAACCGTCTCTCAAGAGTCTTCTCCAACACCAGAGTTCAAAAGCATCAATTCTTCGGCGCTCAGCTTTCTCTATAGTCCAACTCTCACATCCATACATGACCACGGGAAAAACCATGGCTTTGACTAGACAGACCTTTGTTGGCAAAGTAATGTCTCTGCTTTTTAATATGCTGTCTAAGTTGGCCATAGCTTTTCTTCCAAGGAGCAAGCATCTTTTAATTTCACAGCTTCAGTGATTTTGGAGCCCAAGAAAATAAAGCCTCTTACTTTTTCCATTGTTTCCCCATCTATTTGCCATGAAATGATGGAACCAGATGCCTTGATCTTAGTTTTCTGAATGTTGAGTTTTAAGCCAATTATTTCACTCTCCTCTTTCACTTTCATCAAAAGGCTCTTTAGTTGTTCTTCGCTTTCTGCCATAAGGGAGGTGTCATCTGCATATCTGAGGTTATTGATGTTTCTCCCAGCAATCTTGATTCCAGCTTGTGCTGCATCCAGCCTGTCATTCCACATGATGTACTTGCATATAAGTTAAATAAGCAGGGTGACAGCCATTACCCATTTGGAACCAGTCTTTTGTTCCACCAAAGTGTGCCCTTGTCTAAAGTCCTATGCATGCTTTGGGTACCTCACAGTGCACTAAGGTTAGTATCCAGGAAGGGAGAAACACTTGCGAAACTAGTGGTTGAACAAATCAGTGGTTATCTGTGAAAGTGGCTCAGTCGTGTCCGACTCTTTGCGACCCCATGGACTGTCCATGGAGTTCTCTAGGCAAGAATACTGGAGTGGGCAGCCTTTCCCTTCTCCAGGGTTCTTCCCGACCCAGGGATCGAACCGGGATCTCCTGTGTTGCAGGCGAATTCTTTACCAAGTAAGCTAATGCAAGCTCTTTTGATAAAAGTCAAAGTCTAGGAGGGTGGGGCCTGGACGGGCTTGGCCGCCAAAACTTCAGCCCTTGCCTCTTAGGGACGGGGGAGAGCTCTTCTGTTGTCTCCCCATCAGCTCTTGGGCGGCGGGGGCGGGCCTGGGGAGAGAAGCTGGAGTGGCGGGAACTGGGCGGACTCATAAGGCCCTCGGGAGGCACAGAGACTGAGGACACAGAGCTTGCTGTCCTGCCACGATGTGGCTCGTCGCTCTGGTCCTGACCTCCCTCGCCATTTCCACGGCTTGGGGTGAGTCCTCCTGAAATGCAAATAGCGGGCGGTCTTTGGGAATCCTTGCGGGGGACCAGGTGGAGGAGAAGCATACAAGGCAAAGCAGTGACAGGCCACTGGGGCCCGCAGCAGCGCGCGCTGTCAGGACTCTGAGGCTCTGCCAACTCCGGGCAGCGACAGGAGACAAAGGGGAGGGTACACCGGGAGACGCAGCTGCACCGGCCATGCCCCGTGCAGGAGGGCAACCAGCTCACCTATCGCTGAGCAGCTGAGGACTTTGGCGAGCTCCGTGTGTTTCCCCCTTGACCATTAGTCCAGATATGGCTAAAAGTGGGTTAGCGGAGTATTGATGGCCACTCTGGGGTCAGCGTGGCTGGGTTCCCATCCAAGGCAGCACTCAGTAGCTGTGTGTTCTCAGACAAGTTATGATTCTTTTCTGTGTCTCAGTTCTGCACGGCTAAAATGGGGGTGAGAACTGTATCTACATCATTGGGCTGTTGTAAGTGTGAAATGGGTTGTTTTCTAAAGAGTGCCTGGAATTGGAGAAAGTGAAAAAACGGATTCATAAGTAAAAGAGTTGTTATAACTTACAGTGTACTAGTAGACACTCTGAGGTGTGGTCAAGCCCATGGATCAGGAGCCAATGGCCATTTAAGAGATTGTTTTTCCCAGTTTCCCAGAGGAGGGGGCCTGACACCACCTGGTGGGCTAGAAGATGAAGCATCAGGTGTGCCAGGGGGCAGAGGAAGAAGGGAGGAATCTGGACAAGAAATTTATCTTGGTTGGTGGGGTGGGCTGGATAGGGTAAGCCAATCCCCGCCATGCTCCAGGGCTTAGGGACTGCCCACAACTGGTAGGTACTTTGCCCTGGAGTGATTAGGGCAGGATGATAGTGGCCGTTTTGGCAGGCCTGATAAAGATGGTGGTTGGGGTTCAGCCTCTGGCATGCTGGAAGAGAAAATTCATTCCTGTCTCCAGGGATCGGCTAACTCTGGGAGGGGCAGTCCCCCCAGAATCAGCAAGGCTCCCAGTACCAAAGCATCAGAATACACAGCATAGAAGACATGGTTAATACAAGGGTGCAGCAAGAGCCCTCAGAATGCATCTGTACCATTTTATAGATGGAAAAACTGAGGCTCAGACTGGGAAAGGTATGTATCCACGGTCAGCTGGAATATCATGCTCTGAATTCTATCCCTGCCTCCTGAGTCCAGAGCCAGTGCTCTGGCTGTCAGTGCTGACAGCCCAGCCTCCACTGGGTTTAATCCTCTTCCTGGTGCTGTGACACTGTGAGAGGCCCAGAACCGAGGGTAGGAGCAGAGTTAAAAGTACATGATTATCCCCTTTCTGCTGGTTTATCTGGGTCAAGTCAGTCTATTTCCATCTTTTAAAAATCCATACTGGCTTCCTCCATTTCTTCAGTTACCTCTTTGGAAAATGGACATATTAATGTTTTCCTAGCAAGGCTTTTGTCATTGGATTGTCCACGTGGCACAGAGAAAGTACGCAATACACAACATTACATGTACCTCAAGTGATAACCGCTGCTGTCACCATTGTTGCCCATACCTCACAGCCCATCACCCACTTTTTCACCTTTGCCAACTGGACATCTGTCCACTTCACACACGTTTCTTGAAGGCTGTCATCGGATGTGTCTATGAGACCAGATCTGGGTTATTCTTCTCTGTTCTGGCCACACACTTTGAGAGAGAGGTTGTCGTTTTGTCTGTATCTAAAGGGGAACAATTGGCAGGATGAGAGGCTGGAAATCATTTCCTGTTAGGATGCTTAAACAAACTGCAGCTGTTGATGACGGATAAGAGAGGACTTGAGGGATGAGCATGAACAGGGGTCAACACGAAGGCCACCTGCCTCATGAAGGTGCAGGATGTCCCCAAGCAGGGAGGACCAGGCCTGATGTGGCAACTGCAGGAGACGCATTTGAGCTCAGTGAGAAAAAACCGCCTGCTCCGCGGGAATGGGACAGACAGAATGTGACCCCCAGTCTCGCTCCCTCTGATGACCCTGTGAGTTAGGAAGGACAGTTAGCTTCTCTCTCTCTCACATAAGCAGCTGAGGCTTAGAGGGTTGAGAGGACATTCAAGATCACATGGCAGAGGTGCCAAAGTCCACCCAGAATCCAGTTCAAACCTTTACCACTGACGTGTCCTCATTTCCTCTCAATGTCCACCAGGGCGGCCACCCACACCACCTATTGTGGAGACTGCTCAGGGCAGAGTCCTGGGAAACTATGTCAGCTTAAAAGGATTTGCACAGCCTGTGGCCGTTTTCCTGGGAATTCCTTTTGCCAAGCCTCCTCTCGGATCCTTGAGGTTTGCTCCACCGCAGCCTGCAGAACCATGGACCTTCGTGAAGAATACCACCTCTCACCCTCCCATGTAAGCCGGGCGTGTGGCCTTTGGCGTCTTTCAGTGGGGATGTTAGTCTCCAAGGGATGCAGGAAGGAGCCAAGGCAATCTTCTGAGTGGCTCATGCTCTGTTCTGGAATCCTCAAGATATTGTAGATCCTTACCAGCATTCCAGAATTTCACAGCACTGTAGAGCCTTTTATTCAACCAATACTTCTGGAACACCTCCTGTGTGTCAGGCGTGTTCTAGTTTCCTGGGATCCATCAGTGACCCAAAGAAAGATCCCACCCTCATGCAGCTTGCCTTTGTAGCAGGGAAAGACAGATCCTGAGCAATATGCAAGGTAACAGATTATATAATATGTAAGAATAGCCTAAGTGCTTTGGAATAAACAAGGAGTTGAGCAGTGGTGGGGGCGGGTCAGAAGTAATGATTCTGTTTATTCTCCTGTCTTGATCTTTGATGCAGCTGGGGAGTGAGGTGGGCCAGGATTGTGTGGGTGGGGAGTCTTTGGGGTATCGCCAGTTCCTAACTCCCAGGTGTGACTGCTGCCGAGTAAGGAGGAGAGCAATAGTTGGTGTGTCCTAGTCACTGTGTCCACATTGGGCAAAGAAGTCAGAGTCGTCCCCCAGAACACCTAGGACATCTACATGGGAGAATCCTGGGGATTTCCAGGATCTGCCTTTTGTAGCTAGTTTCCACCCTTAGGTGAGGTCCAGAACCACCTCATTAACACAACAAATGGTGCATTTGTCAGTCTCTTCACTGAGGGAATTCCTAGGGTTTTAGGAACTCCTTGACGGAAATGGGAAGACCAAAGACATATTTCTTATATCACAGTATCATATCCCACAATACAGATACTTTTTTAAATTATTTTTGAATTTTTTTTATTAAGTTTTTATTGGCTGTGCTAGGTCTTTGTTGCTGCACGTGGGCTTTCCCCAGTTGCAGGAACAGGGGCTACTCTCTAGTTGAGATGCGTGGGCTTCTCTTTGCAGTGGCTTCTCCTGTTGTGAATGGAGCACCGGCTGTAGGGCTCGGACTCAGTCGTGTGCGCCCTGGCTTTGCTGTCCCACGGCATGTGAGAGCGTCCCCAACCAGGGATCAAACCGATGTCCCTGCATTGCAAAGCAGACTCTTAACCATTGGCCCAACAGGGAAGCCCGATACAGATACTTTGGATGTCTGCTTTGCTCATTTCTATCATGAACATGGTTATATGTCATTACATATCACAGCCTGACATTATATTACCTTGGGTATTGAGTTATAGTTTATTTACCCAGTCTCTTATTTGGGACCATTAAGTTCTTCTTGATATTTTTGATAGTATAATTAGCACTGTGATGAACATCCTGTAGCCAAACCTTTATGCCCATTCACAGTAATTGGGGCTAAGTTCCAAGAAATGACATTTCTGAGTAAAAGAGTATCACCTTTTGTTAAATTTCCTTCCAGAAATGTTCCAGCTACACTCTTTCCATTAATATATGAAAACTTTCATTCACCAGGCCCTAGCCAATTCTGGAGATTATTAAAAAATGTTTTGGCTATTGAGTAGGCAAAATAATAATAATTATTAGCATCATAATTATGTATATAATTTTAGAGTTTATTCCTTTTAACTCAATACTAGTGATGTTGAACTCTCTTTCCCATTAACTTTTGATTGTATCCTTTTATGAATACTATATCCCCTTGCCTTGGTGATCTGGGGACAGCTCCCCCAGGATGGAAATCAGGAGGGTCTCTTTGGGGCTCTGACAGTCACTTGATAGCTATGTCATCCAAGCACCTCAATACTGGGGGCCACCTGCCTGCTTTCTGAAAATCTGGAAATGTGGCTTATAATATCCTCGGAAACATAAACAATGCATAGTCTGACTCTTCATGGCTGTGTGACCTTGGGCAGGTTCTCTAACCTCTCTCTGCCTCAGTTTTCTCAACTGTAAAATGGGGATAATTATAGAACCCATATCATGGGTCTGATCTGAAGATTTTTTAAAAATAATTTCATGTATTTTATTATTTATTTTTGGCTGTGCTGGGTCTTTGATGCTGTGTGCGCTTTATCTAGGTGCAGACGGCAGGAGCTACTCTCTAGTTGCAGTGCATGGCTTCTCATTGCATCGACTTCTCTTGCGGAGCACTGGCTCCAGGGCGTGCAGACTTCAGGAGTTGAGGCTCACAGGTTTAGTTGCCCCGTGGCATGTGGGATCTTCCCAGATCAGGGATCAAACCTGTGTCTCCTGCACTGGCAGGCAGATTCTTTACTACTGAGCCACCAGGGAAGCCCCTGATCTGAAGATTTTGTGGTTGTTCAGTCCATAGGTTATGTCTGAATCTTTGCAACCCCAGGGACTGTAGCCCATCAGGCTCCTCTGTCCTCCACTATCTCCTGGGCTCAAATTCATCTCCCTTGAGTTGGTGATGCTATCTCACCATCTCATCCTCTGCCACCCCCTGTTCCTTTTGCCTTCAGTATTTCCCAACATCAAGATCTTTTCCAACAAGTTGACTCTTGGTATCACGTGGCCAAAGTATTGGAGTTTCAGCATCAGCAACAGTCATTGCAATGAGCATTCAGGGTTGATTTCTTTTAGGATGGACTGGTTGGATCTCCTTGCAATCCAAGGGACTCTCAAGAGTCTTCTCTAGTACCACAATTCAAAAGCATCAATTCCTTAGCCTTCAGCCTTCTTTATGGACCAATTCTCACACTTGTACATGACTACTGGAAAAGCCATAGCTTTGACTGTACGGACCTGTGTCGGCAAAGTGATGTCTCTGCTTTGTAATATACGGTCTAGGTTGGCCATAGCTTTCCTTACAAGGAGCAAGTGTCTTTTAAATATTAAGTTGTGCCCGTTACTGCTGCTGGATCTTTCATCCATTATTTGGACAATGCATAACACTTGACAAGATGAACTGACAGAATCCTAGAATGTCAGTGCTGCCAGACCCGTGTAGAAATCATTCCCCTACTTAGACATGGCAGACTGGGAACCAGAACAGAGAAGGAACTTGCCCAAGGTCACTCGGCATGTAAGTGGCAGAGGCAGAAGTAGAACCAAGGTCTCCTAATGTTGCACCACAGATATTTTGCCCTGACCTGTTGCATGCCTTAATGACTGCCAACAGAGTGGCTTCTCACCATTTTTGGAAGTCTCCCATGGACTGGAACTCCTGGTTGACCAGTCGAGGAGCGTGAGCACCCTGCACTTGCTATGCAGCAGAGAGTCAGCTGCAACCAGGGCTTGCAGGAAATGATCCACTTCGAGGCTCATAAGCAGCATCTTCTTGACACAATGCGTTCCGACGTCTCCTGAAAGGGGGAGGTGCCAGGCCTTCTTATTAGTTACACTCGCCAGACCGTGGTGAGCCCTGGAACCCCCTATCCTGACCCCCCAGGTAGTCTCCCACCCATTCCAGTGTCTGAAATCTGCTAAGACAGCTCTGTTTACAGGTTTAATTCTCCCAGTCTGAGACCTAGCCTCTCGACAGGAGGCGTCTCCTTGATCAGCTCTGATTGAACACCAGGAGTCTTCTCTTTCCTCGCCCCTCCCAGGTGCTCCCAAAGCACAGTCTTGGCAGAAATGTCCTCAGACTTTAACAGCAGAATGAAGAGTGTTAAGCCTAAATTTTCTGAAGACTGTCTTTACCTAAATATTTACACCCCTGCTGACTTGACTAAGAGAAGGAGGCTGCCGGTAAGCAGTGGGAAACTCTGGTCAAGGCTGGTGTAGACAGGAAGGGGATGAAGGCAGTGTTGGGTGGGGGCGTCTTGGGCCAAGGGTCTTCTGGAGCCCCAGGGCTTTCTTGTGCACCACGGCCAAACCTGGCATCAGGGAGGGCAGGTGGCCCACGCCTGTTTCCCCTCGGCCAGAAGCGGGCCCCTGGGGGAGATTGCTGCACATCTGTAATGCACATTTTAATGTTTCTGATGTCTCTCATGCTAATAGATGGACAAGAAGGATGACTCTTAATTGCTAGATTAGGAATCTGATACCCAGAGTAGGTAAAACATAACTTCCAATAAAGTTAGAGCTGGAAGGAATCTTGGAGATAAGCCAACAAATCAACCCTTCCCTTACAGACAGAGAAACTGAGGTCCTGTGAGGGGAAGACCAGGTCACAAAGTAGGGGTGGCAGGACTGGAGCACGGGGCTCCAGGAACTGCCAGGAGCTCTCTGACACAGGCTAGCATGGAGCCTGTGTGTGGCCTTTCCTCAACACACAAGAGACCCTCTCTGACAACTTCCTCTGACTAGGTGTCACAGGTTGGGGAGCAGAGCCTGGAGCAACAAGGCTGCACTTTCCTTTGCCAACGATCAAGATTTTCCTGTAGTTAATTTCACTTCCTAATTGTCTTTGGCCCAGGTTAGTGATGCAGTGAGTCAGCATTTCCAGAATAAATGGAGCCCAGAGACAGGGCAGCCTTCCAGACTCAGGTTGGAGGGTGGGGCTGGTGTGCTATCAAAGGAGGGGTCAGGAGGGATAGAGGCAGGGGTGGGCGCACCCAGCCATCTCCCAGGAACACCCGTGGCATGGTGCCCAGGTGTGGAGGAGGGTGTCTAAACTTGGGACTAGGAGCTTGAGGAGGTGGGGACAATCGATCACTCATGCATTCATGCATTCGCCTGTTACATACTTAGTGCTCCCGCACACCTAGCTAGAAGTGGGGTTAAGAGAAAGAGGAACATAAACTATGACCACACAGCCCCTGCCTTTGAAGAGCTGCACCGAGCTGGACTGGCTTCTACAGCACACTGCTGCTGAGCAGCCCGTGGCTCAGCCTGGACTCAAGAGGAGGCTGCAAACTCAGTCCCTCCACCGGGAGGCAGTCAAGGATCGGAGGTGTTGAGGAGCAGGGGCTCTGGGAAGCTGAGGCTGGAGAACCTCTACAATGGACACAGACCATGGAACTGCAGAGTCTGGGTGTAAATACCAGTTCTGCCGTTTACTGCCTGAGAGACCTGGCTCTGTTTCCTCAAATCAGGGATAATCACACGTGAGTTTGCAGTGATGAACATGAAGATTTATGGCAGCATCTGGCACAGCACACGAGGCAACTTCCTGATCTTCAGTTAGAGTTGAAGGGAAGGAATTCCTCCTGCCCCAACAGCCAACCGACTGCAGCATGGCCGTTGGCTGCTGTGTGCCGGGTGGCTCGACATGTGGCCTCTGCAGCCAGACTGCTTGGGGTCAAGTCCTGTCTCCACTGCCTAGAGGCTGCGTGACCTCAGGGTGGTTCAGTGCCCCCATTTTCCTGTCCATTAAATGGGATAATAGTTGTCCCTCATTGACAGATGGGTTACTTTTAAATGCTTAAAATAATTCTTGGCACATAGTTCATGTGTGAGTTCTTCAAATTTTTTGTTAACAAAATGATTATAATATTACTTTAGCTATTCTCACTTTCTTGCTTTGTGAACTCCTTAAATTTGGGGACATGCATTATGAATGGCCTCAATTGTTACCACAGTCCCTGGCACCTAGTAGGTTTTCAGATCATATTCATCAAATGGTTGAAGACTTCTTGGAGGAGGTAGTTTTAGGCTGGGCTTTGGAGGATGGGTGAGATTTTGGGAGCAGAGGAGGCAGCAGGAAGGCATATTAAGATGAGGTACCACCCAGGGCATAGGCTTCTTGACATGATTATTCATTCACATGAGAAGTTGAATTCACCACAGAGAAGGTAACTAAGATGAAGCTGAAACAAGCTTCTAACCAAGGGCTTCTGCATGCTGAGTGTGCTGAGCTGGGTGAGGGGTCCAGGAGTGAGGGTGGTGGGAGTGTTGGGGAGGAGATGATGCTCGAGCTTGGCTGTCCCCATGATGATGTTCTCAGCATGAGGAGCTGAGAGCAGGTGGCACTGGGGCAGGGGAGACAGGGGAAACCAGGGATCCCTAAGTGGGGTGGTGGCCTGGGCCTCAGATGGAGAACAGGTAGGTGACCAAACCTGCCTCTGAGGTCTTCGCCAGCTCTGCTTCCAGTAACCCTGTGGTTGCATCCTCCCCATCCAGGTGATGGTGTGGATCCACGGAGGAGCTCTGCTGATGGGAGGAGCATCAGCCCATGATGGGCTGGTCCTCTCTGCCCATGAAAATGTGGTGGTGGTAACCATTCAGTACCGTCTGGGCATCTGGGGATTCTTCAGGTAAGACCCTGGACTCTCCTGGTGGCACCTTGCCCCCAGTGTGGGGGTGCTAGGACCCCACTCTAGTCAGGGAAGCCCTCAAGGGGATCCTTGCTAGGCTTCCTACTAAGACATCTGAGTCCCCTCCTAATTGGGCTCCACACCTTCTCATTTCCCAGCCACCTTGGTGCACTTCTGAGCTCTTACACAGAAAACTCCTAATCTCCCTGACAACTCCTACTATTCCTACCAAGCCCAACCCAGTTGTTATCTCATCTGAACTACTTGTCTCTTTTTCGCTGTGCTGCCTGGCACGTTGCTCTGTCTTTAAGATGAGAGTTACCATGCAGCACAGCACTTAGAGGCTCACACATCTTTCCTCCTGGGGAAGTAAATGTGTATTACCATAAGTGAAATAGATGACCAGTGCAAGTTCAATGCATGAAGCGGGCACTCAGGGCCGGTGCAATGGGACAAACCAGAGGGATGGGATGGGGAGGGTGGTGGGAGGGGGGTTCAGGATGGGGGGGCACATGCACACCCATGGGTGATTCATGTCAGTGTATGGCAGAACCCACCACAATATTGTCAAGTAATTAGCCTCCAATTAAAATAAATAAATTATTATTTTTTTTACAAGGAAGGGGCAGATTCATATGGGAGCTCTGTGAAGTCTTGTAGGTGAAGGAACGGTGCCTGGGACTGGGAGGTTGTAAGGAGCATCTGACTCCAGGGGTTCATCTACTGGGAGGAGCTTTGGGCCCACTCACCCCGTTTCCTTCCTGGACTTTGGCACATGCATGAGTGAGGGCTGAGTCTCCCACATGGCTTCTCTGTGGACAGGAACCAGGTTTCCAGCAGGCAGTTCCTGAGCTTTTCCAGAATGCACTGGCCCAGGACCTCTTACCCTAAGATGCTGGGGGATGGGCCGGGGGAGGGGTGGTCACCTCCGTGGAAAGACCTGTGGGCTGGAGACAGGTTTTCCCAGGGGAGTCATGTCCCAGGATGTTCCCCTTCACGGAGACCCCTCAGCTCTTTCCCCCACGGCCTGTGTCTGTTCCCAGAGACAGTGTAACTGCACGTACTCGCCCCAATTCCTCTCCCCCAGCCTCTCCTCTACCACGTGAGTCAGGATTTCACCCCGACCACACACCTGACCACTCTGGTCCAGGTCATCATGACCCAGCATCTCTTGGCCAACCTCAGCAGATCCACACGTGATCCCTCAGTTCTTCTTGAAAAGCTGACCTCTCTAGGTTCCTGGCCACCTCCTCCCTCATGGGTGCTCCTTCTCAGCTCTTCCTGGCCCTCCTCCTCCTGTCTCAGCCTCTGTGTGCATCTTCTTCTTTGTCCCACCGATTCCCTGAGTGACCTCAGGGAGCACTTCCAAGCTTCCTATTTTCAGTCCCATTTCTCCACTGAAGCCCACAAGTACACACATTAAGTGTCTCCTACCTTCCGACTCTGTGGACATGAGTTTGAGTGAACTCCGGGAGTTGGTGATGGACAGGGAGGCCTGGCGTGCTGTGATTCATGGGGTCGCGGAGAGTCGGACACGACTGAGCGACTGAACTGAACTGAACTGACCTGACCTTCCCCATGGGACGGCTGAGGGCACCTCACTCCTCCACAAACAGAACCCTTAACTCCCACTGTCTCTCTCTGCAAACACTGCTCCTCTCCCAGCAACAGGACCTCATGCTCAACTATTAGCAAATACACCCTTCCAGTTACTCTGGATAAAAACCTTGTGGTTGCATGAATTCTTCTCTTTTTTTCACTCCCCATATCCAGTCACCACCAAGTCCTCTTGGTTCCACAGTAGCCAGAGTGATCATTTAAGACATGAGTGGAATCATGTCCTCTCTGCAATGGCTGCATCTTACTCACAGCGACATGGCTGTCCTCATGCAGACCCTGAAAACTCCCTGCAGCTGCACGTTCTAGACTCACACTTCTGTTTCCTGGACCCTAGGGCCTTTGTACTTGCTGTTTCTTCCACTGGGAATTCCCTTCTTTGGATATTTGCAAAGTCCATGTGCTCATAGGAAATGCTCAATCAGTAGATGAAGGATAGATATTTAGAGCCCTACAGCAGAATAAGATGTAAGAAGATGAAGACCCCGTGTGAGGGCTGTGGAAGCCCAGTCCTTTCCAGAAGGCTCACCTGGACCCCCAGCGCCATCTCTGGTCCTCAAGGCCCTGCTGGGACATCTCTGCTCCCAACCCCACCCTGTTCTCTTACTCACAGCACAGGGGACGAGCACAGCCGGGGAAACTGGGGTCACTTGGACCAGGTGGCCGCACTGCACTGGGTCCAGGAGAACATTGCCAACTTTGGAGGGGATCCAGGCTCTGTAACCATCTTTGGAGTGTCAGCAGGAGGGGAAAGTGTCTCCGTTCTTGTAAGTCTTCCTGGCCCTGATGTGGCTGCTGATGGGACCCCTTGCAGATCAGCCCATCTAGTCCTGGGACCTTTACTTCCAAGACCTGGATTCAAGGCTGACCCGACTCTGTTCAGCATCAGACGGTGGAGAGTTAATGGCCAGACTCCCCTTGTCCCTCTGGGATGCTCAGGCTCAGCTTAGCCTCCGGGGCCGTAGCTGCACCCACAGCTGCGACAGACACACTCTTCCTGTCCTGTGTCGGTTGAGCTCATCCTCTCCTTCTTAATCATTTTAACATTTGGACTCGCCTCACTTCTCTTGAGAAGTAGGGGTGGGTGTAAATGATTAATCAGAGGAGCCGACTTGAGGTTGGTCTCAGTGTCCTTGTCTGACTTGAAGCCAGGCCTGCAGTTCAGGGAGATACGAGCACTAGGAACAGGCTGGGGTCCCCGCTGAGGGCTCTGAGGCTTGTCCATGCCCAGGAGGGAGGGCAGCAGTCTCTGGGGCTGAGGGATGGAGCTGGGCTGGGGAGAAGGGGAAGAGGAGTGATAGGGATGGGGATGGGACAGGGGACGAGGGCCACTGACAGGACCTAGGAGTGTGGTGTGGGGAATGGGAATGAGGGAGGCACCAGGGAAGCAAAGCTGGAAAGCCAGGTTAGAAGGTGCTGGGAGCTGTGAGAAACCTTCCAATTGCCTCACTATTGAGCACTATTACTATATTTTTAAAACATCTAGGGTCATAGTTGAATATTCAGGGGAAACCTATTTATATTTTATAAAATGGAGAATAAAGAAAATCATAGATAACCCCGCAAATAAAAATCCATCCACAGTCGCATTAGCCAGTGACTCTCACCATGGACAGTTCCTTTTCTCTACTATTTTTCCCATGCTGTTGTGTGCTTAGTCACTCAGTCGTGTCCAACCCTTTACAGCACTGTGGACTGTAGCCCACCAGGCTCCTCTGTCCATGGGGATTCTTCAGGCAAGAATACTGGAGTGGGTTGCCATGCCCTCCTCCAGGGGATCTTCCCAACCCAGGGATTGAACCCAGGTCTCCTGCATTGCATGCAGATTCTTTACCATTTGAGCCAACAGAACAGCCCTTTTTCCATGAATCACCCTATCTATCATCTATCTATATCTATGAATTTTTAAACAAAAAAGCTTCCTTTACATTATAGCATATATGTTTCCCTAACCATTAATTGTTATTTCTTATGTTTTGTGTGTATAGTCATTATATTTCCGTGTAAACATGAGAAATACCTTATTTACCCAATGTCATATATTAAAACCTTGTGTTATTTCCACTTTTTCCTGTTATAAATAACGTGAACATCTTAGAGATTTTTTTTGCCTCCAGATCATTTTCCTTAAAAAAATCCTGAGTAATGGAAGTGGGAAATCAGAACTGTGTGTTTAAATCGAAGCTAGAAATTTCCAGCTGCCGTTCAGATACTTTGACTGTTGTGATCAGTGCATGCCTCGCTCTGTACACCCGGTTCCCTCTAGCGGAGGTTTTCTTGGAGAAGATGGACCCTCCGGTCAGTCTCGGGAACACGGTCAGTCAGGTCAAGCAAGGACCTGTCATGTCCACTGAGCCCCACGGTCTCCATGGGAAGAGCCCAGGACAGGGCTATGAATGGGTGTAGCTCTTGAAGACCCCACTCCCTGTGAGCATAAACTCCCTTTCTTGCCACTCTCCTCCCAGGTTTTATCTCCCCTGGCCAAGAATCTCTTCCACCGGGCCATCTCAGAGAGTGGCGTTGCCCTCCTTCCTGGCCTGGTCAAGAAGGGCTCTAAGGCTGAAGCTGAGGTAGGTCTCACACTGGACTGTCCCTGCACCATGCTCTGCTCTGCTGAAGTTGTCAGGGCCCTTTCTTATCACAGGGTCTGGCTGACACCCTCAAAGAATCCTAGAAGTGAGGCTGGCTGACCAGGAAGGGCGAGGACACCCCCCGCCCCACTCCCAGTTCTCCTGCTAAGCAAACTGGGGCAGAGAGCAGGAGTGCTGGTCAACGTCAGCCGGTGATGAGGGCAGAGCTGGACTCAGGCTCATGACTCTGGGCTGCCAGCCCCGTGCACTTTGCCCTGAGCGTGCGTCCCAAAGTGTGCCAGGTGTGCTGAGGGGCTGCACAGTGGGCAGTGGCCTGTCATCGTGTGTTGCCTCCCTCAGGGTCTGAGTCAGCTGAACTCATTGGCCTCATGTGAGCCTGGACTGGACTTTCCCTGGGGGCTTGTGACTGGGGTAGGTTCCTGGAGCATTCATTCACTCAGCAAGTAGTTTTGATATAATCTGACATCTGGCAACCTCATGAAGCTTCTATTATAGTTTAGGAGGTAGAGTAATAGTTATACAACTGAAAACTTATAAAGTCAACTGTGACTAGAGCAATAGAGACGAGGTACCTGATGTGAAAAGAATCCAAAAGGAGCACTTCGTCCAGTGGGTACGGGAAGTTATTAGAAAGGCTCCTGGAAAAAGTAATGATCAACGAGTTCAGATGAGAAGGATAAGCCGTAAATTACTTGGTAAGAAAAGAATATCCAGGGAGAGGACCAGCCTGAGCAAGTGTCCTGTGGCAGGAGCAGGTATCTCAAGTGAGAGAGTGAGGAAGGCTGATGTGGCCGGGGCACAAAGTGCAGACAGGACCTGAGAAGCTGAGGGTGGGGGCACTGGCAGGGCCACGCTACGTAGGACCTAGTGGGGACTTTGTCTTTATTTGGAGAATGCTAGGAAGACAGGAGTCACTGATGTGGAGCATTTGGTCAGGCTGGTTTGGTGCAGGGGTGGAGCCAGCAGCCACACTTAAAGGGAGGAATCTAAGACAGTGAAGGAATCTAAGATTCTTATTCCTGCCCTACCTCCCTCCCTCTCTCTCTGCCCACTCTGTCCACTTCTTACGGTCATTTCATTTATTTCGCAAACACCTACTGAGCACTGATTGCGTGTCAGACACTGGACCAGGCTCCAGGCAGCCCGTGCACACTCACCAGTGTCCCACCATCCTGGCACCTGACTTCTCTCCTGCATCTTCCCCTCTGGCTTCACTTTGCAAGTGACTGGCCTGAGGCCACATGGCTGTTAATTGGATGAGCCAAGATTCTAAATTAGACACTGGGATTGTGGATTCCACATTTTTAAGCTCCATTCCTTGCTGCCTCTCTTCAGTTTCAAGAATATTGTGCCCATTTTGACAGACGTAAAGTAACAGAGCAGAGGCTGTATAATTGGCATGACTGGGACCCAGGACGCGCACAGAGTGGTCTGGAGCATTTTTCTTTCTTCTTCTTTTTTTTTTTTTATTGTTTTAAACTTTAATTTTATTATTTTTGAAATTGTGTATTTATTTTTGACGGCGCTGGGTGTTTGTTGCTGTGTGCAGGCTCTCTCCAGCTGTGGTGCACAGGCTTCTCACTGTGGTGGGTTCCCTTGTTACTGAGCCCGGGGTCTGGGTTGCGGGAGCTTCAGTAGCTGTGGCTCGTGGGTTTAGTTGCCCCGCAGCAGGTGGAATCCTCCCAGACCAGGGATCGACCCGGATCCCCTGATTGGCAGGCGGATTCTTAACCACTGGACCCCCAGGGAAGTCCTGGTCTGGGGTGTTTTCTGCTACCATGGGCTGCCTTTGGAAACTGAGGTTGGGACAGAACACCTCGGTTTCAATGGAGAGATGAGACGGGCTCTTGAATTCTGCTGTCACCTGTGCTCTCTCTAGCGAATTGCTGCCTTTGCTGGGTGCAAAACCACCACCTCGGCTGTCCTTGTTCACTGCCTGCGCCAGAAGACAGAGGACGAGCTCTTGGAGATAACACAAAAGATGGTAAGTGCATCCATTCTCTTGCAAACAAGCCCCGCACCCTGGAAACCTGGCCCCAGGCTTCACCATTTCAGCTTCAGTCCTCTTGCCCTAGAAAAATTACCTGGGACAGCTTCTCACCTTCCAGGAGCAGTGTCAGCCTCTGGATCTGAATGGGGAACTGTTTTTCTTTATTATTATGGACTATCTCAAACTTCAGCTAAGTCAAAAAAAGAACATAATGAACAATTAAGAATCCTCTAGATCTATCAAAACTTATTTTTTCTATTCTCATTTTTAGATCTATTTTTACAAATTAAACATTGTATATTTCAGAGGTAACTACCATCCTAAACTTCAGGGACAGAAATATGAAAAACAAATATTTTTGGAAAGATTTTCACAATTTACCTCAGTTAACTTAGAAACCATTTCATTTTTAAGCCAATGGTGGGCCACTTTTCTAGATTTTTTAAGACTCTGCCTCAGTTGTTATTCTAGGAAATCTATACATCAACCCATTAATCCAGCAAATCATCCATCCGTTTATTCATCTATCTTGCTGCTGCTGCTGCTAGGTCACTTCAGTCGTGTCCGACTCTGTGCGACCCCATAGACAGCAGCCCACCAGGCTCCCCCTCCCTGGCATTCTCCAGGGAAGAACACTGGAGTGGGTTGCCATTTCCTTTCCAGTGCATGAAAGTGAAAAGTGAAAGTGAAGTCGCTCAGTCGTGTCCGACCCTCAGCGACCACGTGGACTGCATCCCTCCAAGTTCCTCCGTCCATGGGATGTTCCATTCAGGAACTGGAGTGGGGTGCCATTGCCTTCTCCTCATCTACCTTATCATTCGTCTATCCACCCACAAGTCCATTCAAAACTTCATTCATCTATTGTTAATTATCCGTGCACCATTCAGACACCAATATCGTCGCTCCCTCATCCATCCCTCCGAAATCAGTGATCCATCCATGCCCGTCTGCGCGGTGGCGTCCCTGCAACCACTTGTCCATCTGGCTCTCCAGTACTCCCCGTACTGACCTCTTCATCCGTCCATGCAGCTATGTTAAGTGTGTGGGGGGAGGGGTGGTAACAGGGAGGGTGATACAAATGTGAATCGGATATGTAGTCCCTGCTCACAAGGAACTGTCCAGGGAGAAACACACCCAAATACTTTGTGGGCTTTGTGTGGTAGGAATACAGAAAGGGGAAGTATTTGTTATACTAAGCAAGGATGCTTCACAGAGAAGGTGACCTGTGAGGCTTGATGGATGTCTGTGGCAGTGTGTCATCACAGAGATGCCACAGCAGGAGGGACACCCATAAATATAGCCCCTGGGCCAATAGAAACTATCCTCTCTGTCGGGGAGGGTTTGAAAGAAAGTCCAGAGTAACCGAAGCACCTGGGCTCTCTGTCTGGACTCTGGAGGGTATTCCTGGACTCCCAGAAACAAGTCTCTAACACCAGACTCTGAGCCCTTTCCAGTGTGGCCTTGGGACTTAGATCCTGGCTTCTCAGGCTCACGTGATGTGACCAATATGTTCAAACAATGAAAACACAACTGCTTTCTAATGCCTGAAAGGATGTAAATTTATTTCAGCATCTCTTAATGTGGCACATGAGGTCCAATTTATGAAGGGAGAATTGATGACTTTGGTAAAACCCGGAGCCTCTATAATCCTCCTGAGTTTTCTGAGATCATGTGGAAGTGTTTCCATGATTACCTTCTCGCCCTAATAAACACACATAGACACACACACATGGACACACGCACCTGGATTGCAGAGCTACAACACATGATGGAGAGACCGTTTTTGGTGACCTCATACATACTGGTCAAGCCTGTTAGCTACAGTATAACAATAAAGTCAATACAATCGTGGTAAACTTACAACAAAGAGAATTTTCAGTGAGTTTGTATGAGTCAGGATTTTCTAATGCAAGATGAGAAAATTCATCTCAAAGTGCTTTGAGAAGAGAGAAGAATATGTTGTGACAGAATCTTCAGGTAACTCACTGACAGGTCCAGGAGTTGATGGCTTCAGGCATGGCTGGATCCAGATGCACATATGATGCTATTAAGAATCTGTCTCTATCCCTCAGCTTTTACCTTTCCGTGTTGGCTTCACTCTTAGGCAGATCTGGCCCCTAGGGAAGTTAAACCACAATAGTCTTACATCCTAACTGCTTAGAAAGCCTCTTTCCCAATAACTCCAGCAAAAGTTTTGGGTAAACTCTATTGAACTGACATGGGCACATGTCCACCCCTAAGTAGTCCCTGTATTCAGGGATTTGGTGCACCGGAGGTCACATACAGATGCCTGCAATCATGGAGTGAGAGTGGGAAGGGGGGTCCCCAAAGGAAACTCGGGGTGTTGTTGCCTGGAGGAGGAAGACGGGGAAGTGGTGGAGGGCAGGGCGGCTCAGCAGCAGTCCTCTGCAGAGCTCCCCTCCCGCAGCCACCCCTGCACCCTGTGCTGGTCCCAGGGGAGGGCGTCCTGCCCGCTTTCCTCCAGCCCAGCCAGGGAGGCGCCAGGAGGGAGCGCTTGGTACCTTAGGGCACAGCTCACCGAGGTCAGCTTTCCTCCCAGAAGCCTCCTCACCATAGCCTCTGTCTTTCTCTTCACAGAACTTTTTCACTCTTGATTTCTTGGGAGACCCAACAAAGGTAAGGACCTTTGGTTTCTTAATTGTGGGTTTTAAGTCTTGACACCTTTAAGCTCCAGTTACATATGAATGACAGAGTTCTCCCATGCGCAGCCATAGTAGCTCCTTGTGTTTACCCTGCTGGCGCCCGGAGACGGATAAAGTACTGTCCGGTGGCCCCGGGAGGAGACCAGTCATCAACCAGAACCCGCTCCCCGACGCCCAGGCCAGTGCTGTCTGTCATCAGCTCTGTGTCCCGGTCCCCAGCCAGCCCCTACTCTTGTTCACATTCCTAAAAACGCCCAGTTGGGGGAAGGCGAACGAGAAACCTCCCCTGTGGGGAGTGGAGATGACTGGGGAAGGGCTCTTCAGGAGCCTTCACAAGGAGCCTGGATTGTCTCCTGGGGGGTTTCAGGTTGACTGACTGTGCAAGTTGCACTGTTTGCAGGGATGTGGGGAAAGGAGCCGTGAAATTCCGTCCTCAGGACACGACCCTCCTCTCAGCCACGTGGGAAACTCCAACAGCAGCCTCCCACCTCCTTCGTCTCCTCCCTCCTTCCGACGCTTCCCTTCACCAGATTCTGATGGCACTAATTCTGTGGCATCTCAGTCTTGGCCTCTCTGCAGACTCCCTGGGGAGTCTCACCTTAAAAAGTGTAGAGAGGCTCAAATGAGACTTAGTCATTCAACAAAGGTTTTGTGGTTTTTTTTTTCAACTATGGTTGATTTGCAATGTTGGGCTGGTTTCTGGTATATAGCAAAATGATTCAGTTATACATATGTATACACAATCTTTTTAATATTATTTTCCATTGTGGTTTATTACAGGATATTGAATATAGTTCCCTCTGTGGGGTCTTGTTGCTTATCTGTTTTATATATAGGAGTTTGTATCTGCTAATCCCAAACTGCTAATTTAACCCAACTTGACCCCTTTTCCCCTTTGGTAACCATAGTTTGTTTTTTGTCTGTGAGTCTGTTTTGTTTTGTAAATAAGTTCATTTGTGTCATTTTTAGATTCCACATATAAGTGATATCATATGGCATTTGTCTTTCTCTTTCTTACCTAGTATGGTAATCTCTGGGGCCATCCATGTTACTGCAAATGGCATTGCTTCGTCCTTTTTCATGGCTGAGTAATATTCCATCGCATGTATGTTCCATATCTTCTTTATCCATTTCTCTGTCGATGGACATTTAGATTGCTTTCATGTCTTGGCTACTGTAAGTAGGGCTGTTGTGAACATTGAGATGCATGCATCTTTTTGAATTAGAGTTTTCTCTGGATATATGCCTGGGAGTGGGATTGCAGGGTCATATAATAATGATATTTTTAGGTTTTTAGGGAACGTCCATACCATTCTTCATGGTGGCTGCACAAATTAACATTCCCACCAACAGTGTAGGAGGCTTCCCTTTTCTTCCCAGAGATCATACAAGGAGCTACTTTTTTGTCGTTTTGTTTCATCTCTAATACCAGTAACTTATTCATGGTCCTATTTAGTGCCACCTTTTGCATTCTTGAGTTTTGTGCTGTCAGTTTGGCTGTTTAAAATAATCCCCGACCACAGACAGAAGGGCTGTCTAGTGTGCCTAAGTGCAGGCAGCCTACAATGTGTCTGACTCGTGAGAAATGGGAGTATTAGACCGAGTGCCCTCAGGCATGGGTGGCAGGCTGCTGCTCAGTGCTAATGAATCAGCAATGCAGAGCATCCAGAATGTGAAAAGATTATTTGCCCATCAGTTCCTTGAGCTCCTTAGGAATATGCTAAAGTAACATCTATAGCCTGTGAAGCCATGGAAAACAAGCTATGTTTGTGATTTTATGAGATGAAGGCGGATAAAAACAATCATAGTGGGCGGCACTGCTGTGAGGCTGACAGCCAAGGGATTTACAGTCGCATCACCCAGGGAAGCACTCACTGAGTCCTTGTTGGATGTTTTTTTCCCCCTAGTTCATTCTTTTATTATGTATTTACTTTTGGCTGTGCTGGGTCTTCACCTTGCACGGGCTTTTCTCCAGTTACAGCGTCGGGGTCACCTCTCTAGTTGTGGTGTTCAGGCTTCTCATTTCTCTGGCCTCTCTTGTTGTGGAGCCCAGGCTCTAGGCACTCGGCAGCATCTGGGCTTAGTTGCCCCGAGGCCTGTGGAATGTTCCGGGACCTGGGATTAACCCCATGTCCCCTGCACTGGCAGACAGTCTCTTAATTGGAGGACCCCCCCGGAAAGTCTGTCACAGTAACTTTGTAGAGCATGAGTACCACAGATAATGAAAGCTGCGTGACACTGGGAAGAGACATATATATATATATACTTCAAATACATGCACATCATGTTATATATTTTTATACCAAATGGGCTGAAGATCTGTCCCCATCACCTGACCACTGCTGTCCCCTGGTCAGAGTTCTGCCCTCTGGGGTCCACAGAGTTATCCCCTTTTGTTAGGACTCAGGTGTGTGATACTGGTCATGAGCTTCGGCAGGTGGAGACGGGGATGCGGTGTGACCTGGAAGGGGAAGCCCAGACACTACTCTGCCCTCTTCCCCAGACCTACCCTTTCCTGCCCACCGTGGTGGACGGAGTGCTGCTGCCAAAGATGCCCATAGAGATGCTGGCTGAAAAGAACTTCAACACCGTTCCCTACATCGTTGGAATCAACAAGCAAGAGTTTGGCTGGATTCTGCCATTGGTGAGAAAGTGCAGGCCTCGTAGACTTCTCTTCCCTGCCCATCATAAAGCCTCCCCATCTGTGGTCACAGACCTCGCTCTGGGACCAGGCCAGCTGTCCCCTTCATACAATTTGACATTTCCGTGGAAACCATTTCTGATGGTCCACACTGTCATCTGGGTGGTGCAGTTCAGGGGACCCACGTCCACACACATTCTCTGATTGTCCTCCCATCCATGAATCCTGAAATGTCGGTTCCAGGAGGGCTGGTAGAGATCATCACTGGGCAGATAAAAAACGCAAGGCCTGGAAAGGGGAAGGGGCTCGGGAGTTAAGGAGAGTGGGGCTTAGAACCTGCAGCCTCTCGCCTCAGGCTTGCTGCTTTCATGCTTTCTCCATAAATTACCCCCGCCCCACCCAAGCTCTCAGTCCTCTCACTGGAAAGATTCAGAGGAGCCAGCTTCCTCCTGAGTTACAACTGACTTCTAAAAGTTAGGCAGAGAAGGCAATGGCAAGCCACTCCAGTACTCTTGCCTAGAAAATCCCGTGGATGGAGGAGGGCTTTCCCTTCTGACAGAGATAAACAAAACCAGACACCAGGTGAAGTGGTAACAGATTTGATTCAGTTACATCCCTGCTAGAGGGAAAAGATCCATTGTGAACTGAACCCAATCCCTGAAATGAAAGCCTGGTGCTTATTTAAGGAGTGGGTGGGGGTGGGGTGGGGTGGGGTGGATTGTCCATATGACTGGACCACCTGGATTTGTTAGCTGGCATTAATCTGGAGAAGAAACAAATTTCTGTCTTTATGACAGGAGGCAGTGATGTAAGTAGAATCAATGTTCCCACTGAAGTTAGACTTTATGTTTTCACAGGGACTGAGTTTAAAAAATTCTTGAGTTAAAAATTCTTGCTCTGAGGACAAAGCAAGAATTATCCCCTGAATATTTGTTTTTCATAGAGATGGCTCTCAGATCCTTGAGGAAACAACTTTGGGTGGTAAATTTACATTTAAAGGGACAAAGGAAAGGCTTATAATTACGAGAGTTCTAAAGTAACTGCTCTAAGAGGGAGTTCAGGGACCTACCTGCCTATCACCAGGCTTTGGCTGAAACAGTAAAATCTCCAGGCAGCCCAGAGCTCTTGAAGGGAGACTGCAGTCATCCTGGGGACATGGCCTTAAGCCTCCTGCAGCTGTCCTGGAGTTTGGTCAAGTCTCTTAGGGCCGAGTTTTAATGGAGTAGTTATGTGCAGAGTTCTGTGGTTCTTCAGAATGATTTCAGAGGGTATACCAAAGGACCAAAGTCATAATGGCAGGATTTGGGGCTTTTTCAGTTATCTGACTAGCAAATCTGCCTGTAAAGCCCCTGGGTCGGGTAGATCCCTTGGAGAAGGGAATGGCTACCCACTCCAGTATTCTTGCCTGGAGAATTCCAGGAACAGAGGAGCCTGGTGGGCTACAGTCGATGGGGTTGCAAAGAGTCAGACACGACTGAGCTAGTAACACTTTCACTTTTTTTCAGTTCTCTGACACAAGTGGGGTATTTGTGGAGTCGTGTCATCTGCCCCAGAGCCCTTCACTTCAACACTAGGCTGGCTGAAATCTTCCCTCTCTGTCTCGACCACTCTGGGGACTCTAATCATTTGTGTGTGTGTGTGTGTCTACACTGGGACAGCTTCCCTTAATTATATTATCCTCTTTACACTCCTTGGTCTCTGGATATGAAAGTCCATTTGAGTCCAAAACTCATCAAAAACCCAGCCTCCATTTAGTTTGGTCTGTTGGTCACTTTCGTTTTTCTTGCTATTTCCTGATGATTTCACAATTGCTTAACCTTTGTTTTAACAGTTAGTGGGCTTCCCACTCTCTGCAGGCAAGTTGGACCAGGAGATGGCCACGTCACTCGTGTGGAAGTCCTACCCCATCCTTGTAAGACTCTAGAAGTCAGGGAAACTGGCTGAGCACTAAAGAGGGCCGGGGCTTGTTCCCGATGGCAGAGCAGCTGGTGGCAAAACGAAGGCTGGGGCTAGGGGTGGGCGGTTCAGCTCCTAGTTTCTGCCTTTCCAGCTCAGCAGCAGGGGTGGGCGGGAGTGGTGGCATGGGGCCTGAGAGGTTCACTGTTAATGCAAGCCTTCCTCCCTGGCTGGGGAAGCCAGAGGTGTTCACGAGGGCGTGCTGGTCACTTTAACTTTTGATGTATTTCAGAACATCCCTGAGGAACTGGCTCCAGTGGCCACTGACAAGTATTTAGGAGGGACACATGACCCTGTCCAAAAGAAAGACCTGCTCCTGGACTTGATTGCAGATGGGTTGTTTTGTGTCCCATCTGTGAACACGGCCCGTTACCACAGAGGTGAGTCTTCGGCACTGGACAGGAGAGGGACACTGACCCCACCAGCTTCACACTGTATTCTGTCTTAACCCTCAGCATAGAAAGATATAAGAAAACTTCAGGGTACATTCCATATAGCCAGGGGCGGGGCAGTGTCCTAGTTTGGTTTCCACCAGAAGCAGACTCTGAGAAAAGGATCCAAATGCAGGTAGTATATTTGGGGGTGATCCCAGATAACACTGGGAGAGGAGTGGAGAAGTGACTCGAATGGAGACAGAAGTCAGTCTACACTGTGCTGTCAAGCGAGCGTCCTCCAGGGACACCTGGAGCTGCGGAGCTCTGGGAAATCAGCAGGAGACGTGGCTCAGGGTTTTCCTGAGTGAGTGGCAAGAGAGCTGGGGTGTTTATCCTCCAGTTTGATGAGTCATCCTTTGAAGCCTGTTCCCAAGGGCAGTTAATTCCCTGGTGCTTTGATCTGCTGCACATGTGGGCAGAGTGGTGTCTGGCTGCCGAAGACCTCAGGCAAAGAGCTACAGATGCAGGAGTTGGAACTCTGGCCAGTGTGCACAGAAGCAGGGGACAAGGGGACACTCCAACAGTCTCTGCCCCGAGATCCCTCACCTGAATGACAGTAGTCTGTGGGGCCACAGGGCACATATTGGAGGTTTTGTCTTAGAAGCCTTCCAAGGTCAGAGATAGCTTCAAACTAGTTTGTTAACCAGTGGAGCTGGGGATAGCATGAGGCCAAGTGTTGGATCAGGAATGTTGTCTGGGACGAAGAAAACCCAAAGGACTGAGCAGAGGGAGGTATGGGGCAAGTGGTCTGGAGAATGTTGATGTCTGCAGCTGGCCTTGTTCCATGCCAGTGTGTGCTGGGTCTATGGCAGGACCTTTCAGCGTATCCCAAGACTGTGAGTGAGGGGGCCCCTAGGGGCTTGAGGCCAAGGATGGAGGACCTCACCTGGACAGGAGGTGTCCTTTTGGAGTGCCTTGCTGAGGTCCTCACAGGACCCTCCCTTTCCAGGAGCTATCTCTACCACATCTGCAAGACAGGACGTGGTTCTCTGACCCAGAGCACTCTTTCTAACCATGCTAGAGGGTTTTAGAATTTGGGACTGTACAAGCATAATAAAAAGTAGTTACAGCTGACCTACCTTCCCCCCAGTTCAATACAGTCATGGATAGGTTCCGGTTACCCTTCCTCCTCCCTAGGGTCTTGATGAAGCTCTTCAGCCAGGGGCGGCCTGGGGTCAGAACTGTTCTTTCACAAACTTGGTCTTGTCTCTCCTTACGTGTGGTTTCCTCTGCTTCATTGTCTGTTGACCCAGTCATCTTGGATGTGTCAGGACGTGTCAGACTCCCATCAGAGTCATTTTTGCTTGGACTTCCCCGACTTTATCAACATTATTCTTTCCTTTTTAAGACTTTTTGTACTTGTATTAAGTCTTTTTTAATACAGAAGAGAACTTATTCTGAATATAAACATTAATATCTTTTAGTTGTAGAACTTTTTGAAAATATGGAATCACATAAAAAAGAAACTAGAAATGTCTAGTTTCTAGTCAAACTTCTACTCAAAGCTAGCTCTGACCTTGGAAGCCTTCAAAATTCATAGAAATATCTGCTATAAATTTTTGACATATTTTCTTCATTAATCTTCCCATGTCTTACATATAATTTAAATATTAATTTTATATTGTGTTTTTTTCATGGAATCCTATAAGGTAAGCATTTCCTCAATGTCAATGAAAACTCAAAAAGCATCCATTATCTCATGGAATAATACAGTAAAATTTACTTTAGTATTCCTGTCCTATTGGCTATTGAGGCAGGCTGACCATGCTTTGGGCTTCCCTGGTGGCTCAGAGGTTTAAGCATCTGCCTCCAATGTGGGAGACCCGGGTTCGATCCCTGGGTCGGGAAGATCCCCTGGAGAAGGAAACGGTAACCCACTCCAGTATTCTTGCCTGGAGAATCCCATGGACGGAGAAGCCTGGTAGGCTACAGTCCACGGGGTCGCAAAGAGTCGGACACGACTGAGCGACGGAACGGAACGGAACGGACCATACTTCGATGCTGTAAAACATTATGCTCAGCCTTATGTGCATATATCTTTAACCAAATCTCTGATGATTTTTTTTTTTAGATTTGGTTATTAAAGGTTTAATTACTAGGCTAGCTTGTAGGACCATTTTAAAATTCTTGATAGATATTGTGAAATTGCTTCCAGTATATAAGAATGAGTATTTCTTAATTCTCTCTGTTGAGATACTCAGATTAAAAACTAAAAATAATGCTGCTAATTTCATAAGCCCCGCCTTACCAAATAAAGAAAGAAGAACATCACACTGTTTAAATGTGTGTATTTTTTATTGCTAGCTCTTTCCTTCCCTCTGCTTTTCTTATTGTTCCTAAATGTTATTATTCAAACCTGTGCCCTACTTATTCTTTTGAAGACTTGTGTTGTGGTTGTAGGAATTTAATAAATCTCAGAAATTTAAGGCAGAAATGTTAAAAAGAGAAAAATGAACAAAAATATCTTTTGGGCAACATGCGCCCCAAAATAATTTCTCCCATTCGTGAAAGTTCTTTCTCCTATGGTTGGATCATGAGTTCTTTCAAAACTTTAAAATGGCAGAGCCAAGGTTAAAGCCCCTCCTTACGGCAATCTCTGCTTGATCTTGAAGTGAAGTATAGTAAATTCACTCAGCCATATCCAACTCTTTGTTACCCCCATGGACTGTAGCCTACTAGGCTCCTGTGTCCATGGGATTTTCCAGGCAAGAGTACTGGAGTGGGTGCCATTTCCTTCTTCAGGGGATCTTCCCAACGTAGGGCTCGAACCTGGGTCTCCAGCATTGCAGATAGAACTTTACCATCTGAGCAACCAGGGAAGCCACAACCTTGAAGCAACTGTTTAATAAGTGGCTTGCGGGACCACAGAGAATGGTCCCAAAACCACCTTTTTCTTCCAAAAACCACTTCTTGCTAAACCAAAGTACAAAGATGGGAGATGAGGGAGGCAATTACACAAATTATTTTACATCCTCCTGTCGGGATGGCATATATTGTTAAACTACTTTGTGGGGAAATTTTAATGATATGAAGCAATTATTATGGTCATATGCAATAACACATACAATAGTGTCATCATTTTATGTGCATAAGTGGAGTAAGTTGTGAAATATTAATAGGTTTCTCTGAGCAGTGCAATTATAAGTGATCATTTTGTTCATTTTCCTTTGTTGGGCATTTTCCAAATGTGATAGGATCCCCAAGGCGGGGAGGGGGTGTTGTGGTATCTCCGCACCAGCCTGCCTTGGGGCCTGACCCTTCCCCATTAGAGTCCCTGGCTGTGGCATAAGCATCAATGCAGAGCACAGAGCTCCCCAGGTGGGGGGCCCACGAGTCAGCCCTGGAGCAGCAAGATGGGCATCTCTGCTGAAGCATCAGCAGGAAAGTGACGTCTTCTTGGGGCTTCGAGAAGGGGATGGAGAGAGGGGAGAGGGGAGGGAGGAGAGGCCAGGAGAGAGGGGCTGTCCCCTTCCCCAGCCCCTTCCCCCTCCTGCCACTGCTGCACCCTCCCCGGGCCGCGCAGGAAGCAAGACACAGGAGAGGACGGACACAAAGGAAATGAACTGCCAAACGGAGGTTTCCTAGGACACGGGGAGCAAATTTTACCCTTTCTGCATCTGTTCAGTTCAGTCACTCAGTCGTGTCCAGCTCTTTGCGACCCCATGAATCACAGAACGCCAGGCCTCCCTGTCCATCACCAACTCCCGGAGTTCACTCAAACTCATGTCCATCGAGTCGGTGATGCCATCCAGCCATCTCATTCTCGGTCGTCCCCTTCTCCTCCTGCCCCCAATCCCTCCCAGCATCAGGGTCTTTTCCAGTGAGTCAACTCTTCCCATGAGGTGGCCAAAGTATTGGAGTTTCAGCTTTAGCATCAGTCCTTCCAATGAACACCTAGGACTGATCTCCTTTAGAATGGACTGGTTGGATCTCCTTGCAGTACAAGGGACTCTCAAGAGTCTTCTCCACACCACAGTTCAAAAGCATCAATTCTTCGGCACTCAGCTTTCTTCACAGTCCAACTCTCATATCCATACATGACCACTGGAAAAACCATAGCCTTGACTAGACGGACCTTGGTTGGCAAAGTAATCTCTCTGCTTTTTAATATGCTATCTAGGTTGGTCATAACTTTCCTTCCAAGGAGTAAGTGTCTTTTAATTTCATGACTGCAGTCAGCATCCGCAGTGATTTTGGAGCCTAAAAAAATAAAGTCTGACACTGTTTCCACTGTTTCCCCATCTGTTTGCCATGAAGTGATGGGACCAGATGCCAGGATCTTAGTTTTCTGAATGTTGAGCTTCAAGCCAACTTTTTCACTCTCGTCTTTCACTTTCATCAAGAGACTTTTTAGTTCCTCTTCACTTTCTGCCATAAGGGTGGTGTCATCTGCATATCTGAGGTTATTGATATTTCTCCCAGCAATCTTGATTCCACCTTGTGCTTCTTCCAGCCCAGCATTTCGCATGATGTTCTCTGCATAGAAGTTAAATAATCAGGGTGACAATATACAACCTTGACGTACTCTTTTTCCTATTTGGAACCAGTCTGTTGTTCCATGTCCAGTTCTAACTGTTGCTTCCTGACCTGCATACAGGTTTCTCAAGAGGCAGGTCAGGTGTTCTGGTATTCCGATCTCTTTCAGAATGTTCCACAGTTTATGGTGATCCACACAGTCAAAGTGTTTGGCATAGTCAGTGAAGCAGAAATAGATGTTTTTCTGGAACTCTTTTGCTTTTTCCATGATCCAGCAGATGTTGGCAATTTGATCTCTGGTGCCTCTGCCTTTTCTAAAACCAGCTTGATCATCTGGAAGTTCACGGTTCACGTATTGGTGAAGCCTGGCTTGGTGAATTTTGAGCATGACTTTACTAGCTGTGAGATGAGTGCAATTGTGCGGTAGTTTGAGCATTCTTTGGCATTGCCTTTCTTTGGAATTGGAATGAAAACGGACCTTTTCCAGTCCTGTGGCCACTGCTGAGTTTTCCAAATGTCATGGCATATTGAGTGCAGCACTTTCACAGAATCATCTTTCCGGATTTGAAATAGCTCCACTGGAATTCCATCACCTCCACTAGCTTTGCTCGTAGTGATGCTTTCTAAGGCCCACTTGACTTCACATTCCAAGATGTTTGGCTCTAGGTGAGTGATCACACCATCGTGATTATCTTGGTCATGAAGATCTTTTTTTGTACAGTTCTTCTGTGTATTCTTGCCACCTCTTCTTAATATCTTCTGCTTCTGTTAGGTCCATACCATTTCTATCCTTTATCGAGCCCATCTTTGCATGAAATGTTCCCTTGGTATCTCTAATTTTCTTGAAGAGATCTCTTGTCTTTCCTATTCTGTTATTTTCCTCTATTTCTTTGCATTGATCTCTGTGGAAGGCTTTCTTATCTCTCCTTGCTATTCTTTGGAACTCTGCATTCAGATGCCTATATCTTTCCTTTTCTCCTTTGCTTTTCACTTCTCTTCTTTTCACAGCTCTTTGTAAGGCCTCCTGAGACAGTCATTTTGCCCTTTTGCATTTCTTTTCCATGGGGATGGTCTTGGTCCCTATCTCCTGTACAATGTCACGAACCTCTGTCCAGAGTTCATCAGGCACTCTATCAGATCTAGTCCCTTAAATCTATTTCTCACTTCCACTGTATAATCATAAGGGATTTGATTTAGATCATATCTGAATGGTCTAGTGGTTTTCCCCACTTTCTTCAATTTCAGTCTGAATTTGGCAATAAGGAGTTCATGATCTGAGCCACAGTCAGCTCCTGGTCTTGTTTTTGCTAACTGTATAGAGCTTCTCCATCTTTGGCTGCAAATAATATAATCAATATGATTTTGGTGTTGACCATCTAGTGATGTCCATGTGTAGAGTCTTCTCTTGTGTTGTTGAAAGAGGATGTTTGCTAAGACCAGTGCGTTCTCTTGGCAAAACTCTATTAGCCTTTGCCCTGCTTCATTCCGTGCTCCAGATTTGTCTGTTACTCCAGGTGTTTCTTGACTTCCTACTTTTGCATTCCAGTCCCCTATAATGAAAAGGACATCTTTTTTGGGTGTTAGTTCTAAAAGGTCTGTAGGTCTTCATAGAACCATTCAACTTCGGCTTCTTCATCATTACTGGTTGGGGCATAGGCTTGGATTACTGTAATATTGAATGGTTTGCCTTGGAAACAAACAGAGATCATTCTATCATTTTTGAGATTGCATCCCAGTACTGCATTTCGGACTCTTGTTGACCACGATGGCTACTCCATTTCTTCTAAGGGATTCCTGCCCACAGTAGTAGATTTAATGGTCATCTGAGTTAAATTCACCCTTCCAGTCCATTTTACTTCACTGATTCCTAGAATGTCTACGTTCTCTCTTGCCATCTCCTGTTTGACCATTTCCAATTTGCCTTGATTGATGGACCTAAAATTCCAGGTTCCTATGCAATATTGCCCTTTATAGCATCGGACCTTGCTTCTATCACCAGTCACATCCACAACTGGGTACTGTGTTTGCTTTGGCTCCATCCCTTCATTTTTTCTGGAGTTATTTCTCCACTGATCTCCAGTAGCATACTGGGCACCTACCGACCTGGGGAATTCCTCATTCAGTATCCTATCACTTTGTCTTTTCATACTGTTCATGGGGTTCTCAAGGCAAGTATCCTGAAGTGGTCTTCCATTCCCTTCTCCAGTGGACCACAATCTGTCAGACCTCTCCACCATGACCCACCCGTCTTGGGTGGCCCCACATGGCATGGCTTAGTTTCATTGAGTTAGATAAGGCTGTGGTCTGTGTGATCAGATTGACTAGTTTCCTGTGATTATGATTTCAGTGTGTCTGTCCTCTGATGCCCTCTCACAATACCTACCGTCTTATTTGGGTTTCTCTGACCTTGGTCGTGGGGTATCACTTCACGGCTGCTCCAGCAACACGCAGCCACTGCACCTTACCTTGGATGAGGGGTATCTCCTCATGGCCGCCCCTCCTGACCTTGAACATGGAGTTTGTATTTAAATCTGCACTTTCAGGCTCACAACTTGAATATACTTCACTCTTGGGATACATGTGAAAATCACTGCTGCTGCTGCTGCTGCTAAGTCACATCAGTCATGTCCGACTCTGTGTGACCCCATAGATGGCAGCCCACCAGGCTCCCCCGTTCCTGGGATTCTCCAGGCATGAACACTGGAGTGGGTTGCCATTTCCTTCTGCAATGCGTGAAAGTGAAAAGTGAAACTGAAGTCGCTCAGTCGCGTCCGACTCTTCGTCACCCCATGGACTGCAGCCTACCAGGCTCCTCCATCCATGGGATTTTCTAGGCAACAGTACTGGAGTGGCTTGCCATTGCCTTCTCCGGTGAAAATCACTGGAAAGGTTCAAAAATGGACATAATGGAAGACACCTGTCAGGCTGCACGTATTCTCAAAGGAAATGAAGACTAGCCTGTTAGCAGTGAAATACAATAGTGTGTGTGTGTGTGGCGCTCCTTGTGCGTGGATGCATCGACAGGGGCCTGTGTGAGCTGACCCAGTGCCCCTGTATTTATTTAGAATGGAGCTACTCAAGGTTTCAGCATTCATTCACTCACTCTTCACTCACTCACTCAATAAATACCCAGCTCAAATCCATTTCCACCTCCGCTATGCACCCTTAAGCAAGTGATGAAATTTTTCATGTGCTCATATCCAGGGGCTTCCTGTAGGGACACGGGATTGGCACAGAGATGATTCTCACAGTGGGCATCTGCTATTAATGCTGTAGTTGTTCACTCAGGACTAGGCGTGCCCCCAATTTCCTGATTGCTCACAGCTCCCAGAGACCTTGATACCATCAGGTGTGTGTCTGCTGAAATGAACTGTGTGTGAATCCATGTTTTGCAGATGTTGGAATCCCGACATACATGTATGAGTTTGAGTATTGCCCAAGCTTCTCATCAGCAATGAAACCCAAGACGGTGGTAGGGGACCACAGGGATGAAGTCTTCTCTGTCTTCGGGTTTCCAATTTTGCAAGGTGATGGCCCTTTGGTGACTATAAACTTGGAGTTAGGAGATCTGGGTGCGAGTTTATTTGGGGGCCTTGGGCAGGTTCCTCCTTCTCTGCAGGTCCTCGTTTCCTGCACTCACCTAACAGGGTGGAAGGACACGGTCCCAGCCATTCTCTTGCTCTAACGCACCTGATGGAGAATGCAAGTCCTTGTGCCCTCACCCATGGTCGCGCTAAGAATCCAGAACTGGGCATCATCAGCAAGACGGGAGCTGGGTCACCCGCAGGGCCCTGCTCAGGGCTAGAATGCTACCACTCACTCTGCCCTCACAAGAACACATCAGAATGTGCGTGAGGGTTAAGTTAGAGTTGTTATTAACCTTGAATCAGGACTAACGTGTGTCTCTCTATCCAATCTCTATCTATCTAAAACTCATGTATTTTAATATCATAATATATCTAGGTGTGTAATATTTAAAAAGAAAAAAACTTTTCACAGATGTCTTCAATGCCTTGCCCATTAGCAATTACAGACAAATTGTGTGTGACGCATCGCAGAACTGTTCATTGTACACAATGCCTCTGGGCATTTCCTGGTTGGGTGACTTTAGCGGGACCTTGCAGATTCTGTGAAAATGTGTGTGGATCAAGGACACCAAGAAAAGACCCAAAGGAGAGCATCCTGGGAGTAGGGTGACTCTAGCAGAAACCCTGGGGTGTGTCCCTGAAACACCGAAGCAGGAAGGGCAGTCGGGAGGGCACAGAAGACAAGGCAATAGCTTACGGACCGACTCCAGCCCTTCACTGAGCCCGGCCTCAGTCGGTAGCTGTCAAGTTTGAAGTCACTTGCGTTACCCAAGATCTTCCTAAAATGCAGCTTAGACTCAGTAGGTCTGGAGTAAGACCCCCATTTCTGAATTTATTAACAGTTTCTCAAGTGCTGCTACTGCCCACGAACCACACTTTGAGCAGCACTGGCTTTGTCCCCTCCCCACAGATGGTATCTCAGAAGAAGAGATCAATCTCAGCAAGATGGTGATGAAATTCTGGGCCAACTTTGCTCGGAATGGGTGAGCTGCTGGCAGACATGGAGTGGGGTTGGGAAGGGACAGGGTGTGTCTCTTGGGTGGGGGTAGTTTCCAAGGTGTGATGGTCAAACGCCCCGCCCTGTGACCTCTGACATGAGAGCTCCCTGTGATGGACTGGCAGCCCAGCACATGGTCAGCCTCCTATCTCTGGAGGCATATGAGCCTTTGGCAGAAATGAAGCCAGGGCGTCCCTGACAATCTCAGAGCTGACAGCAGCTTTGGGGAATTTCTGTTTGATTTTGTTCCAGGAACCCCAATGGGGAGGGGCTTCCTCACTGGCCAGCGTATGACCAGAAAGAAGGGTACCTTCAGATTGGTGTCTACACTCGGGCAGCCGAGAAGCTGAAAAGTGAGAAAGTGGCTTTCTGGAATGAGCTTCTGTCCCAGGAAGCAGCAAAGAAGGCACCACAGTCAAAACATGTTGAGCTGTAAACAGGGGGTTTCTACAGAAGTGTTTATGTGCCAAAGAGGTGTCTTATTGTGGAGGCTGAGGAATTATCCGATGGCAGTGGCAGAGGCCAGGGAGGGGGGGTTTCCGTTTCTGTGGCCTCAATTTGGAAATAAATGTTCTTCTGTAGACCAAGTCAATGTCTTTGTCTTGCGCTAGAATAAAGTCATCCTACTCAGTGAGAGAAGGATGAAGACAGTGGGCACCGTTGGCAGGAAGGTGCTCTGGCCATTCTGGCGTGACGTCTGAGCATGCAGAGTGGAGCAGGCTGGGCCCTGGGAGGTGCTGAGGGGGACGCTGCGTCTGCTCCCTGTCTCAGGGCCATCCACAACTCCAGTGAGAGGATGTGGGGGATCAGAGTGCCTTGTCCCCCTCCTCCTTGCGGAGTTGACTGTAGAGATGGAGGCGACACAGCCTGAGGATGTCCCGGAGTGGGCAAGAGGGGGCCTGGGCTTCACGACACTGAGCGTAGCTGCCTGGCCCTTCCCTGCCCTCTCGCAGTCTGCAATTCTTTCTGCAAGTCACATATTATCCTCCAGGGCCCTCCCTGAGGCCATCTCTTCCAACAACTCATATGAACGCTTTCTGCAGCCTGGACCACATCAGGGCCAAGCAGTGACCACCCTGAAGTGAGTCCCAGGAGTATCACCTGAAAACTCTCTTTCAGATCCCTGGGGTGACTTCTGGCTTCTCCTGGGATGTAGAAATCTCTAAGAAAGTTACGGCCACCCTTTCTGCAAGGAAAATCTGGATTATTCCCAGTTTCATGATTTTTTCTGATTCATTCAAAGAGGTTGCAGGGCAATTACCCTGAAGTCTGAAGGAAGACGGGCACTGTGGAGAAGAAATGGGACATGAACACTGGCTGACTGTCTGCTGACAGGTGGAAGATGGAGTCACCGTGTGTGTGAGTAGAGTGACTTAAAGTGAGAATCAAGTGTTAAAGGGCAACTGTGGGCGAGTATGGGAGTGTACAATCCTCAGAAGCCAAGGACCCACAGGGGTGTTTACATTCATTGCAGGCCCTTCTCCCTGGACCTCTATCAGGGAGCTTTGAGAAATACTGGTAACAGGTAGTAAGATCAGAGAAAGCCTGCCCTAGGCGGGGCAAGCTAGAAGCCCTGCTCAGACACTTCTTCCCCAAAGAAATGAAATCTCTTAACCACTGGGAAAAGGCAGCAAACCCATCCCCTGCTTTAGGCCCTGGGGAAGACCTACTGAAGCGGAGGGAAAGGAAAATTTTAGGTTGAAAACTGGATACATTTTTTAAAAAATCAGCAACATAATTTAGCTATAGTTATCCATAATTTTAAGTACTCCCCCTTCCAATGTCATAGATCTCAGCTCTTGAGTTTGCTAGTGAGGATTTTATAGGTCAAAAAGGAATTTACTTTTAATCGGTGTCTGCTTCCACCTAGTGGTAATTTAGTTCATTGCAAGCAATGGGATATCCCAATTTATTCTTAACTAGTCAATCACTTTTCACTTTCATGCACTGGAGAAGGAAATGGCAACCCACTCCAGTGTTCTTGCCTGGAGAATCCCAGGGATGGGGGAGCCTGGTGGGCTGCCGTCTATGGGTCGCACAGAGTCGGACACAACTGAAGCGACTGAGCAGCAGCAGCAGTCAATGGGAAATAGGTGGGGAAACAGTGTCAGACTTTATTATGGGGTGCTCCAAAATCACTGCAGATGGTGATTGCAGTCATGAAATTAAAAGACGCTTACTCCTTGGAAGGAAAGTTATGACCAACCTAGATAGCATATTTAAAAGCAGAGACATTACTTTGCAAACAAAGGTCCGTCTCGTCAAGGCTATGGTTTTTCCACTGGTCATGTATGGATGTGAGTGTTGGACTATAAAGAAGGCTGAGCGCTGAAGAATTGATGCTTGTGAACTGTGGTGTTGGAGAAGACTCTTGAGAGTCCCTTGGACTGAAAGGAGACCCAACCAGTCCATCCTTAAGGAGATCAGTCTTGGGTGTTCATTGGAGAGACTGATGTTGAAGCTGAAACTCCAATACTTTGGCACCTGATGAGAAGAGCTGACTCATTTGAAAAGACCCTGATGCTGGGATAGATTGAGGGCGGGAGGAGAAGGGGACGACAGAGAATGTGATGGCTGGATGGCATCACTGACTCAATGGATATGGGTTTGGGTGGACTCCAGGAGCTGGTGGTGGACAGGGAGGCCTGGCATGCTGCAGTTCATGGGATCGCAAAGAGTCGGACCCTACTGAGCAACTGAACTGACCTGAACTGAATAGTTTCAGGCGGACAGCAAAGGGACTCAGCCACATATATCCATGTATCCTTTCTCCCCCTAACTCCTTTGCCGTGCACCTGTCACAGAGCATTGAGCAGAGTTCCCTGTGCTGTATAGTGGGTCCTTACTGGTTGTCCATTTTAAATATAGCCATGTGTACATGTCGACCCCAAACTCCCTACCTACCCCTTCCCCACATCCTTCCTCCCTGGCAACCATAAGTCCATTCTCTAAGTCTGAGTTTGTTTCTAAGCAGCCTGGTTGTTTTCTTGATAGGTGCCACTTTTTGAGGGTGTCAAGAACTTTCTGATTTTTCAGACCCCTGGGACCAGAAATATAAAACTCCTGGCCACCAGAGTGAACCACAGTGGGTGTCCCCATTATGGCCCGCGTGTGTCTGCTGGCCTGGGTGAGAGTCACAAGAGCAGTGCAAGGGCAGGGTACTTGAGCAGCCAGGTTTGGCAAGACTGTAGGCACCCACCCAACTGGCCCTGGAGGGACTGCAGAAGTGGTACAGGGGTGAGGCACTTGCTTGGTCAGCTTTGGTGGAGTCAAGGGGAAGAATCAGATGCCGGACATCCCCCCCGGAGCTAGCAAGTCAGAGCCAGAGGGCAGAAAACGTGTCTGCAAGCTGATGTTAGCAAAGTAGAAGGAGAAGCAAAAAGGGTGCCCACCAGTGCCTGTGTCCCCAGAGAGCATCCCAACAGGTTCCTGCCCCTCCAGCAGATGCTTACGGACTATCAAATAAATCTTCTTCACAAATGGTCTAAGCATCTTTTAAGCTGCTGCTTTTGTGCTAGATCCCAGGCAAGTGAGTTTGAGTATCATCTCTTTAAGAGAGAAATCTCCATTCCCTATAGGCCCATAGCTCTCCTGAAGAGGAGCCCTGTTGGTTTTTAAAATTAGGCATCCTGGGAGCTGTGTCTCCCGTTCAGGTCCCAAGGGCTAGTGAGCACAGACCCCTCGCTCCTCAGGGATGAGCAGTGTGTTTGTGAGATCCCTCCTGCTTGTGGGTCACCATACTGGAGGGGGGGGGGGGTTGGGGAACACCATGACTCTGCCTAGCCAGCCCATCTTGATGTGGCGCTTTGTTGTAGAGGAGCTGATCTCCTACCAGTGGTTACCAGTGAGATATTTTCTTCTGTAAATTTCCTATCTCTAGCTGTGGTCTTCATTCTTAGAGAAGTCCCTTTAGCATTTATTGTAAAGCTGGTTTTCTGGTATCAAACTCTTAGCTTTTGTTGTTTAATCACTAACTCATGTCCAACTCTTTTGCGACCCCATGGACCATAGTCTGCCAGGCTCCTCTGTCCATGGGATTTCCCCGGCATGAATACTGGAGTGGAGTGGAGTCATTTCCTTCTCCAGGCAAAATCCAAATTTCCCTACCCAGGGATTGAACCTGCATTGGCAGGTGGATTCTTTACCACTGAGTCACCAGGGAAGCCTTCTTTTAGCTTAAACTCTGGATCTTATTTTCAAACCTGAATGATATCCTTGTCAGGTGGAGTGTTCTTGATTGTGGGATTGTTCCTTTCATGCCTTCCAATATATCATGCCACTCCCTCCTGACATGTAGCGTTTCTGCTGAAGACCCAGTTGATGCTTTATGAGAATTTCATTAGGCATAACTAGTTGGTTTTGGGGAAGGCAATGGCACCCCACTCCAGTACTCTTGCCTGGACAATCCCATGGACGGAGGAGCCTGGTGGGCTGCAGTCTGTGGGGTCGCTACTAGTCGGACACGACTGAGCGACTTCACTTCACTTTTCACTTTCATGCATTGGAGAATGAAATGGCAACCGACTCCAGTGTTCTTGCCTGGAGAATCCCAGGGACGGGGGAGCCTGGTGGGCTGCTGTCTATGGGGTCGCACAGAGTCGGACACGACTGAAGTGACTTAGCAGCAGCAGCACTTGGTTTAACCTTGGTGTTTTTAATAGTCTCTCTTTAACTTTTGACATTTTGTCTCGGTGTGGACCTCTTGGTTTGATCTTGTTTGGGACACTCTGTACTTCCTGGATCTGGATTTCTCTTTCCTTTCCCATATTAGGGAAGTTTTCAGCTATCATTTCTTCAAATATATTTTCTGCCCCTTTCTCTCTCTCTTCTCTTTCTGGAACCCCTATCCTGCAAATGATAGTATACTTGTTGTCTCAGAGGTCTTTTAAACTGTTCTAATTTTTTTGGTTCTTTTTTTTCCCTTTTCACTTTGGGGATCCCCACTGCTCTGTCCTGCAGTTCACTGATTTGTTCCTTCGTGTCACCTAGTCTACTGAGGATTCCTTCTGCTGCTGCTGCTGCTAAGTCGCTTCAGTCGTGTCCGACTCTGTGCGACGCCATAGATGGAAGCCCACCAGGCTCCCCCGTCCCTGGGATTCTCCAGGTAAGAACACTGGAGTGGGTTGCCATTTCCTTCTCCAATGCATGAAAGTGAAAAGTGAAAGTGAAGTCTCTCAGTCGTGTCCGACTCCTAGCGACCCCATGGACTGCAGCCCACCAGGCTTCTCCGTCCACGGGAGTTTCCAGGCAAGAGTACTGGAGTGGGCTGCCATTGCCTTCTCCGGATGATTCCTTCTAGCATGTTTTTGATTTCAGCAGTTGTATTCTTCAGCGCCATTTTTCTCTATACTTTCTGACTCTTTGTTGTGCTTGTCACTGTGTTCATCCATTCTTCTCGGGTTTGTTGAGGCTCTTTATATTCATTACCTGGAACCCTTTATGGAGTAGATTGCTTATCTCCAGTTATTCTAGGGTTTTATCTTAATCCTTCCTTGTAACATATTTTGCTTTTGCCTCCTTTTGCCTAGTTCTGTTTTATTTTTTGTACTAAGATAGGTCAGTTACATTTCCCAGTCTTGGAGAAGTGGCCTCATGCAGCGGTTTTCCCATAGGAGCCAGCAGCACACTCCCCTCAGGTCACCAAAATCATAGGCTCTAGTGGTGCCACCTGTGTGGATTGCCAGAGTCCTCCTATTTTGGCAGGGCAGACTACTGTGGGCCCACAGTAGGTGGGGCTGGTCCCTGGCCCAGGTGGCTGCCAGGGGATCCTGAATTGGGGGTAGGTCCCAGGGCTGGTTTCAGCCCATTATGGCAGGGCCATGTGCCAGTATGGATGGCTGCTGAGGTTGGGTGGTTTTACAGCTGGTGCTGACCTATTGATGGGTGAGGCTAGGTTCTGGGCCTGCTGATGGGCAGGGCTGTGTCCCAGAGTGGCTGACTACTCAGCCTGAGGGGTCCTGGGTCTTGTGCCAACTAACTGGGGGATAGGGAAGAGTCAGTGCTATTGGACTAGAGGGAGGGCTCCCAAATGGCACTTGCTAGCACTGGTGTCCTGGTGACAGAATGGGCACCCACAAATGGCTGCCACGGTAATGTTTTTCCTTAGGGGGTATCCCAGTTGTCTCCTGCCTCTTCAGGAGGCTCTCCAAGATCAGCAAGTGGGTCAGATCTAGGCTCCTTTCCAATGACTGCTTCCTTGCTGGGTCTGAGAGTATGTGATATTTTATGTACACCTTTCCCAAGGCCTCCAGTTGCCCTGCATGCTGGCCTTCAAAGCCAGAGACTCTGGGGGCTGGTCTTCCTGGTACAGGTTCCCCAGGTTGGGGGCCCTGATACAGGCAGGACTCAGACTCCTCGCTCCTTGGGAGAGCCTCTTCAACTGTGCTTATGCTCCCGTCTGTGGGTCACCTATGCAGGGGGTGTGGGTCTTCTCTATCCATCCTCTTGTATTGTTGTTTCCTTCTTTGTATCTTAGTTGCGGAAAACCTTTTCTGCTAGTCTTCAGGTCCTTCTCATTGTTACCCTATTTGGAGTGCCTGCTGCAGAGAGTAAGTTCAGGTTCTTTCCACTCCACCATGTTGGCCACTCCCTTAGAAAATTGTTTTCCTGAAAATAAGTTACTCAGTGGGAAAAGCATACCACTGCTGATCAGCTAGTAATATAAGGATGGGACCACCTTGTCCATCATCATGACCACTAGGTAGTTGATCAGACACTGTCTTCATCAAGGGTCACTGTTACTGCAATCACTTCCTGGAACTTCAGGAGACTTTTCCTTTTGACACTCAGATCTCTGGACAGAAATAAGGCTTCCAGGGTCCTTCTGACGCCCTGTTGTGATCACGTGATTGGATTCCCGAGATGCAGTCCAGTTCTAGAAATGACAGAAGCAGAGCCCGCGTGGGGAACCTTGGTCTGGGTGGGTCTTGGAGGGGAGAACTGCACTCTTGATGCACAGAAGTTGGGGATATCTGCACCCCCACTTTAACAGCTACCTGGCACCTCTAAGCCAGAGGGCTGTCTACTGCCTCCATTCTGCATCCCTCTGTTGGGGGCTCCCTCTTCCCCACACATCGACTCTCCCTCTCTCTGCTCTGAAAGTAGTAATCATTGTTCTGTCATCTTTCAGCTTCTAAAATACTGTTGCCTTCAACTCCTCTTCTGTTTTGTGTGGACACAGCAGCTTGTGCCTTAACAAATGTTGTTTTGCTCTCCTTTTAGAAAAACTTGAGAAGGGAGTGGAAATAAATGCATGGGTTTTTTAAATAGATTTTTTAAAACATTTATTTATTTGGCTGTGTCGAGGCTTAGTCGTGTCACGTGGGATCTTTTGCTACACCCTATGGACTCTCTAGTTGTGGCAAGCAGGCTCAAGAGTGTTCAGGCTCAGTCATTGTGGCCTGTGGGCTTATTTGCTCTGAGGCATGTGGAATCTTAGTTCCCCAACCAGGGATCGAACCTGCATCCCCTGCATGGCAAGGCGAATTCTTAACCACTGGACGACCAGGGAAGTTCCCGTGAATGCAGGTTTTGATCCTTCTTCTTTAATAGCATGTGCCAAACTGCTTTTTTAATAAACACTTAAAAACAATATCATATATGTTACTACATTTTTGACTGCTACCTAGCATCCTACAGTAGAAACACTTAATAAATTATTTAACCATTTACTTTGTTGGTCATAGGTTATTTCATACTTTTTACTACTATCATTGTCACTGAGGTGAACGATCTGATACAGACATCATTGAGCACATTCAGAATTATTCCTCAGTAGAGCAGCAGCAGCAGCAGCAGAGAATAGCTAGGGCCACCGGGATATCCTTTGTTAAGTATTTGGATGTGCTTAAGTGCTTCAGGCATGTTCAACTCTTTGCAACCCCATGGACTGTAGCTGACCAGGCTCCTCTGTCCATGGGATTCTTCAGGCAAAAACACTGGAGTGGATTGTCATTTCCTTCTCCAGGGGTATAGATTTTGCCAAATAGCCCCAAGAAATGCTGTATTAATTTATCTCCTACAAGAGTTGTGAAACCTCCTGTTTTTCTTGCCAATACTTGGCACACCACAAAAACCGTATGAGGTGATTCCTTGCCATTGGATAGGTGCAGTTCGATACATGTAGTTTTAATTTGCACATCTTGATGTTCATGCTTATTGTACTTTGGAGTGACATTTTGTATATATATGTGTGTAGCTTGCAGGGTACTTGAAACCTGGGTGATATGTTGGGGGAACCGTGGACTGATTCAACCTCTGCCCACACCGCACACTTGTGCCCAGTCCCCAGTGTGCTCCTGACCTGCTTACTAGAAGGACAAGTAAGCACAGAACAAGACAGTGATTCGGGGAATCTCAGTGGCTTACAACTTCCCATGGCTCCTGTGACCTTTCAGAGTGAGAGTCAAGAGCTCACAACATTAGATCCTGGAATTTGACACAACTTTTTGGCATCTAGCATTTTGGAGATTCTTCTCTCATTATTGTTGCTGAGGTCTGTGGGAGCCCCTAAGGAAAAACTTTTACCTGCTGAGAACTTAGCCATCTTGGGAAGGAGAACTCACCTTCCACCGTGTCAGTTAGTGTTTGGAAGGTTCCTTTTCAGAGTAACCCTCTTGGCCACTCCAATGGCTTACATGCTTCTGCCAGATTCTACTTTCAGAAACACCCTTGTTATCTTGTCATCCCCATCGTCTGGGGTGAAACCCCGCTCTCCTTAACTTGGTACTTTTCAGAGTAAAAAAGAAATTGGTCTCTGTCCTTTATTCACCTTTCAGCCCCTGCTGCCCACCCCCAAGAAGCTTCCAATCCACCTTGCACTGCTGCTGATGTACTTTCTTCTCTGTTCCCCAAATCCTGCTCACGTCTTAATACCCAGTGTGTTCAGAAGTCATGGACAGATTTGGGCATTTATATGTGTGTGTGTGTGTGTGTGTGTTCTGTTCAGCGTTCCAGGAAGTTCAGTGGTAAAGAATCCACCTGCAATGCAGGAAGCACAAGTTCAATCCCTGGATGGAAAAGTTCCACTGGAGGAGGGCATGGCTACCCACTCCAATATCCTTGCCTGGAAAATTTCATGGACAGAGGAGCCTGGAGGGCTGCAGTCCCCGGGGTTGAAAAAAGTCAGACATGTGACCCTGAGTACACACACAGGATCTCATGATAATAATAACACAGATGGTATACTGATATGGCAAAAAAGCATGAAGTTATTATGAGAACAACTGAGGTTCCAGAAACACTACATATCTAGACAGCAGTGGAAAATGTCATATAATTCTAGATTCATAGAATGTTGATTCAGAGAGAGTGGTGCATGAGAGATCACCTCACCCATAGGCACTCCTGCCTCTCACCACTCCCTTTCCAGAACAGATGCCCGCATGCCACTCAGTGGAGTTCCCAGGTTTCTGATCTCCCAGTGCTGTGTTCTACATCATGAAGGCTTTGTCTGATTGATCCCATAATTAACCGAGCGAAGCCCAGTAAAGGACCCATATGACATAAGCTCACACTTGTCCAGTGCTTGTTTCAGTATGTGCTCTCCATATGTCTTTTGAATAAATCGACAGAGATGGAAAGGTTTTGTCTTCTCTCCTGAGACCTGCCCAGCTACTTAGGAGTTAAGGTCAGTTCCTAGGATTTTACTTTCCAGATCATCTAGTTTCACATGGAAACCTTAGGGAGTTACCCAAAGGAAAGGTGATCATCCCAATCAAGCCCACTGACACCTAAGATCTGTGTTACTTATAGCGATTGTCATGCCACAAGATTATCCACACTAAGCGAAACTGAGGTTTGGCCTCAGGTTTGATTGGCTTCAGCCTTACCCATTTCTGCAGAGTCGTCATGAGCCAGGTATGGGCATCCATAACTGTAGCCATTCAGAGCAAGGTCTGGGAGTGGCTGCCTCTCTTTTTGAAATTGTGGGTGTCGCAAGTAGGTATGTAATTGAACCATGAGATGAGGAGAATAATTCATCCCTTCTTTTTATATTTTGTTAAGACAGCATCCCACAGTCTTCATGGGCTAACAGCTAGGGTTGTGTTCCCAGAATGGATAGGCCAAATGGCCAGGGCAAAAGGCTGAATGGTTATTCCTTGGCAGGTGTATGGATTTATGAGTTTCAGAGTGTGTGTAAGTCTGTGTTTGTGTGTGTGTGTGTGTGTAGTATGGTAAGTGACTAGAAACAGCCTTGTTTTTTGCTTAGGTAGACCACTTGGATTGTTCCACGTGCATAGAAATAGAGGTTCCCTTATTAGGCTGCTCATATGACCCCTGATTCTTTCTCAGATAAAAGTAAGGGAAGAAATCAAGCTTCATAGAGGCAATCTTCTCTGAAGGCTGATCCCAACTCTGTTACCAAGTCCTCATCTGTAACAGAGGGCTTCCCCTCACTGGCCTGCCACTGTGGCCAGAATGAGTGCAAATGAGCATCCTTTCTAGAATTTGGGTCTCCAGAAGCTTCATTTCAGCTATAACCTATGCCCTTAGCCAAGAACCCATGAGCCTTTTGGGGATTATCTTGTGTTTTAAAGCTGCTTGTTGCTCGGCTCTCTCTGATGTCAATATTGGTCTGCCTGGACAAAAGCAAGCTTGCTAAATGACATTGTGAAAGCATAAGGGAGGTGCTGCCGCCTCTTCCTGTGCTGGCCTGGCTACAGTTCATAAATGAAACTATGAAGTCTCTTTTTCTCTCCCTGTATGTTTATGTGTATAAATATGTGTGCTGTAGATGTGTGCGTATTTTCTACCTCTAGATGGTATTTCTAAAATTAACTTGTAAAACGAGCTCTATTTAATTCAATAAGAAAAATTAAGTGCTTATATAAGTCAAACTCTCAGAAATATAATAGAAACTAGCCCAAATGTTTCTCAAGGTCATATGATCTAAAATAATCTTTAGTAAATAAAAGCTAGTTTAAGTTTGTTGGGTATGATAGTAAACATATCTTGTGCCACATTGAAATTTTTACTATAAAAATTATGTTTCTAAAAAATATAATAAATGTAGTTTTACATTTTTAAATAAGCTGAATGAGTTTTCATATCAAAACTGTGTGCTCAGTTGTCCAGTTGTGTCCGACTCTGTGTGACCCCAAGGACTGTAGCCTACCAGGCTCCTCTGTCCATTGGATTCTCAGACAGGAATACTAGACGGGGCTGCCATTTCCTTCTCCAGGGTATCTTCCTAACCCAGGGATCGAACTCACGGCTCTCCTGCATCTCAGGTGGATTCTTCACACCTGAGCCCCTGGGGACCTTTCCCAATATCAAAAGTAAGCTGGTACAAACTAAAAGTTGTTTTTTTCACTGTTCAAAGGAAAAGGTTTTATTGAACTATTGGTCCAATAGTGAAAGGTTTTTCTTTACCTTTTAAAATGATCTGCCTAGAAAACAAACATCTTGAGACTGATTACTTAAGTAAAACTAGTCCTCTCAATAGTAAATGAGCTGTTTTGCTCAGAATATATAACCTTCCATATTTGCTTGAGAAGTCTTTGTCACTTTGGTTTAGTAGATGACTAAGTATTGTTTCTGGAGAAGGAAATGGCAACCCACTCCAGTGTTCTTGCCTGAAGAATCCCAGGGATGGGGGAGCCTGGTGGGCTTCCGTCTATGGGGTCACACAGAGTCGGACACGACTGAAGTGACTTAGCAGTAGCAGTAGCAAGTATTGTTTCATGGAGACCTGTGATTCTATTTGACTGTTTTTAAACCTTTTGTTATTTTTTACAAACGTCCCCAAAATCAAATTCTAAATGAAATCTTCTGACCTAAACTAACTTTGGGATCTTTTGAAGGGTTCCCGGAACACCTTCAAAAATTTATTCTCTCTCATATGAAAAGATATTAATTAGATTTATTTGATATATTAAGTTACATGGGAAGCATTCTCAGAAAAGAAGTAACACAAGCTTTTTAATGTTGTATTTATGTTAGTATGTATTATGTGTTCCAAAAATTGCATGAAATTCCTAAAAATCTGAAATGTCTTAGTAATTCCAGTTATTATCTTAAAATGTTGTGTGTATCACAGAAATGACAAAATTTCCATCTCAATCACATTGTAATGAAATCTAATGAGATCTTTAACCATGGTTATTTTAAGTCTTTTGTCATTTACAGATAGTTCTTGTTTTACTTGGATGCTTTTGCAAAAGTATTCCAACAAAATGTTTCATCTTCAGAGAAATTCATAAAAGAGATTCTGACAAGTGCTCTAGAATAGCGATTGTAATAACTTTCGACCATACCAGCAAACTGGGTAAGATTTTTCAGAACTCTAAGGAAAAACTAAATTCATAAAATTGCTAACCAAAGATCAACAAGAATTCATTATGTGGGACTAAATGAATTGATAAAGATCATTATAATTTTTGATGACTTTGTGTTTGAAATGTTGCTGGTTCGCTTATGTTTTGGTCTTCCAGATTTAAGGAAACCTGTTTTCTTTCTCTTGAATTGACAAGTTAATCAATTACACCTTTGTGAACAAAGATGAAATATTTATTTTTTCTCCCTACCTAACCCCTTCAAAATCCAGAAACTCTTGTGTATTCTCTTCATGGCAATATAGCTTATTCGTTCAATACGAATCTGGCCTCCTTATAACGGAACACGATAATATTGGACATTTTACCAAAGCTGTGACTAGTAGTTCTAGTGCTCGATTCCTCAGTCATGTCCGACTCTGTGCGACCCCATGGACTGTAGCCCACCAGGCCCCTCTGGCCATGAAATTTTCCAGGCAAGAAAACTGGAGTGGGTTGCTGTTTCCTTCTCCAGGGGAACTTCTTGAGCCAGCCATTGAACCTGAGAATGTCATATTTAAAAGAGATGTATAAAGGCTCAAATATGACCAGACAACTTTAAGGAGCTGCTTGAAAAAGTCGACCTGTTATCTTGCTTAGAGCTTTCCCAGCAACCTTACCAAGTGAGGAAGGAAAATAACTTCCTGGAAGACTCAGGAACCTCAAGAAGAAAGGAATTTACCCAAACAATAGGTATTGCAGACGTCCCAGGAGACACAGTTGTAAAGAATCTGCCTGCAATGCAGAAGATGCCCGCTGGATCCCTGGGTCAGGAAGATCCCCTTAGGAGGAAATGGCAATGAGCATCAACAACATAGCTGATTCACTTTGCTGTACAGCAGAAGCTAAGACATTATAAAAAGCAACTATATGCCAACAGAAATTAATTTAAATAAAACAACTTAATACTTTAAACATGAAACCTTTCTTTTTCTTCTCTTTCTTCCCTCTACTCCGGCAATGGCCTGAAAAGATGATGCCATCATCCATATTTCCAAGACCATTGCTAAAGGGAGTAAGTTTTCAGACTGCTGATCTATCATTTACAAAAAAAACTCTTGTCTGTGCATGATGCCGGTGTCACCCTGATCCATTTCTGTGTCTCTGCTAACAACCCCAAACTTGGGAAACCTTGTGTCCAGGGTGTCCACAAAAAAATTGTACATGAGGAAAGGGTAGAACTGCCTAGGTGGTCTACAGACCCTTTTACTAGCCTCCATGGCTGTCACCTTTCCAATCTAGAACCAAAGATTCAAATGGGAATTACCAGGAGGCATTCAGTGTTCAAGACTTGCTTCCTTTGAAGGAATGTGTAAATGTAAATGGTTAGGAGTAAATGTGAATGAGGCTATGATCAGTAACCTCTCCTTTACTGTTGAAAGTATTAGAGACTGCTGCTGCTAAAGCAATAGCTGCCCAAGAAAACTCCTTAGACTCTAGCCAAAGTTGTTTTGGATAACAGGATAGCCCTTGATCTTTTTATTTATTTATTTATTTTTTAATTGAAGGATAATTGCTTTACAGAATTTTGTTGTTTACTGTCAAACCTCAACAGGAAACAGCCATAGGTATACATATATCCCCTCCCTTTGGAACTTCCCTCCCATCTCCCTCCACATCCCACCCCTCTAGGTTGATACAGAGCGCCTGTTTGAGTTTCCTGAGCCATACGGCAAGTTCCCTATTTTTTAAAATAGCTATCTATTTTACATATTGTAATGTGAGTTTCCCTGTTACTCTTACTCTCACCCTCTCCTCCCCTCTCCCCGTGTCCATAAGACTATTCTCTATGTATGTTTCTCCGCCGCTTCTCTGTAAGTATTCTTCAGTACCATTTTTCTAGATTCTGTATATGTGCATTAGAATATATCTTTCTCTTTCTGACTTACTTCACTCTGTATAATAGGTTCTAGGTTCATCCACCTCATTAGAACTGACTCAAATGCATTCCTTTTTATGACTGAGTAATATTCCATTGTGTATATGTACCACTAATTCTTTATTGATTCATCTATCAATGGACATCTAGGTTGCTTCCATGTTCTAGCTGTTGTAAATAGTGCTGCAGTGAACAGTGGGATACATGTGTCTTTTTCCCCTGATCATGTTTAAACTGAGCAGGGAGATATCCGTGCTTTGACCAACACCACCTGCTGCACTTGGATTAACACTTCTGGGGAAGTAACTTAGTTCCATATGATCGATTACATCAGATCACTGAGCAAGCCACCTGGCTTAAAAAGCTGACTCCTTCAATGATTCTTTCTTGGACAGATTTGACTTTGCTTTAGGTCTTGGGGACCATGGCTCTACTGTGTCGTGTGTGTGTGTGTGTGTGTGTGTGTGTGTGAGCTCGCGCGCACACACACATGCACTCGATCACTCAGTTGTGTCTGACTCTTGTGACTCCATGGACTGTAGCCTTCCGGGCTCCTCTGTCCATGGGATTTCCCAGGTAAGAATACTGGAGTGGGTTGCCATTTCCTCCTCCAGGAGATCTTCCCCACCCCAGGATCGGATCTGCTTCTCTTGCGTCTCCGGGACTCTCACTCCAAACATTGAGAGTTACTGTGCTTATTGCGTCATAATCATTTCCGTGAGCGCACTGTATTCTCTCAAAAGCTTTAAATACATGTTCCCAGCTGCTGACGACCAAGCAAATGATCTCCCTAAGACTGGAATGTTAGGAAAGAAGGGAAGAGAATAACCAGTTAAGTATCATGAACTGGAAGCCATGACCTATGACTGTCATGGGGATTAAACAAAAAAATTGTGGAGCTCTGGACACCACACGAAGGACCCACAGAGGTTCTGACCTGTAGCCAAGAGTGGTGCTTCGATCTTGCCTAGATGCCTTAGATCTTGATCACAGTTAAACGAAGTGTTGGATCCAAAGAGGGGAATTGTTAAAAACAAAACAGGCCTCAAATGCAGTTACTTGTGCTAAGCCCTCATCATCGGATGAAGATTTAGTACCTTACCTGATTGGAGTTTCAAACTTCCCCAGGAATGTAATCTTAACCAGTCAGTCTGGAATTTCCTGGCCAGCACCAGTGAGGTAACATGCCTCAAAGCTCCTTTTGTCCCCTCGAAGAAAGGGACACTGCCCAACGTCATCATTTTTCTTTTGTTTATGATTTGCTTATCCAGCTCCCTCTCTACCTTTCGGAATTTTTCTGCTTGCTCGATGGATTTCTGCTTTGTGTGTGAATCATTTGAAAAGGCAATTATATCTTCAAATTTACGAAGTGGAGCTTTTTATTTTAACATAGGATACTAGATGGGATTTTTAAAATAATTATCTTGAAATATAATTCAAGTACCATAAAATTCACATTTTTAAAGTGCACAGTTTAGTAGTCTTGTATATTCACAAAGTCTTTTAATCATCACCACTATCCAATCCCAGAAAATTGTCATCTCTCCTAAAAGAAACCTCATACCTATTAGGAGTCATTCCTTATTGCCCTCATCCCCAGCCTTTAGAAACCTCTAATCTACTTTGTTTCTGTGGATTTGCTTATTATGAACATCTCATAAATAAAATCATACAACGTCTGGCCTCCTGTATCTGGCTTTTTCCATTAGCATGATGTTTTGAGGGTTCCTCCACATTGTAGCAAGTATCCAAACTATATTTCTTTTTATGCCCAAATAATATTCCATGGTGTGGTTAGATTATATTATACATCATAATAGTTCCTTGTCCATTCTTCAGTTGATGGACATTTTGGTTGGTTGGTTGTTTCCACTTTCAACTTTTTTGACTAACACTGCTATTTATGTGCAAGTTTTTGTATGGACATATTATCAGTTATCTTGGGTACATACCTAGGAGTGAAATTGCTGTGAAATATGGTAACTCTAAGTTTGAGTTTTATTTATCTATTTATTTATGTTTGGCTGCACTGGGTCTTCGTTGCTGCACGAGGACTTTTAGTTACAGCGAATGGGGATACTCCTCATGCGGTGCACAGGCATCTCAAGGCAGTGGCTCCTCCTGCTGCAGAGCACAGGTTCTAGGGCATGCAGGTCTCAGGAGCTGCAGCCGACGGGCTCAGTAGTTGTGGAGTACAGGCTTAGTTGCTCCACGGCATGTAGGATCTTCCCAGAGCAAGGGTCAAACCTGTGTCCCCCTGTGTTGGCAGGCTGATTCTTAACCACCAAACCACCAGGGAGTCCCTAAGTTTAAGTTGTAATGAACTGCCAAGCTGTGTCCCAGAGCAACCCTCACTCTTTTATAACCTATACTTCCCCCTTCACAATGGATCATGACTGTATTCTCTTGTCCATATGTAGAAGTGTGCATCACTAGTTTGAGTGAATGGATTGTATTGTCTTAGCCAGCTAAATATCAGCATTAGAGTGTATTTGGAGAATTCTCTTTTGTTGGACATTTAATGATTCTATGAAACAGATTTTGAGCATCTTTTTGCATCCCCACCAGGGAGATGACACTCTCCCAGGTATATCCAGAGCACTTTATATATATAGCAGAGATCCCTGTATCTAGTGCTTTCACACTGCATGGCAAGTCACCCAGAGCTTCCCCCATCTATTTTATCTATTACATGGTGAACTCCTCCGGACGCTAGAACATGTCTTAAATGTACCTTTGTATCCATACTTCCCAGCATAAAGCCAATATTTGATAGATGTCTGCAGAATGAATGAATGAAGGAAATAATGACTGGATGGAAAGACGGATGGTTCGAGTCAGGGACTATGAAGAGACAGTGTTCCTTTACTATAAGAACATTCTGTCCAAAGATCCCTGCCTGAGGAAGCAGTGAGTCCCCAAACCCCAGAGGTGTGCAAAAGGAGGCTGAGTTAATTGTCAGGAACACTGTAAAGTTAATCCAGGCATCCAAAGCGAAACGGGATGAAATTTAAGATGCTTCCAAGGTGGGAAGCACGGAATTCTGTGAAACAGAAACCTGGGGGAGCAGAGATTTGCCGCATGTTCTCCAACCGGGCAGCTGAGGGGCATGGGGCCGCTCTGAAAGTTTTTGCCTTGTTCTGAGGACCACACACCAAAGCGTCCGTTCAGTCAGTTCAGTCACTCAGGAGTGTCTGACTCTTTGCAACCCCCTGAATCACAGCATGCCAGGCCTCCCTGTCCATCACCAACTCTCAGAGCTTACCCAAACTCATGTCCATTGAGTCAGTGATGCCATCCAACCATTTCATCCTCCCTCATCCCCTTCTCCTCCCACCATTAATCTTTCCCTGCATCAGGGTCTTTTTCAGTGAGTCAGTTCTTTGCATCAGGTGGCCAAAGTATCAGAGTTTCAACTTCAGCATCAGTCGTTCCAGTGAACACCCAGACTGATCTCCCTTAGGACTGACTGGATCTTCCTGCAGTCCAACCGTCTCTCAAGAGTCTTCTCCAACACCAGAGTTCAAAAGCATCAATTCTTTTGATGCTCAGCTTTCTTTATAGTCCAACTCTCACATCCATACATGATTACTCGAAAAACCATACTTTGACTAGACAGATCTTTGCTGTGTAAGGAATGTCTCTGCTTTTTAATATGCTGTCTATGTTGGTCATAGCTTTTCTTCCAAGGAGCAAGCATCTTTTAATTTCATGGCTGCAGTGATTTTGGATCCCAAGAAAATAAAGTTTGACACTGTTTCCATTGTTTCCCCATCTATTTGCCACGAAATGCTGGGACCGGATGCCATGATCTTCGTTTTCTGAATGTTGAGTTTTAAGCCAATTTTTTCACTCACCTCTTTCGCTTTCATCAACAGGCTCTTTAATTCTTCTACACTTTCTGCCATAAGTGAGGTGTCATCTGCATATCTGAGCTTATTGATGTTTCTCCCAGCAATCTTGATTCCAGCTTGTATGTCATCCAGCCTGGCATGCCGCATGATGTACTTGCATATAAGTTAAATAAGCAGGGTGACAACATACAGCTTTGAGGTACTCCTTTCCCCATTTGAAACCAGTCTTTTTTTCCACCAAAGTGTGCCCTTGTCTAAAGACCTCTGTTTGCTTATGCCTGCTTTGGGTGGCTCACAGTGCACTAGGGTTAGAATCCAGGAAGGGAGAAACACTTGTAAAACTAGTGGTTCAAAAATCAGTGGCTATCTGGACTGCAAGGAGATCCAACCAGTCCATTCTAAAGGAGATCAATCCTGGGTGTTCATTGGAGGGACTGATGCTAAAGCCGAAACCCCAATACTTTGGTCACCTCATGCAAAGAGTTGACTCACTGGAAAAGACTCTGATGCTGGGAAAGATGGGGGCGGGAGGAGAAGGGGACGACAGAGAATGAGATGGCTGGATGGCATCACCGACTCGATGGACATGAGTTTGAGTGAACTCCGGGAGTTGGTGATGGACAGGGAGGCCTGGCGTGTTGTGATTCATGGGGTAGCAAAGAGTCGGACACGACTGAGCGACTGAACTGAACTGAACTGAACTGATCTCTAATCAGGAAGTTTAATGCAAGCTCTTTGGATCGAAGTCAAAGTCTAGGAGGGCGGGGCCTGGACGGGCTTGGCCGCCAAAACTTCAGCCCTTGCCTCTTAGGGACGGGGGAGAGCTCTTCTGTTGTCTCCCCATCAGCTCTTGGGCGGCGGGGGCGGGGCTGGGGAGAGAAGCTGGAGGGGGCGGGAACTGGGCAGACTCATAAGGCCCTCCGGAGGCACAGAGACTGAGGATGCAGAGCTTGCTGTCTTGCCAAGATGTGGCTCGTCGCTCTGGTCCTGACCTCCCTCGCCATTTCCACGGCTTGGGGTGAGTCCTCCTGAAATGCAAATAGCGGGCGGTCTTTGGGAATCCTTGCGGGGGACCAGGTGGAGGAGAAGCGTACAGGGCAAAGCAGTGACAGGCCACTGGGGCCCACAGCAGCGCACGCTGTCAGGACTCTGAGGCTCTGCCAACTCCCGGCAGCGACAGGAGACAAAGGGGAGGGTACACCCTGGGAGACGCAGCTGCACCGGCCATGCCCCGTGCAGGAGGGCAACCAGCTCACCTATCGCTGAGCAGCTGAGGACTTTGGCGAGCTCCGTGTGTTTCCCCCTTGACCATTAGTCCAGATATGGCTAAAAGTGTCTTCAGTTCAGTTCAGTCGCTCAGTCGTGTCCGACTCTTTGAGACCCCATGAATCACAGCACGCCAGGCCTCCCTATCCATCACCAACTCCCGGAGTTCACTCAAACTCATGTCCATCGAGTCGGTGATGCTTAGCGGAGTATTGATGTCCACTCTGGAGTCAGCGTGGCTGGGTTCCCATCCAAGGCAGCACTCAGTACTGTGTGTTCTCAGACAAGTTATGATTCTTTTCTGTGTCTCAGATTTGCATGGCTAAAATGGGAGTGAGAACTGTATCTACATCATTGGGCTGTTGTAAGTGTGAAATGGGTTGTTTCTAAAGAGTGTCTGGAATTGGATAAGTGAAAAAACAGTGATTCATAAGTAAAGAGTGGTTATAACTTACAGTGTACTAGTAGACACTCTGAGGTGTGGTCAAGCCCATGGATCAGGAGCCAATGGTCATTTAAGAGATAGTTTGTTTTTCCCAGTTTCCCAGAGGAGGGGGCCTGACACCACCTGGTGGGCTAGAAGGTGAAGCATCAGGTGTGTCAGGGGGCAGAGGAAGAAGGGAGGAATCTGGATACGAAATTTATCTTGGTTGATGGGGTGGGCTGGATAGAGTGAGGGAGCTAGCCAATCCCCGCCATGCTCCAGGGCTTAGGGACTGCCCACAACTGGTAGGTACTTTGCCCTGGAGTGATTAGGGCAGGATGATAGTGGCCGTTTTGGCAGGCCTGATAAAGAAGGTGGTTGGGGTTCAGCCTCTGGCATGCTGGAAGAGAAAATTCATTCCTGTCTCCAGGGATCGGCTAACTCTGGGAGGGGCAGTCCCCCCAGAATCAGCAAGGCTCCCAGTACCAAAGCATCAGAATACACAGCATAGAAGACATGGTTAATACAAGGGTGCAGCAAGAGCCCTCAGAATGCATCTGTACCATTTTATAGATGGAAAAACTGAGGCTCAGACTGGGAAAGGTATGTATCCACGGTCAGCTGGAATATCATGCTCTGAATTCTATCCCTGCCTCCTGAGTCCAGAGCCAGTGCTCTGGCTGTCAGTGCTGACAGCCCAGCCTCCACTGGGTTTAATCCTCTTCCTGGTGCTGTGACACTGTGAGAGGCCCAGAACCGAGGGTAGGAGCAGAGTTAAAAGTACATGATTATCCCCTTTCTGCTGGCTTATCTGTGTCGAGTCAGTCTATTTCCATCTTTTAAAAATCCATACTGGCTTCCTCCATTTCTTCAGTTACCTCTTTGGAAAATGGACATATTAATGTTTCCCTAGCAAGGCTTTTGTCATTGGATTGTCCACGTGGCACAGAGAAAGTACCCAATACACAACATTACATGTACCTCAAGTGGTAACCCGGAGAAGGCAATGGCACCCCACTCCAGTACTCTTGCCTGGAAAATCCCATGGATGGAGGAGCCTCATAGGCTGCAGTCCATGGGGTCGCTACTAGTCGGACACGACTGAGGGACTTCACTTTCACTTTTCACTTTCATGCATTGGAGAAGGAAATACAACCCACTCCAGTGTTCTTGCCTGGTGAATCCCAGGGAGAGAGGAGCCTGGTGGGCTGACATCTATGGGGTCGCACAGAGTCAGACACGACTGAAGTGACCTAGCAGCAGCAGCAACAAGTGGTAACCGCTGCTGTCACCATTGTTGCCTGTGCCTTACAGCCCATCACCCACTTTTTCACCTTTGCCAACTGGGCATCTGTCCACTTCACACACGTTTCTTGAAGGCTGTCATCGGATGTGTCTATAAGACCAGGTCTGGGTTATTCTTCTCTGTTCTGGCCACATGCTTTGAGAGAGAGGTTGTCGTTTTGTCTGTATCTAAAGGGGAACAATTGGCAGGATGAGAGGCTGGAAATCATTTCCTGTTAGGATGCTTAAACAAACTGCAGCTGTTGACGACGGACAAGAGAGGACTTGAGGGATGAGCATGAACAGGGGTCAACACGAAGGCCACCTGCCTCATGAAGGTGCAGGATGTCCCCAAGCAGGGAGGACCAGGCCTGATGTGGCAACTGCAGGAGACGCATTTGAGCTCAGTGAGAAAAAACCGCCTGCTCCGCGGGAATGGGACAGACAGAATGTGACCCCCAGTCTCGCTCCCTCTGATGACCCTGTGAGTTAGGAAGGACAGTTAGCTTCTCTCTCTCTCTCACATAAGCAGCTGAGGCTTAGAGGGTTGAGAGGACATTCAAGATCACATGGCAGAGGTGCCAAAGTCCACCCAGAATCCAGTTCAAACCTTCACCACTGACGTGTCCTCATTTCCTCTCAATGTCCACCAGGGCGGCCACCCTCACCACCTATTGTGGAGACTGCTCAGGGCAGAGTCCTGGGAAACTATGTCAGCTTAAAAGGATTTGCACAGCCTGTGGCCGTTTTCCTGGGAATTCCTTTTGCCAAGCCTCCTCTCGGATCCTTGAGGTTTGCTCCACCGCAGCCTGCAGAACCATGGACCTTCGTGAAGAATACCACCTCTCACCCTCCCATGTAAGCCGGGGGTGTGGCTTTTGGCATCTTTCAGTGGGGATGTTAGTCTCCAAGGGATGCAGGTGGGAGCCAAGGCAATCTTCTGAGCGGCTCATGCTCTGTTCTGGAATCCTCAAGATATTGTAGATCCTTACCAGCATTCCAGAATTCTCACAGCACTGTAGAGCCTTTTATTCAACCAATACTTCTGGAGCACCTCCTGTGTGTCAGGCGTGTTCTAGTTTCCTGGGATCCATCAGTGACCCAAAGAAAGATCCCACCCTCATGCAGCTTGCCTTTGTAGCAGGGAAAGACAGATCCTGAGCAATATGCAAGGTAACAGATTATATAATATGTAAGAATAGCCTAAGTGCTTTGGAATAAACAAGGAGTTGAGCAGTGGTGGGGGCGGGTCAGAAGTAATGATTCTGTTTATTCTCCTGTCTTGATCTTCGATGCAGCTGGGGAGTGAGGTGGGCCAGGATTGTGTGTGTGTGGGGGGGGGGGTCTTTGGGGTATCGCCAGTTCCTAACTCCCAGGTGTGACTGCTGCCGAGTAAGGAGCAGAGCAATGGTCGGTGTGTCCTAGTCACTGTGTCCACGTTGGGCAAAGAAGTCAGAGTCATCCCCCAGAACACCTAGGACATCTACATGCGAGGATCCTGGGGATTTCCAGGATCTGCCTTTTGCAGCTAGTTTCCACCCTTAGGTGAGGTCCAGAACCACCTCATTAACACAACAAATGGTGCATTTGTCAGTCTCTTCACTGAGGGAATTCCTAGGGTTTTAGGAACTCCTTGCAGGAAATGGGAAGACCAAAAATATATTTCTTATTATATCACAGTATCATATCACACAATACAGATACTTTTTTTTAATAATTTTTGGATTTTTTTATTAAGTTTTTATTGGCTGTGCTAGGTCTTTGTTGCTGCACGTGGGCCTTCCCCAGTTGCAGGAACAGGGGCTACTCTCTAGTTGAGATGCGTGGGCTTCTCTTTGCAGTGGCTTCTCCTGTTGTGAATGAAGCACCAGCTGTAGGGCTCGGACTCAGTCGTGTGCGCCTGGGCTTTGCTCCAGGGCGCGTAGGCTTCAGTAGCTGAGGCTCCCAGGCTCTAGAGCACAGACTTAGGAGCTGTGGCTCACAGGTTTAGTTGCCCCCTGGCATGTGGGATCTTCCCAGATCAGGGATCAAACCTGTGTCTCCTGCACTGGCAGGCAGATTCTTTACTACTGAGCCACCAGAGAAGCCTCTGATCTGAAGATTTTGTGGTTGTTCAGTCCATAGGTTATGTCTGAATCTTTGCAACCCCAGGGACTGTAGCCCATCAGGCTCCTCTGCCCTCCACTATCTCCTGGGCTCAAATTCATCTCCCTTGAGTTGGTGATGCTATCTCACCAACTCATCCTCTGCGACCCCCTATTCCTTTTGCCTTCAATATTTCCCAACATCAAGATCTTTTCCAACAAGTTGACTCTTAGTATCACGTGGCCAAAGTATTAGAGTTTCAGCATCAGCAACAGTCATTGCAATGAGCATTCAGGGTTGATTTCTTTTAGGATGGACTGGTTGGATCTCCTTGCAATCCAAGGGACTCTCAAGAGTCTTCTCTAGTACCACAATTCAAAAGCATCAATTCCTTAGCCTTCAGCCTTCTTTATGGACCAATTCTCACACTTGTACATGACTACTGGAAAAGCCATAGCTTTGACTGTACGGACCTGTGTCGGCAAAGTGATGTCTCTGCTTTGTAATATATGGTCTAGGTTGGCGATAACTTTCTTTGCAAGGCGCAAGTGTCTTTTAAATATTAAGTAATGCTGTTACTGCTGCTGGATCTTTCAGATCCATTATTTGGGCAATGAATAACACTTGACAAGATGAACCGACAGAATCTTAGCATGTCAGTGCTGCCATACCCATGTAGAAATCATTCCCCTCGCTAGGCATGGCAGACTGGGACCCAGAACAGAGAAGGAACTTGCCCAAGGTCACTCGGCATATAAGTGGCAGAGACAGAACTAGAACCCAGTTCTCCTAATGTTGCACCACAGATATTTTGCCCTGACCTGTTACATGCCTTAATGACTGCCAACAGAGTGGCTTCTCACCGTTTTTGGAAGTCTCCCATGGACTGGAACTCCTGGTTGACCTGTCAAGGAGTGTGAGCACCCTGCACTCGCTATGCAGCAGAGAGTCAGCTGCAACCAGGGCATGCAGGAAATGATCCACTTCGAGGCTCATAAGCAGCATCTTCTTGACACAATGCGTTCCGACGTCTCCTGAAAGGGGGAGGTGCCAGGCCTTCTCATTAGTTACTCTCCCCAGAGACCGTGGTGAGCCCTGGAGCCCCCTATCCTGACCCCCCAGGTAGTCTCCCACCCATTCCAGTGTCTGGAATCTGCTAAGACAGCTCTGTTTACAGGCTTAATTCTCCCAGTCCAAGACCTGGCCTCTCGACAGGAGGCGTCTCCTTGATCAGCTCTGATTGAACACCAGGAGTCTTCTCTTTCCTCACCCTTCCCAGGTGCTCCCAAAGCACAGTCTTGGCAGAAATGTCCTCAGACTTCTTTAGCAACGGATTGGAGAGCGTTAAGCCTAAATTTTCTGAAGACTGTCTTTACCTAAATATATACACCCCTGCTGACTTGACTAAGAGAAGGAGGCTGCCGGTAAGCAGTGGGAAACACTGGTCAAGGCTGGTGTAGACAGGAAGGGGATGAAGGCAGTGTTGGGTGGGGGCGTCTTGGGCCAAGGGTCTTCTGGGGCCCCAGGGCTTTCTTGTGAACCACGGCCAAACCTGGCATCAGGGAGGGCAGGTGGCCCACGCCTGTTTCCCCTCGGCCAGAAGCGGGCCCCTGGGGGAGATTGCTGCACATCTGTAATGCACATTTTAATGTTTCTGATGTCTCTCATGCTAATAGATGGACAAGAAGGATGACTCTTATGCTAGATTAGGAATCTGATACCCAGAGTAGGTAAAACATAACTTCCAATAAAGTTAGAGCTGGAAGGAATCTTGGAGATAAGCCAACAAATCAACCCTTCCCTTACAGACAGAGAAACTGAGGTCCTGTGAGGGGAAGACCAGGTCACAAAGTAGGGGTGGCAGGACTGGAGCACGGGGCTCCAGGAACTGCCAGGAGCTCTCTGACACAGGCTAGCATGGAGCCTGTGTGTGGCCTTTCCTCAGCACACAGAAACCCTCTCTGACAACTTCCTGTGACTTGGTGTCACAGGTTGGGGAGCAGAGCCTGGAGCAACAAGGCTGCACTTTCCTTTGCCAACGATCAGGATTTTTGTGTAGTTACTTTCACTTCCTAATTGTCTTTGGCCCAGGTTAGTGATGCAGTGAGTCAGCATTTCCAGAATAAATGGAGCCCAGAGACAGGGCAGCCTTCCAGACTCAGGTTGGAGGGTGGGGCTGGTGTGCTATCAAAGGAGGGGTCAGGAGGGATAGAGGCAGGGGTGGGCGCACCCAGCCATCTCCCAGGAACACCCGTGGCATGGTGCCCAGGTGTGGAGGAGGGTGTCTGAACTTGAGACTAGGAGCTTGAGGAGGTGGGGACAATCGATCACTCATGCATGCATTCATTCGCCTGTTACATACTTAGTGCTCCCGCACACCTAGCTAGAAGTGGGGTTAAGAGAAAGAGGAACATAAACTATGACCACACAGCCCCTGCCTTTGAAGAGCTGCACCGAGCTGGACTGGCTTCTACAGCACACTGCTGCTGACCAGCCCGTGGCTCAGCCTGGACTCAAGAGGAGACTGCAAACTCAGTCCCTCCACCGGGAGGCAGTCAAGGATCGGAGGTGTTGAGGAGCAGGGGCTCTGGGAAGCTGAGGCTGGAGAACCTCTACAATGGACACAGACCATGGAACTGCAGAGTCCAGGTGTAAATACCAGTTCTGCCGTTTACTGCCTGAGAGACCTGGCTCTGTTTCCTCAAATCAGGGATAATCACCCATGAGTTTGCAGTGATGAACATGAAGATTTATGTCAGCATCTGGCACGGCACATGAGGCAACTTCCTGATCTTCAGTTAGAGGTGAAGGGAAGGAATTCCTCCTGCCCCAACAGCCAACCGACTGCAGCATGGCCGTTGGCTGCTGTGTGCTGGGTGGCTCGACATGTGGCCTCTGCAGCCAGACTGCTTGGGGTCAAGTCCTGTCTCCACTGCCTAGAGGCTGCGTGACCTCAGGGTGGTTCAGTGCCCCAATTTTCCTGTCCATTAGGTGGGATAATAGTTGTCCCTCATTGATGAATGGGTTATTTTTAAATGCTTAAAACAATTCTTGGCACATAGTTCATGTGTGAGTTCTTCAAATTTTTTGTTAACAAAATGATTATAATATTACTTTAGCTATTCTCACTTTCTTGCTTTGTGAACTCCTTAAATTTGGGGACATGCATTATGAATGGCCTCAATTGTTACCACAGTCCCTGGCACCTAGTAGGTTTTCAGATCATATTCATCAAATGGTTGAAGACTTCTTGGAGGAGGTAGTTTTAGGCTGGGCTTTGGAGGATGGGTGAGATTTTGGGAGCAGAGGAGGCAGCAGGAAGGCATATTAAGATGAGGTATCACCCAGGGCATAGGCTTCTTGACATGATCATTCATTCACATGAGAAGTTGAATTCACCACAGAGAAGGTAACTAAGATGAAGCTGAAACAAGCTTCTAACCAAGGGCTTCTGCATGCTGAGTGTGCTGAGCTGGGTGAGGGGTCCAGGAGTGAGGGTGGTGGGAGTGTTGGGGAGGAGAGGATGCTCGAGCTTGGCTGTTCCCATGATGATGTTCTCAGCATGAGAAGCTGAGAGCAGGTGGCCCTGGGGCAGGGGAGACAGGCAGGGGCAGCCAGGGAGCCCTGAGTGGGGTGGTGGCCTGGGCCGCAGCTGGAGAACGGGGAGGTGACCAAACCAGACAGCCTCTGAGGTCTTCCCCAGCTCTGCCTCCAGTGACCCCGTGGTTGCATCCTCCCCATCCAGGTGATGGTGTGGATCCACGGAGGCGGTCTCATGATGGGCGGGGCATCAACCTATGATGGGCTGGTTCTCTCTGCCCATGAAAACGTGGTGGTGGTGACCATTCAGTACCGTCTGGGCATCTGGGGATTCTTCAGGTAAGACCCTGGACTCTCCTGGTGGCACCTTGCCCCCAGTGTGGGGGTGCTAGGACCCCACTCTGGTCAGGGAAGTCCTCAAGGGGATCCGGCTAGGCTTCCTACTAAGACATCTGAGTCCCCTCCTAATTGGGCTCCACCTACCTTCTCATTCCCCAGCCACCTTGGTGCACTTACTTCTGAGCTCTTACACAGAAAACTCCTAATCTCCCTGACAACTCCTACTATTCCTACCAAGCCCAACCCAGTTGTTATCTCATCTGAACTACTTGTCTCTTTTTCGCTGTGCTGCCTGGCACGTTGCTCTGTCTTTAAGATGACAGTTACCATGCAGCACAGCACTTAGAGGCTCACACATCTTTCCTCCTGGGGAAGTAAATGTGTATTACCATAAGTGAAATAGATGACCAGTGCAAGTTCAATGCATGAAGCGGGCACTCAGGGCCGGTGCAATGGGACAAACCAGAGGGATGGGATGGGGAGGGTGGTGGGAGGGGGGTTCAGGATGGGGGGGCACATGCACACCCATGGGTGATTCATGTCAGTGTATGGCAGAACCCACCACAATATTGTCAAGTAATTAGCCTCCAATTAAAATAAATAAATTATTATTTTTTTTACAAGGAAGGGGCAGATACATGTGGGAGCTCTGTGAAGTCTTGTAGGTGAAGGAACGGGTGCCTGGAACTGGGAGGTTGTAAGGAGCATCTGACTCCAGGGGTTCATCTTTTGGGAGGAGCTTTGGGCCCACTCACCCCGTTTCCTTCCTGGACTTTGGCACATGTATGAGTGAGGGCTGAGTCTCCCACATGGCTTCTCTGTGAACAGCAACCAGGTTTCCAGCAGGCAGTTCCTGAGCTTTTCCCGAATGCACTGGCCCAGGACCTCTTACCCTAAGATGCTGGGGGGTGGGCCAGGGGAGGGGTGGTCACCTCCGTGGAAAGACCTGTGGGCTGGAGACAGGTTTTCCCAGGGGAGTCGTGTCCCAGGATGTTCCCCTTCACGGAGACCCCTCAGCTTTTTCCCCCACGGCCCGTGTCTGCTACCAGAGACAGTGTAACTGCACGCACTCGCCCCAATTCCTCTCCCCCAGCCTCTCCTCTACCACGTGAGTCAGGGTTTTATCCCCACCACACACCTGACCACTCTGGTCCAGGTCATCATGACCCAGCATCTCTTGGCCAACCTCAGCAGATCCACACATGATCCCTCAGTTCTTCTTGAAAAGCTGACCTCTCCTGGCTCCTGGCCACCTCCTCCCTCATGGGTGCTCCTTCTCAGCTCCTCCTGGCCCTCCTCCTCCTGTCTCAGCCTCTGTGTGCATCTTCTTCTTTGTCCCACCGATTCCCTGAGTGACCTCAGGGAGCACTTCCAAGCTTCCCATTTTCCGTCCCATTTCTCCACTGAGGCCCACAAGTACACCATTAAGTGCCTCCTACCTTCCCCATGGGACGGCTGAGAGCACCTCACTCCTCCACAAACAAACAGAACCCTTGACTCCCACTGTCTCTCTCTGCAAACACTGCTCCTCTCCCCGCAACAGGGCCTCATGCTCAACTATTGGCAAATACACCCTTCCAGTTACTCTGGGTAAAAACCTTGTAGTCGCATGAATTCTTCTCTTTTTTTCACTCCCCACATCCAGTCACCACCAAATCCTCTTGGTTCCACAGTAGCCAGAGTGATCATTTAAGACATGAGTGGAATCATGTCCTCTTTTCAATGGCTGCATCTTACTCACAGCGACATGGCTGTCCTCATGCAGACCCTGAAAACTCCCTGCAGCTGCACGTTCTAGACTCACACTTCTGATCCCTGGACCCTAGGGCCTTTGTACTTGCTGTTTCTTCCACTGGGAATTCCCTTCTTTGGATATTTGCAAAGTCCATGTGCTCATAGGAAATGCTCAATCAATAGATGAAGGATGGCTTGTAGAGCCCTACAGCAGATGAGGATGGAAGAAGATGAAGACCCCGTGTGAGGGCTGTGGAGGCCCAGTCCTTTCCAGAAGGCTCACCTGGATCCCCAGCGCCATCTCTGGTCCTCAGGGCCCTGCTGGGACATCTCTGCTCCCAACCCCACCCTGTTCTCTTACTCACAGCACAGGGGACGAGCACAGCCGGGGAAACTGGGGTCACTTGGACCAGGTGGCCGCACTGCACTGGGTCCAGGAGAACATTGCCAACTTTGGAGGGGATCCAGGCTCTGTGACCATCTTTGGAGAGTCAGCAGGAGGGGAAAGTGTCTCCATTCTTGTAAGTCTTCCTGGCCCTGATGTGGCTGCTGATGGGACCCCTTGCAGATCAGTCCATCTAGTCCTGGGACCTTTACTTCCAAGACCTGGATTCAAGGCTGACCCGACTCTGTGCAGCATCAGACGGTGGAGAGTAGTGGCCAGACTCCCCTTGTCCCTCCGGGATGCTCAGGCTCAGCTTAGCCTCCGGGGCCATAGCTGCAGCCACGGCTGCGACAGACACACCCTTCCTGTCCTGTGTTGGTTGGGCTCATCCTCTCCTTCTTAATCATTTTAACATTTGGACTCGCCTCACTTCTCTTGAGATGTAGGGGTGGGTGTAAATGATTAATCAGAGGAGCCGACTTGAGGTTGGTTTGAGTGTCCTTGTCTGACTTGAAGCCAAGCCTGCAGTTCAGGGAGTCACGAGCACTAGGAAAAGGCTGGGGTCCCCGCTGAGGGCTCTGAGGCTTGTCCATGCCCAGGAGGGAGGGCAGCAGTCTCTGGGGCGATGGAGCTGGGCTGGGGAGAAGGGGAAGAGGAGGGATGGGGATGGGACAGGGGACGAGGGCCACTGACAGGACCTGGGAGTGTGGTGTGGGGAATGGGAATGAGGGAGGCACCAGGGAAGCAAAGCTGGAAAGCCAGGTTAGAAGGTGCTGGGAGCTGTGAGAAACCTTCCAATTGCCTCACTATTGAGCACTATTACTATATTTTTAAAACATTTAGGGTCATAGTTGAATATTCAGAGAAAACCTTATTATATTTTATAAAATGGAGAATAAAGAAAATCATAGATAACCCCCCAAATAAAAATCCGTCCACAGTCGCATTAGCCAGTGACTCTCACCATGGACAGTTCCTTTTCTCTAGTATTTTTCCCATGCTGTTGTGTGCTTAGTCACTCAGTCGTGTCCAACCCTTTGCAGCCCTGTGGACTGTAGCCCACCAGGCTCCTCTGTCCATGGGGATTCCTCAGGCAAGAATACTGGAGTGGGTTGCCATGCCCTCCTCCAGGGGATCTTCCCAACCCAGGGATTGAACCCAGGTCTCCTGCATTGCACGCAGATTCTTTACCATTTGAGCCAACAGAACAGCCCTTTTTCCATGAATCACCCTATCTATCATCTATCTATATCTATGAATTTTTAAACAAAAAAGCTTCCTTTACATTATAGCATATATGTTTCCCTAACCATTAATTATTATTTCCTATGATTTGTGTGTATAGTCATTATATTTCCGTGTAAACATGAGAAATACCTTATTTACCCAATGTCATATATTAAAACCTTGTGTTATTTCCACTTTTTCCTGTTATAAATAACGTGAACATCTTAGAGATTTTTTTTGCCTCCAGATCATTTTCCTTAAAAAAATCCTGAGTAATGGAAGTGGGAAATCAGAACTGTGTGTTTAAATCGAAGCTAGAAATTTCCAGCTGCCGTTCAGATACTTTGACTGTTGTGATCAGTGCATGCCTCGCTCTGTACACCCGGTTCCCTCTAGCGGAGGTTTTCTTGGAGAAGATGGACCCTCCGGTCAGTCTCGGGAACACGGTCAGTCAGGTCAAGCAAGGACCTGTCATGTCCACTGAGCCCCACGGTCTCCATGGGAAGAGCCCAGGACAGGGCTATGGATGGGTGTAGCTCTTGAAGACCCCACTCCCTGTGAGCATAAACTCCCTTTCTTGCCACTCTCCTCCCAGGTTTTATCTCCCCTGGCCAAGAATCTCTTCCACCGGGCCATCTCAGAGAGTGGCGTTGCCCTCCTTCCTGGCCTGGTCAAGAAGGACTCTAAGGCTGAAGCTGAGGTAGGTCTCACACTGGACTGTCCCTGCACCATGCTCTGCTCTGCTGAAGTTGTCGGGCCCTTTCTTATCACAGGGTCTGGCTGACACCCTCAAAGAATCCTAGAAGTGAGGCTGGCTGACCAGGAAGGGCGAGGACACACCCCGCCCCACTCCCAGTCTCCTGCTAAGCAAACTGGGGCAGAGAGCAGGAGTGCTTGTCAAGGTCAGCCGGTGATGAGGGCAGAGCTGGACTCAGGCTCATGACTCTGGGCTGCCAGCCCCGTGCACTTTGCCCTGAGCGTGCGTCCCAAAGTGTGCCAGGTGTGCTGAGGGGCTGCACAGTGGGCAGTGGCCTGTCATTGTGTGTTGCCTCCCTCAGGGTCTGAGTCTGCTGAACTCATTGGCCACATGTGAGCCTGGAGTGGATTTTCCCTGGGGGCTTGTGACTGGGGCAGGTTCCTGGAGCATTCATTCACTCAGCAAGTAGTTTTGATATAATCTGACATCTGGCAACCTCATGAAGCTTCTATTATAGTTTAGGAGGTAGAGTAATAGTTATACAACTGAAAACTTATAAAGTCAACTTTGACTAGAACAATAAAGACGAGGTACCTGATGTGAAAAGAATCCAAAAGGAGCACTTCGTCCAGTGGGTACGGGAAGTTATTAGAAAGGCTCCTGGAAAAAGTAATGATCAACGAGTTCAGATGAGAAGGATAAGCTGTAAATTACTTGGTAAGAAAAGAATATCCAGGGAGAGGACCAGCCTGAGCAAGTGTCCTGTGGCAGGAGCAGGTATCTCAAGTGAGAGAGTGAGGAAGGCTGATGTGGCCGGGGCACAAAGTGCAGACAGGACCTGAGAAGCTGAGGGTGGGGGCACTGGCAGGGCCACGCTACGTAGGACCTAGTGGGGACTTTGTCTTTATTTGGAGAATGCTAGGAAGACAGGAGTCACTGATGTGGAGCATTTGGTCAGGCTGGTTTGGTGCAGGGGTGGAGCCAGCAGCCACACTTAAAGGGAGGAATCTAAGACAGTGAAGGAATCTAAGATTCTTATTCCTGCCCTACCTCCCTCCCTCTCTCTCTGCCCACTCTGTCCACTTCTTACGGTCATTTCATTTATTTCGCAAACACCTACTGAGCACTGATTGCGTGTCAGACACTGGACCAGGCTCCAGGCAGCCCGTGCACACTCACCAGTGTCCCACCATCCTGGCACCTGACTTCTCTCCTGCATCTTCCCCTCTGGCTTCACTTTGCAAGTGACTGGCCTGAGGCCACATGGCTGTTAATTGGATGAGCCAAGATTCTAAATTAGACACTGGGATTGTGGATTCCACATTTTTAAGCTCCATTCCTTGCTGCCTCTCTTCAGTTTCAAGAATATTGTGCCCATTTTGACAGACGTAAAGTAACAGAGCAGAGGCTGTATAATTGGCATGACTGGGACCCAGGACGCGCACAGAGTGGTCTGGAGCATTTTCTCTTTCTTTCTTCTTCTTTTTTTTTTTTATTGTTTTAAACTTTAATTTTATTATTTTTGAAATTGTGTATTTATTTTTGACGGCGCTGGGTGTTTGTTGCTGTGTGCAGGCTCTCTCCAGCTGTGGTGCACAGGCTTCTCACTGTGGTGGGTTGCCTTGTTACTGAGCCCGGGGATGGGGTGCGGGAGCTTCAGTAGCTGTGGCTCGTGGGTTTAGTTGCCCCGCAGCAGGTGGAATCCTCCCAGACCAGGGATCGACCCGGATCCCCTGATTGGCAGGAGGATTCTTAACCACTGGACCCCCAGGGAAGTCCTGGTCTGGGGTGTTTTCTGCTACCATGGGCTGCCTTTGGAAACTGAGGTTGGGACAGAACACCTCGGTTTCAATGGAGGGATGAGACGGACTCTTGAATTCTGCTGTCACCCGTGCTCTCTCTAGCGAATTGCTGCCTTTGCTGGGTGCAAAACCACCACCTCGGCTGTCCTTGTTCACTGCCTGCGCCAGAAGACAGAGGACGAGCTCTTGGAGATAACACAAAAGATGGTAAGTGCATCCATTCTCTTGCAAACAAGCCCCGCACCCTGGAAACCTGGCCCCAGGCTTCACCATTTCAGCTTCAGTCCTCTTGCCCTAGAAAAATTACCTGGGACAGCTTCTCACCTTCCAGGAGCAGTGTCAGCCTCTGGATCTGAATGGGGAACTGTTTTTCTTTATTATTATGGACTATCTCAAACTTCAGCTAAGTCAAAAAAAGAACATAATGAACAATTAAGAATCCTCTAGATCTATCAAAACTTATTTTTTCTATTCTCATTTTTAGATCTATTTTTACAAATTAAACATTGTATATTTCAGAGGTAACTACCATCCTAAACTTCAGGGACAGAAATATGAAAAACAAATATTTTTGGAAAGATTTTCACAATTTACCTCAGTTAACTTAGAAACCATTTCATTTTTAAGCCAATGGTGGGCCACTTTTCTAGATTTTTTAAGACTCTGCCTCAGTTGTTATTCTAGGAAATCTATACATCAACCCATTAATCCAGCAAATCATCCATCCGTTTATTCATCTATCTTGCTGCTGCTGCTGCTAGGTCACTTCAGTCGTGTCCGACTCTGTGCGACCCCATAGACAGCAGCCCACCAGGCTCCCCCTCCCTGGCATTCTCCAGGGAAGAACACTGGAGTGGGTTGCCATTTCCTTTCCAGTGCATGAAAGTGAAAAGTGAAAGTGAAGTCGCTCAGTCGTGTCCGACCCTCAGCGACCACGTGGACTGCATCCCTCCAAGTTCCTCCGTCCATGGGATGTTCCATTCAGGAACTGGAGTGGGGTGCCATTGCCTTCTCCTCATCTACCTTATCATTCGTCTGTCCACCCACAAGTCCATTCAAAACTTCATTCATCTATTGTTAATTATCCGTGCACCATTCAGACACCAATATCGTCGCTCCCTCATCCATCCCTCCGAAATCAGTGATCCATCCATGCCCGTCTGCGCGGTGGCGTCCCTGCAACCACTTGTCCATCTGGCTCTCCAGTACTCCCCGTACTGACCTCTTCATCCGTCCATGCAGCTATGTTAAGTGTGTGTGGGGAGGGGTGGTAACAAGGAGGGTGATACAAATGTGAATCGGATATGTAGTCCCTGCTCACAAGGAACTGTCCAGGGAGAAACACACCCAAATACTTTGTGGGCTTTGTGTGGTAGGAATACAGAAAGGGGAAGTATTTGTTATACTAAGCAAGGATGCTTCACAGAGAAGGTGACCTGTGAGGCTTGATGGATGTCTGTGGCAGTGTGTCATCACAGAGATGCCACAGCAGGAGGGACACCCATAAATATAGCCCCTGGGCCAATAGAAACTATCCTCTCTGTCGGGGAGGGTTTGAAAGAAAGTCCAGAGTAACCGAAGCACCTGGGCTCTCTGTCTGGACTCTGGAGGGTATTCCTGGACTCCCAGAAACAAGTCTCTAACACCAGACTCTGAGCCCTTTCCAGTGTGGCCTTGGGACTTAGATCCTGGCTTCTCAGGCTCACGTGATGTGACCAATATGTTCAAACAATGAAAACACAACTGCTTTCTAATGCCTGAAAGGATGTAAATTTATTTCAGCATCTCTTAATGTGGCACATGAGGTCCAATTTATGAAGGGAGAATTGGTGACTTTGGTAAAACCCGGAGCCTCTATAATCCTCCTGAGTTTTCTGAGATCATGTGGAAGTGTTTCCATGATTACCTTCTCGCCCTAATAAACACACATAGACACACACACATGGACACACGCACCTGGATTGCAGAGCTACAACACATGATGGAGAGACCGTTTTTGGTGACCTCATACATACTGGTCAAGCCTGTTAGCTACAGTATAACAATAAAGTCAATACAATCGTGGTAAACTTACAACAAAGAGAATTTTCAGTGAGTTTGTATGAGTCAGGATTTTCTAATGCAAGATGAGAAAATTCATCTCAAAGTGCTTTGAGAAGAGAGAAGAATATGTTGTGACAGAATCTTCAGGTAACTCACTGACAGGTCCAGGAGTTGATGGCTTCAGGCATGGCTGGATCCAGATGCACATATGATGCTATTAAGAATCTGTCTCTATCCCTCAGCTTTTACCTTTCCGTGTTGGCTTCACTCTTAGGCAGATCTGGCCCCTAGGGAAGTTAAACCACAATAGTCTTACATCCTAACTGCTTAGAAAGCCTCTTTCCCAATAACTCCAGCAAAAGTTTTGGGTAAACTCTATTGAACTGACATGGGCACATGTCCACCCCTAAGTAGTCCCTGTATTCAGGGATTTGGTGCACCGGAGGTCACATACAGATGCCTGCAATCATGGAGTGAGAGTGGGAAGGGGGGGTCCCCAAAGGAAACTCGGGGTGTTGTTGCCTGGAGGAGGAAGACGGGGAAGTGGTGGAGGGCAGGGCGGCTCAGCAGCAGTCCTCTGCAGAGCTCCCCTCCCGCAGCCACCCCTGCACCCTGTGCTGGTCCCAGGGGAGGGCGTCCTGCCTGCTTTCCTCCAGCCCAGCCAGGGAGGCGCCAGGAGGGAGCGCTTGGTACCTTAGGGCACAGCTCACCGAGGTCAGCTTTCCTCCCAGAAGCCTCCTCACCACAGCCTCTATCTTTCTCTTCACAGAACTTTTTCACTCTTGATTTCTTGGGAGACCCAACAAAGGTAAGGACCTTTGGTTTGTTAATTGTGGGTTTTAAGTCTTGACACCTTTAAGCTCCAGTTACATATGAATGACAGAGTTCTCCCATGCGCAGCCATAGTAGCTCCTTGTGTTTACCCTGCTGGCGCCCGGAGACGGATAAAGTACTGTCCGGTGGCCCCGGGAGGAGACCAGTCATCAACCAGAACCCGCTCCCCGACGCCCAGGCCAGTGCTGTCTGTCATCAGCTCTGTGTCCCGGTCCCCAGCCAGCCCCTACTCTTGTTCACATTCCTAAAAACGCCCAGTTGGGGGAAGGCGAACGAGAAACCTCCCCTGTGGGGAGTGGAGATGACTGGGGAAGGGCTCTTCAGGAGCCTTCACAAGGAGCCTGGATTGTCTCCTGGGGGGTTTCAGGTTGACTGACTGTGCAAGTTGCACTGTTTGCAGGGATGTGGGGAAAGGAGCCGTGAAATTCCGTCCTCAGGACACGACCCTCCTCTCAGCCACGTGGGAAACTCCAACAGCAGCCTCCCACCTCCTTCGTCTCCTCCCTCCTTCCGACGCTTCCCTTCACCAGATTCTGATGGCACTAATTCTGTGGCATCTCAGTCTTGGCCTCTCTGCAGACTCCCTGGGGAGTCTCACCTTAAAAAGTGTAGAGAGGCTCAAATGAGACTTAGTCATTCAACAAAGGTTTTGTGGTTTTTTTTTTCAACTATGGTTGATTTGCAATGTTGGGCTGGTTTCTGGTATATAGCAAAATGATTCAGTTATACATATGTATACACAATCTTTTTAATATTATTTTCCATTGTGGTTTATTACAGGATATTGAATATAGTTCCCTCTGTGGGGTCTTGTTGCTTATCTGTTTTATATATAGGAGTTTGTATCTGCTAATCCCAAACTGCTAATTTAACCCAACTTGACCCCTTTTCCCCTTTGGTAACCATAGTTTGTTTTTTGTCTGTGAGTCTGTTTTGTTTTGTAAATAAGTTCATTTGTGTCATTTTTAGATTCCACATATAAGTGATATCATATGGCATTTGTCTTTCTCTTTCTTACCTAGTATGGTAATCTCTGGGGCCATCCATGTTACTGCAAATGGCATTGCTTCGTCCTTTTTCATGGCTGAGTAATATTCCATCGCATGTATGTTCCATATCTTCTTTATCCATTTCTCTGTCGATGGACATTTAGATTGCTTTCATGTCTTGGCTACTGTAAGTAGGGCTGTTGTGAACATTGAGATGCATGCATCTTTTTGAATTAGAGTTTTCTCTGGATATATGCCTGGGAGTGGGATTGCAGGGTCATATAATAATGATATTTTTAGGTTTTTAGGGAACGTCCATACCATTCTTCATGGTGGCTGCACAAATTAACATTCCCACCAACAGTGTAGGAGGCTTCCCTTTTCTTCCCAGAGATCATACAAGGAGCTACTTTTTTGTCGTTTTGTTTCATCTCTAATACCAGTAACTTATTCATGGTCCTATTTAGTGCCACCTTTTGCATTCTTGAGTTTTGTGCTGTCAGTTTGGCTGTTTAAAATAATCCCCGACCACAGACAGAAGGGCTGTCTAGTGTGCCTAAGTGCAGGCAGCCTACAATGTGTCTGACTCGTGAGAAATGGGAGTATTAGACCGAGTGCCCTCAGGCATGGGTGGCAGGCTGCTGCTCAGTGCTAATGAATCAGCAATGCAGAGCATCCAGAATGTGAAAAGATTATTTGCCCATCAGTTCCTTGAGCTCCTTAGGAATATGCTAAAGTAACATCTATAGCCTGTGAAGCCATGGAAAACAAGCTATGTTTGTGATTTTATGAGATGAAGGCGGATAAAAACAATCATAGTGGGCGGCACTGCTGTGAGGCTGACAGCCAAGGGATTTACAGTCGCATCACCCAGGGAAGCACTCACTGAGTCCTTGTTGGATGTTTTTTTCCCCCTAGTTCATTCTTTTATTATGTATTTACTTTTGGCTGTGCTGGGTCTTCACCTTGCACGGGCTTTTCTCCAGTTACAGCGTCGGGGTCACCTCTCTAGTTGTGGTGTTCAGGCTTCTCATTTCTCTGGCCTCTCTTGTTGTGGAGCCCAGGCTCTAGGCACTCGGCAGCATCTGGGCTTAGTTGCCCCGAGGCCTGTGGAATGTTCCGGGACCAGGGATTAACCCCATGTCCCCTGCACTGGCAGACAGTCTCTTAACTGGAGGACCCCCCGGGATGTCTGTCACAGTAACTTTTTAGAGCATGAGTACCACAGATAATGAGAGCTGCGTGACACTGGGAAGAGACATATATATATATATATACTTCAAATACATGCACATCATGTTATATATTTTTATACCAAATGGGCTGAAGATCTGTCCCCATCACCTGACCACTGCTGTCCCCTGGTCAGAGTTCTGCCCTCTGGGGTCCACAGAGTTATCCCCCTTTGTTAGGACTCAGGTGTGTGATACTGGTCATGAGCTTCGGCAGGTGGAGACGGGGATGCGGTGTGACCTGGAAGGGGAAGCCCAGATACTACTCTGCCCTCTTCCCCAGACCTACCCTTTCCTGCCCACCGTGGTGGACGGAGTGCTGCTGCCAAAGATGCCCATAGAGATGCTGGCTGAAAAGAACTTCAACACCGTTCCCTACATCGTTGGAATCAACAAGCAAGAGTTTGGCTGGATTCTGCCATTGGTGAGAAAGTGCAGGCCTCGTAGACTTCTCTTCCCTGCCCATCATAAAGCCTCCCCATCCGTGGTCACAGACCTCGCTCTGGGACCAGGCCAGCTGTCCCCTTCATACAATTTGACATTTCCGTGGAAACCATTTCTGATGGTCCACACTGTCATCTGGGTGGTGCAGTTCAGGGGACCCACGTCCACACACATTCTCTGATTGTCCTCCCATCCATGAATCCTGAAATGTCGGTTCCAGGAGGGCTGGTAGAGATCATCACTGGGCAGATAAAAAACGCAAGGCCTGGAAAGGGGAAGGGGCTCGGGAGTTAAGGAGAGTGGGGCTTAGAACCTGCAGCCTCTCGCCTCAGGCTTGCTGCTTTCATGCTTTCTCCATAAATTACCCCCGCCCCACCCAAGCTCTCAGTCCTCTCACTGGAAAGATTCAGAGGAGCCAGCTTCCTCCTGAGTTACAACTGACTTCTAAAAGTTAGGCAGAGAAGGCAATGGCAAGCCACTCCAGTACTCTTGCCTAGAAAATCCCGTGGATGGAGGAGGGCTTTCCCTTCTGACAGAGATAAACAAAACCAGACACCAGGTGAAGTGGTAACAGATTTGATTCAGTTACATCCCTGCTAGAGGGAAAAGATCCATTGTGAACTGAACCCAATCCCTGAAATGAAAGCCTGGTGCTTATTTAAGGAGTGGGTGGGGGTGGGGTGGGGTGGGGTGGATTGTCCATATGACTGGACCACCTGGATTTGTTAGCTGGCATTAATCTGGAGAAGAAACAAATTTCTGTCTTTATGACAGGAGGCAGTGATGTAAGTAGAATCAATGTTCCCACTGAAGTTAGACTTTATGTTTTCACAGGGACTGAGTTTAAAAAATTCTTGAGTTAAAAATTCTTGCTCTGAGGACAAAGCAAGAATTATCCCCTGAATATTTGTTTTTCATAGAGATGGCTCTCAGATCCTTGAGGAAACAACTTTGGGTGGTAAATTTACATTTAAAGGGACAAAGGAAAGGCTTATAATTACGAGAGTTTTCTAAAGTAACTGCTCTAAGAGGGAGTTCAGGGACCTACCTGCCTATCACCAGGCTTTGGCTGAAACAGTAAAATCTCCAGGCAGCCCAGAGCTCTTGAAGGGAGACTGCAGTCATCCTGGGGACATGGCCTTAAGCCTCCTGCAGCTGTCCTGGAGTTTGGTCAAGTCTCTTAGGGCCGAGTTTTAATGGAGTTGTTATGTGCAGAGTTCTGTGGTTCTTCAGAATGATTTCAGAGGGTATACCAAAGGACCAAAGTCATAATGGCAGGATTTGGGGCTTTTTCAGTTATCTGACTAGCAAATCTGCCTGTAAAGCCCCTGGGTCGGGTAGATCCTTTGGAGAAGGGAATGGCTACCGACTCCAGTATTCTTGCCTGGAGAATTCCAAGAACAGAGGTGCCTGGTGGGCTACAGTCGATGGGGTTGCAAAGAGTCAGACACAACTGAGCTAGTAACACTTTCACTTTTTTTCAGTTCTCTGACACAAGTGGGGTATTTGTGGAGTCGTGTCATCTGCCCCAGAGCCCTTCACTTCAACACTGCTGCTGCTGCTGCTAAGTCACTTCAGTCGTGTCCGACTCTGTGTGACCCCATAGACGGAAGCCCACCAGGCTCCCCCGTCCCTGGGATTCTCCAGGCAAGAACACTGGAGTGGGTTGCCATTTCCTTCTCCAATGTGTGAAAGTGGAAAGTGAAAAGTGAAAGTGAAGTCGCTCAGTCGTGTCCGACCCTTAGCGACCCCACGGACTGCAGCCTACCAGGCTCCTCCATCCATGGGATTTTCTAGGCAATAGTACTGGAGTGGCTTGCCATTGCCTTCTCCGTCACTTCAACACTAGGCTGGCTGAAATCTTCCCTCTCTGTCTTGACCACTCTGGGGACTCTAATAATTTGTGTGTGTGTGTGTGTCTACACTAGGACAGCTTCCCTTAATTATATTATCCTCTTTACACTCCTTGGTCTCTGGATATGAAAGTCCATTTGAATCCAAAACTCATCAAAAACCCAGCCTCCATTTAGTTTGATCTGTTGGTCACTTTCGTTTTTCTTGCTATTTCCTGATGATTTCACAATTGCTTAACCTTTGTTTTAACAGTTCGTGGGCTTCCCACTCTCTGCAGGCAAGATGGACCAGGAGATGGCCACGTCACTCGTGTGGAAGTCCTACCCCATCCTTGTAAGACTCTAGAAGTCACGGAAACTGGCTGAGCACTAAAGAGGGCCGGGGCTTGTTCCCGATGGCAGAGCAGCTGGTGGCAAAACGAAGGCTGGGGCTAGGGGTGGGCGGTTCAGCTCCTAGTTTCTGCCTTTCCAGCTCAGCAGCAGGGGTGGGCGGGAGTGGTGGCATGGGGCCTGAGAGGTTCACCGTTAATGCAAGCCTTCCTCCCTGGCTGGGGAAGCCAGGGGTGTTCACGAGGGCGTGCTGGTCACTTTAACTTTTGATGTATTTCAGAACATCCCTGAGGAACTGGCTCCAGTGGCCACTGACAAGTATTTAGGAGGGACACATGACCCTGTCCAAAAGAAAGACCTGCTCCTGGACTTGATGGCAGATGGGTTGTTTTGTGTCCCATCTGTGAACACGGCCCGTTACCACAGAGGTGAGTCTTCGGCACTGGACAGGAGAGGGACACTGACCCCACCAGCTTCACACTGTATTCTGTCTTAACCCTCAGCATAGAAAGATATAAGAAAACTTCAGGGTACATTCCATATAGCCAGGGGCGGGGCAGTGTCCTAGTTTGGTTTCCACCAGAAGCAGACTCTGAGAAAAGGATCCAAATGCAGGTAGTATATTTGGGGGTGATCCCAGATAACACTGGGAGAGGAGTGGAGAAGTGACTCGAATGGAGACAGAAGTCAGTCTACACTGTGCTGTCAAGCGAGCGTCCTCCAGGGATACCTGGAGCTGCGGAGCTCTGGGAAATCAGCAGGAGACGTGGCTCAGGGTTTTCCTGAGTGAGTGGCAAGAGAGCTGGGGTGTTTATCCTCCAGTTTGATGAGTCATCCTTTGAAGCCTGTTCCCAAGGGCAGTTAATTCCCTGGTGCTTTGATCTGCTGCACATGTGGGCAGAGTGGTGTCTGGCTGCCGAAGACCTCAGGCAAAGAGCTACAGATGCAGGAGTTGGAACTCTGGCCAGTGTGCACAGAAGCAGGGGACAAGGGGACACTCCAACAGTCTCTGCCCCGAGATCCCTCACCTGAATGACAGTAGTCTGTGGGGCCACAGGACACATATTGGAGGTTTTGTCTTAGAAGCCTTCCAAGGTCAGAGATAGCTTCAAACTAGTTTGTTAACCAGTGGAGCTGGGGATAGCATGAGGCCAAGTGTTGGATCAGGAATGTTGTCTGGGACGAAGAAAACCCAAAGGACTGAGCAGAGGGAGGTATGGGGCAAGTGGTCTGGAGAATGTTGATGTCTGCAGCTGGCCTTGTTCCATGCCAGTGTGTGCTGGGTCTATGGCAGGACCTTTCAGCGTATCCCAAGACTGTGAGTGAGGGGGCCCCTAGGGGCTTGAGGCCAAGGATGGGGGAGCTCACCTGCACAGGAGGTGTCCTTTTGGAGTGCCTTGCTGAGGTCCTCACAGGACCCTCCCTTTCCAGGAGCTATCTCTACCACGTCTGCAAGACAGGACGTGGTTCTCTGACCCAGAGCACTCTTTCTAACCATGCTAGAGGGTTTTAGAATTTGGGACTGTACAAGCATAATAAAAAGTAGTTACAGCTGACCTACCTTCCCCCCAGTTCAATACAGTCATGGATAGGTTCCGGTTACCCTTCCTCCTCCCTAGGGTCTTGATGAAGCTCTTCAGCCAGGGGCGGCCTGGGGTCAGAACTGTTCTTTCACAAACTTGGTCTTGTCTCTCCTTACGTGTGGTTTCCTTTGCTTCATTGTCTGTTGACCCAGTCATCTTGGATGTGTCAGGACGTGTCAGACTCCCATCAGAGTCATTTTTGCTTGGACTTCCCCAACTTTATCAACATTATTCTTTCCTTTTTAAGACTTTTTGTACTTGTATTAAGTCTTTTTTAATACAGAAGAGAACTTATTCTGAATATAAACATTAATATCTTTTAGTTGTAGAACTTTTTGAAAATATGGAATCACATAAAAAAGAAATTAGAAATGTCTAGTTTCTAGTCAAACTTCTACTCAAAGCTAGCTCTGACCTTGGAAGCCTTCAAAATTCATAGAAATATCTGCTATAAATTTTTGACATATTTTCTTCATTAATCTTCCCATGTCTTACATATAATTTAAATATTAATTTTATATTGTGTTTTTTTCATGGAATCCTATAAGGTAAGCATTTCCTCAATGTCAATGAAAACTCAAAAAGCATCCATTATCTCATGGAATAATACAGTAAAATTTACTTTAGTATTCCTGTCCTATTGGCTATTGAGGCAGGCTGACCATACTTTGGGCTTCCCTGGTGGCTCAGAGGTTAAAGCATCTGCCTCCAATGTGGGAGACCCGGGTTCGATCCCTGGGTCGGGAAGATCCCCTGGAGAAGGAAACGGTAACCCACTCCAGTATTCTTGCCTGGAGAATCCCATGGACGGAGAAGCCTGGTAGGCTACAGTCCACGGGGTCGCAAAGAGTCGGACACGACTGAGCGACCGAACGGAATGGAACGGACCATACTTTGATGCTGTAAAACATTATGCTCAGCCTTATGTGCATATATCTTTAACCAAATCTCTGATGATTTTTTTTTTTAGATTTGGTTATTAAAGGTTTAATTACTAGGCTAGCTTGTAGGACCATTTTAAAATTCTTGATAGATATTGTGAAATTGCTTCCAGTATATAAGAATGAGTATTTCTTAATTCTCTCTGTTGAGATACTCAGATTAAAAACTAAAAATAATGCTGCTAATTTCATAAGCCCCGCCTTACCAAATAAAGAAAGAAGAACATCACACTGTTTAAATGTGTGTATTTTTTATTGCTAGCTCTTTCCTTCCCTCTGCTTTTCTTATTGTTCCTAAATGTTATTATTCAAACCTGTGCCCTACTTATTCTTTTGAAGACTTGTGTTGTGGTTGTAGGAATTTAATAAATCTCAGAAATTTAAGGCAGAAATGTTAAAAAGAGAAAAATGAACAAAAATATCTTTTGGGCAACATGCGCCCCAAAATAATTTCTCCCATTCGTGAAAGTTCTTTCTCCTATGGTTGGATCATGAGTTCTTTCAAAACTTTAAAATGGCAGAGCCAAGGTTAAAGCCCCTCCTTACGGCAATCTCTGCTTGATCTTGAAGTGAAGTATAGTAAATTCACTCAGCCATATCCAACTCTTTGTTACCCCCATGGACTGTAGCCTACTAGGCTCCTGTGTCCATGGGATTTTCCAGGCAAGAGTACTGGAGTGGGTGCCATTTCCTTCTTCAGGGGATCTTCCCAACGTAGGGCTCGAACCTGGGTCTCCAGCATTGCAGATAGAACTTTACCATCTGAGCAACCAGGGAAGCCACAACCTTGAAGCAACTGTTTAATAAGTGGCTTGCGGGACCACAGAGAATGGTCCCAAAACCAACTTTTTCTTCCAAAAACCACTTCTTGCTAAACCAAAGTACAAAGATGGGAGATGAGGGAGGCAATTACACAAATTATTTTACATCCTCCTGTCGGGATGGCATATATTGTTAAACTACTTTGTGGGGAAATTTTAATGATATGAAGCAATTATTATGGTCATATGCAATAACACATACAATAGTGTCATCATTTTATGTGCATAAGTGGAGTAAGTTGTGAAATATTAATAGGTTTCTCTGAGCAGTGCGATTTTAAGTGATCATTTTGTTCATTTTCCTTTGTTGGGCATTTTCCAAATGTGATAGGATCCCCAAGGCGGGGAGGGGATGTTGTGGTATCTCCGCACCAGCCTGTCTTGGGGCCTGACCCTTCCCCATTAGAGTCCCTGATTTTGGCATAAGCATCAATGCAGAGCACAGAGCTCCCCAGGTGGGGGGCCCACGAGTCAGCCCTGGAGCAGCAAGATGGGCATCTCTGCTGAAGCATCAGCAGAAAAGTGACGTCTTCTTGGGGCTTCGAGAAGGGGATGGAGAGAGGGGAGAGGGGAGGGAGGAGAGGCCAGGAGAGAGGGGCTGTCCCCTTCCCCAGCCCCTTCCCCCTCCTGCCACTGCTGCACCCTCCCCGGGCCGCGCAGGAAGCAAGACACAGGAGAGGACAGACACAAAGGAAATGAACTGCCAAACGGAGGTTTCCTAGGACACGGGGAGCAAATTTTACCCTTTCTGCATCTGTTCAGTTCAGTCGCTCAGTCGTGTCCAGCTCTTTGCGACCCCATGAATCACAGCACGCCAGCCTCCCTGTCCATCACCAACTCCCGGAGTTCACTCAAACTCATGTCCATCGAGTCGGTGATGCCATCCAGCCATCTCATTCTCAGTCGTCCCCTTCTCTTCCCGCCCCCAATCCCTCCCAGCATCAGGGTCTTTTCCAGTGAGTCAACTCTTCCCATGAGGTGGCCAAAGTATTGGAGTTTCAGCTTTAGCATCAGTCCTTCCAATGAACACCTAGGACTGATCTCCTTTAGAATGGACTGGTTGGATCTCCTTGCAGTACAAAGGACTCTCAAGAGTCTTCTCCACACCACAGTTCAAAAGCATCAATTCTTCGGCACTCAGCTTTCTTCACAGTCCAACTCTCATATCCATACATGACCACTGGAAAAACCATAGCCTTGACTAGACGGACCTTGGTTGGCAAAGTAATCTCTCTGCTTTTTAATATGCTATCTAGGTTGGTCATAACTTTCCTTCCAAGGAGTAAGTGTCTTTTAATTTCATGACTGCAGTCAGCATCCGCAGTGATTTTGGAGCCTAAAAAAATAAAGTCCGACACTGTTTCCACTGTTTCCCCATCTGTTTGCCATGAAGTGATGGGACCAGATGCCAGGATCTTAGTTTTCTGAATGTTGAGCTTCAAGCCAACTTTTTCACTCTCGTCTTTCACTTTCATCAAGAGACTTTTTAGTTCCTCTTCACTTTCTGCCATAAGGGTGGTGTCATCTGCATATCTGAGGTTATTAATATTTCTCCCGGCAATCTTGATTCCAGCTTGTGCTTCTTCCAGCCCAGCATTTCGCATGATGTACTCTGCATAGAAGTTAAATAATCAGGGTGACAATATACAACCTTGACGTACTCTTTTTCCTATTTGGAACCTATCTGTTGTTCCATGTCCAGTTCTAACCGTTGCTTCCTGACCTGCATACAGGTTTCTCAAGAGGCAGGTCAGGTGTTCTGGTATTCCGATCTCTTTCAGAATGTTCCACAGTTTATGGTGATCCACACAGTCAAAGTGTTTGGCATAGTCAATGAAGCAGAAATAGATGTTTTTCTGGAACTCTTTTGCTTTTTCCATGATCCAGCAGATGTTGGCAATTTGATCTCTGGTGCCTCTGTCTTTTCTAAAACCAGCTTGATCATCTGGAAGTTCACGGTTCACGTATTGGTGAAGCCTGGCTTGGTGAATTTTGAGCATGACTTTACTAGCTGTGAGATGAGTGCAATTGTGCGGTAGTTTGAGCATTCTTTGGCATTGCCTTTCTTTGGAATTGGAATGAAAACGGACCTTTTCCAGTCCTGTGGCCACTGCTGAGTTTTCCAAATGTCATGGCATATTAAGTGCAGCACTTTCATAGAATCATCTTTCCGGATTTGAAATAGCTCCACTGGAATTCCATCACCTCCACTAGCTTTGCTCGTAGTGATGCTTTCTAAGGCCCACTTGACTTCACATTCCAAGATGTTTGGCTCTAGGTGAGTGATCACACCATCGTGATTATCTTGGTCGTGAAGATCTTTTTTGTACAGTTCCTCTGTGTATTCTTGCCACCTCTTCTTAATATCTTCTGCTTCTGTTAGGTCCATACCATTTCTATCCTTTATCGAGCCCATCTTTGCATGAAATGTTCCCTTGGTATCTCTAATTTTCTTGAAGAGATCTCTTGTCTTTCCTATTCTGTTATTTTCCTCTATTTCTTTGCATTGATCTCTATGGAAGGCTTTCTTATCTCTCCTTGCTATTCTTTGGAACTCTGCATTCAGATGCCTATATCTTTCCTTTTCTCCTTTGCTTTTCACTTCTCTTCTTTTCATAGCTATTTGTAAGGCCTCCTGAGACAGTCATTTTGCCCTTTTGCATTTCTTTTCCATGGGGATGGTCTTGGTCCCTATCTCCTGTACAATGTCACGAACCTCTGTCCAGAGTTCATCAGGCACTCTATCAGATCTAGTCCCTTAAATCTATTTCTCACTTCCACTGTATAATCATAAGGGATTTGATTTAGATCATATCTGAATGGTCTAGTGGTTTTCCCCACTTTCTTCAATTTCAGTCTGAATTTGGCAATAAGGAGTTCATGATCTGAGCCACAGTCAGCTCCTGGTCTTGTTTTTGCTAACTGTATAGAGCTTCTCCATCTTTGGCTGCAAATAATATAATCAATATGATTTTGGTGTTGACCATCTAGTGATGTCCATGTGTAGAGTCTTCTCTTGTGTTGTTGAAAGAGGATGTTTGCTAAGACCAGTGCGTTCTCTTGGCAAAACTCTATTAGCCTTTGCCCTGCTTCATTCCGTGCTCCAGATTTGTCTGTTACTCCAGGTGTTTCTTGACTTCCTACTTTTGCATTCCAGTCCCCTATAATGAAAAGGACATCTTTTTTGGGTGTTAATTCTAAAAGGTCTGTAGGTCTTCATAGAACCGTTCAACTTCGGCTTCTTCATCATTACTGGTTGGGGCATAGGCTTGGATTACTGTAATATTGAATGGTTTGCCTTGGAAACAAACAGAGATCATTCTATCATTTTTGAGATTGCATCCCAGTACTGCATTTCGGACTCTTGTTGACCACGATGGCTACTCCATTTCTTCTAAGGGATTCCTGCCCACAGTAGTAGATTTAATGGTCATCTGAGTTAAATTCACCCTTCCAGTCCATTTTACTTCACTGATTCCTAGAATGTCTACGTTCTCTCTTGCCATCTCCTGTTTGACCACTTCCAATTTGCCTTGATTGATGGACCTAACATTCCAGGTTCCTATGCAATATTGCCCTTTATAGCATCGGACCTTGCTTCTATCACCAGTCACATCCACAACTGGGTATTGTGTTTGCTTTGGCTTCATCCCTTCATTTTTTCTGGAGTTATTTCTCCACTGATCTCCAGTAGCATACTGGGCACCTACCGACCTGGGGAATTCCTCATTCAGTATCCTATCACTTTGCCTTTTCATACTGTTCATGGGGTTCTCAAGGCAAGTATCCTGAAGTGGTCTTCCATTCCCTTCTCCAGTGGACCACAATCTGTCAGACCTCTCCACCATGACCCACCCGTCTCGGGTGGCCCCACATGGCATGGCTTAGTTTCATTGAGTTATATAAGGCTGTGGTCTGTGTGATCAGATTGACTAGTTTCCTGTGATTATGATTTCAGTGTGTCTGTCCTCTGATGCCCTCTCACAATACCTACCGTCTTATTTGGGTTTCTCTGACCTTGGTCGTGGGGTATCACTTCACGGCTGCTCCAGCAACACGCAGCCACTGCACCTTACCTTGGATGAGGGGTATCTCCTCATGGCCGCCCCTCCTGACCTTGAACATGGAGTTTGTATTTAAATCTGCACTTTCAGGCTCACAACTTGAATATACTTCACTCTTGGGATACATGTGAAAATCACTGCTGCTGCTGCTGCTGCTAAGTCACATCAGTCATGTCCGACTCTGTGTGACCCCATAGATGGCAGCCCACCAGGCTCCCCCGTTCCTGGAATTCTCCAGGCATGAACACTGGAGTGGGTTGCCATTTCCTTCTGCAATGTGTGAAAGTGAAAAGTGAAACTGAAGTCGCTTAGTCGCGTCCGACTCTTCGTCACCCCATGGACTGCAGCCTACCAGGCTCTTCCGTCCATGGGATTTTCTAGGTAAGAGTACTGGAGTGGCTTGCCATTGCCTTCTCCGGTGAAAATCACTGGAAAGGTTCAAAAATGGACATAATGGAAGACACCTGTCAGGCTGCACGTATTCTCAAAGGAAATGAAGACTAGCCTGTTAGCAGTGAAATACAATAGTGTATGTGTGTGTGTGGCGCTCCTTGTGCGTGGATGCATCGACAGGGGCCTGTGTGAGCTGACCCAGTGCCCCTGTATTTATTTAGAATGGAGCTACTCAAGGTTTCAGCATTCATTCACTCACTCTTCACTCACTCACTCAGTAAATACCCAGCTCAAATCCATTTCCACCTCCGCTACGCACCCTTAAGCAAGTGATGAAATTTTTCCGAAATTTTTCATGTGCTCATATCCTGGGGCTTCCTGTAGGGACACAGGGTTGGCACAGAGATGGTTCTCACAGTGGGCATCTGCTATTAATGCTGTAGTTGTTCACTCAGGACTAGGCGTGCCCCCAATTTCCTGATTGCTCACAGCTCCCAGAGACCTTGATACCATCAGGTGTGTGTCTGCTGAAATGAACCGTGTGTGAATCCATGTTTTGCAGATGCTGGGGTCCCGACCTACATGTATGAGTTTGAGTATCGCCCAAGCTTCTCATCAGCAATGAAACCCAAGACAGTGCTAGGGGACCACGGGGATGAAGTCTTCTCTGTCTTCGGGTTTCCAATTTTGCAAGGTGATGGCCCTTTGGTGACTATAAACTTGGAGTTAGGAGATCTGGGTGCGAGTTTATTTGGGGGCCTTGGGCAGGTTCCTCCTTCTCTGCAGGTCCTCGTTTCCTGCACTCACCTAACAGGGTGGAAGGACACGGTCCCAGCCATTGTCTTGCTCTAACGCACCTGATGGAGAATGCGAGTCCTTGTGCCCTCACCCATGGTCGCGCTAAGAATCCAGACCTGGGCATCATCAGCAAGACGGGAGCTGGGTCACCCGCAGGGCCCTGCTCAGGGCTAGAATGCTACCACTCACTCTGCCCTCACAAGAACACATCAGAATGTGCGTGAGGGTTAAGTTAGAGTTGTTATTAACCTTGAATCAGGACTAACGTGTGTCTCTCTATCCAATCTCTATCTATCTAAAACTCATGTATTTTAATATCATAATATATCTAGGTGTGTAATATTTAAAAAGAAAAAAACTTTCCACAGATGTCTTCGATGCCTTGCCCATTAGCAATTACAGACAAATTGTGTGTGACGCATCGCAGAACTGTTCATTGTACACAATGCCTCTGGGCATTTCCTGGTTGGGTGACTTTAGCGGGATCTTGCAGATTCTGTGAAAATGTGTGTGGATCAAGGACACCAAGAAAAGACCCAAAGGAGAGCATCCTGGGAGTAGGGTGACTCTAGCAGAAACCCTGGGGTGTGTCCCTGAAACACCGAAGCAGGAAGGGCAGTCGGGAGGGCACAGAAGACAAGGCAATAGCTTACGGACCGACTCCAGCCCTTCACTGAGGCCGGCCTCAGTCGGTAGCTGTCAAGTTTGAAGTCACTTGCGTTACCCAAGATCTTCCTAAAATGCAGCTTAGACTCAGTAGGTCTGGAGTAAGACCCCCATTTCTGAATTTATTAACAATTTCTCAAGTGCTGCTACTGCCCACGAACCACACTTTGAGCAGCACTGGCTTTGTCCCCTCCCCACAGATGGTGCCCCAGAAGAAGAGATCAATCTCAGCAAGATGGTGATGAAATTCTGGGCCAACTTTGCTCGGAATGGGTGAGCTGCTGGCAGACATGGAGTGGGGTTGGGAAGGGACAAGGTGTGTCTCTTGGGTGGGGGGAGTTTCCAAGGTGTGATGGTCAAACGCCCCGCCCCGTGACCTCTGACATGAGAGCTCCCTGTGATGGACTGGCAGCCCAGCACATGGTCAGCCTCCTATCTCTGGAGGCATATGAGCCTTTGGCAGAAATGAAGCCAGGGCGTCTCTGACAATCTCAGAGCTGACAGCAGCTTTGGGGAATTTCTGTTTGATTTTGTTCCAGGAACCCCAATGGGGAGGGGCTTCCTCACTGGCCAGCGTATGACCAGAAAGAAGGGTACCTTCAGATTGGTGTCTACACTCGGGCAGCCGAGAAGCTGAAAAGTGAGAAAGTGGCTTTCTGGAATGAGCTTCTGTCCCAGGAGGCAGCAAAGAAGGCACCACAGTCAAAACATGTTGAGCTGTAAACAGGGGGTTTCTACAGAAGTGTTTATGGGGCAAAGAGGCGTCTTATTGTGGAGGCTGAGGAATTATCCGATGGCAGTGGCAGAGGCCAGGGAGGGGGGTTTCTGTTTCTGTGGCCTCAATTTGGAAATAAATGTTCTTCTGGAGACCAAGTCAGTTTCTTTGTCTTGCGCTAGAATAAAGTCATCCTCCTCAGTGAGAGAAGGATGAAGACAGTGGGCACCGTTGGCAGGAAGGTGCTCTGGCCGTTCTGGCCGTTCTGGCGTGACGTCTGAGCATGCAGAGTGGAGCAGGCTGGGCCCTGGGAGGTGCTGAGGGGGACGCTGCGTCTGCTCCCTGTCTCAGGGCCATCCACAACTCCAGTGAGAGGATGTGGGGGATCAGAGTGCCTTGTCCCCCTCCTCCTTGCGGAGCTGCCTGTAGAGATGGAGGCGACACAGCCTGAGGATGTCCCGGAGTGGGCAAGAGGGGGCCTGGGCTTCACGACACTGAGCGTAGCTGCCTGGCCCTTCCCTGCCCTCTCGCAGTCTGCAATTCTTTCTTCAAGTCACATATTATCCTCCAGGGCCCTCCCTGAGGCCATCTCTTCCAACAACTCATATGAACGCTTTCTGCAGCCTGGACCACATCAGGGCCAAGCAGTGACCACCCTGAAGTGAGTCCCAGGAGTATCACCTGAAAACTGTCTCTTTCAGATCCCTGGGGTGACTTCTGGCTTCTCCTGGGATGTAGAAATCTCTAAGAAAGTTACGGCCACCCTTTCTGCAAGGAAAATCTGGATTATTCCCAGTTTCATGATTTTTTCTGATTCATTCAAAGAGGTTGCAGGGCAATTACCCTGAAGTCTGAAGGAAGACGGGCACTGTGGAGAAAAAATGGGACATGAACACTGGCTGACTGTCTGCTGACAGGTGGAAGATGGAGTCACCGTGTGTGTGAGTAGAGTGACTTAAAGTGAGAATCAAGTTTTAAAGGGCAACTGTGGGCGAGTACGGGAGTGTACAATCCTCAGAAGCCAAGGACCCACAGGGGTGTTTACATTCATTGCAGGCCCTTCTCCCTGGACCTCTATCAGGGAGCTTTGAGAAATACTGGTAACAGGTAGTAAGATCAGAGAAAGCCTGCCCTAGGCGGGGCAAGCTAGAAGCCCTGCTCAGACACTTCTTCCCCAAAGAAATGAAATCTCTTAACCACTGGGAAAAGGCAGCAAACCCATCCCCTGCTTTAGGCCCTGGGGAAGACCTACTGAAGCGGAGGGAAAGGAAAATTTTAGGTTGAAAACTGGATACATTTTTTAAAAAATCAGCAACATAATTTAGCTATAGTTATCCATAATTTTAAGTACTCCCCCTTCCAATGTCATAGATCTCAGCTCTTGAGTTTGCTAGTGAGGATTTTATAGGTCAAAAAGGAATTTACTTTTAATCGGTGTCTGCTTCCACCTAGTGGTAATTTAGTTCATTGCAAGCAATGGGATATCCCAATTTATTCTTAACTAGTCAATCACTTTTCACTTTCATGCACTGGAGAAGGAAATGGCAACCCACTCCAGTGTTCTTGCCTGGAGAATCCCAGGGATGGGGGAGCCTGGTGGGCTGCCGTCTATGGGTCGCACAGAGTCGGACACAACTGAACCGACTGAGCAGCAGCAGCAGTCAATGGGAAATAGGTGGGGAAACAGTGTCAGACTTTATTATGGGGTGCTCCAAAATCACTGCAGATGGTGATTGCAGTCATGAAATTAAAAGACGCTTACTCCTTGGAAGGAAAGTTATGACCAACCTAGATAGCATATTTAAAAGCAGAGACATTACTTTGCAAACAAAGGTCCGTCTCGTCAAGGCTATGGTTTTTCCACTGGTCATGTATGGATGTGAGTGTTGGACTATAAAGAAGGCTGAGCGCTGAAGAATTGATGCTTGTGAACTGTGGTGTTGGAGAAGACTCTTGAGAGTCCCTTGGACTGAAAGGAGACCCAACCAGTCCATCCTTAAGGAGATCAGTCTTGGGTGTTCATTGGAGAGACTGATGTTGAAGCTGAAACTCCAATACTTTGGCACCTGATGAGAAGAGCTGACTCATTTGAAAAGACCCTGATGCTGGGATAGATTGAGGGCGGGAGGAGAAGGGGACGACAGAGAATGTGATGGCTGGATGGCATCACTGACTCAATGGATATGGGTTTGGGTGGACTCCAGGAGCTGGTGGTGGACAGGGAGGCCTGGCATGCTGCAGTTCATGGGATCGCAAAGAGTCGGACCCTACTGAGCAACTGAACTGACCTGAACTGAATAGTTTCAGGCGGACAGCAAAGGGACTCAGCCACATATATCCATGTATCCTTTCTCCCCCTAACTCCTTTGCCGTGCACCTGTCACAGAGCATTGAGCAGAGTTCCCTGTGCTGTATAGTGGGTCCTTACTGGTTGTCCATTTTAAATATAGCCATGTGTACATGTCGACCCCAAACTCCCTACCTACCCCTTCCCCACATCCTTCCTCCCTGGCAACCATAAGTCCATTCTCTAAGTCTGAGTTTGTTTCTAAGCAGCCTGGTTGTTTTCTTGATAGGTGCCACTTTTTGAGGGTGTCAAGAACTTTCTGATTTTTCAGACCCCTGGGACCAGAAATATAAAACTCCTGGCCACCAGAGTGAACCACAGTGGGTGTCCCCATTATGGCCCGCATGTGTCTGCTGGCCTGGGTGAGAGTCACAAGAGCAGTGCAAGGGCAGGGTACTTGAGCAGCCAGGTTTGGCAAGACTGTAGGCACCCACCCAACTGGCCCTGGAGGGACTGCAGAAGTGGTACAGGGGTGAGGCACTTGCTTGGTCAGCTTTGGTGGAGTCAAGGGGAAGAATCAGATGCCGGACATCCCCCCCGGAGCTAGCAAGTCAGAGCCAGAGGGCAGAAAACGTGTCTGCAAGCTGATGTTAGCAAAGTAGAAGGAGAAGCAAAAAGGGTGCCCACCAGTGCCTGTGTCCCCAGAGAGCATCCCAACAGGTTCCTGCCCCTCCAGCAGATGCTTACGGACTATCAAATAAATCTTCTTCACAAATGGTCTAAGCATCTTTTAAGCTGCTGCTTTTGTGCTAGATCCCAGGCAAGTGAGTTTGAGTATCATCTCTTTAAGAGAGAAATCTCCATTCCCTATAGGCCCATAGCTCTCCTGAAGAGGAGCCCTGTTGGTTTTTAAAATTAGGCATCCTGGGAGCTGTGTCTCCCGTTCAGGTCCCAAGGGCTAGTGAGCACAGACCCCTCGCTCCTCAGGGATGAGCAGTGTGTTTGTGAGATCCCTCCTGCTTGTGGGTCACCATACTGGAGAGGGGGGGGGGTTGGGGAACACCATGACTCTGCCTAGCCAGCCCATCTTGATGTGGCGCTTTGTTGTAGAGGAGCTGATCTCCTACCAGTGGTTACCAGTGAGATATTTTCTTCTGTAAATTTCCTATCTCTAGCTGTGGTCTTCATTCTTAGAGAAGTCCCTTTAGCATTTATTGTAAAGCTGGTTTTCTGGTATCAAACTCTTAGCTTTTGTTGTTTAATCACTAACTCATGTCCAACTCTTTTGCGACCCCATGGACCATAGTCTGCCAGGCTCCTCTGTCCATGGGATTTCCCCGGCATGAATACTGGAGTGGAGTGGAGTCATTTCCTTCTCCAGGCAAAATCCAAATTTCCCTACCCAGGGATTGAACCTGCATTGGCAGGTGGATTCTTTACCACTGAGTCACCAGGGAAGCCTTCTTTTAGCTTAAACTCTGGATCTTATTTTCAAACCTGAATGATATCCTTGTCAGGTGGAGTGTTCTTGATTGTGGGATTGTTCCTTTCATGCCTTCCAATATATCATGCCACTCCCTCCTGACATGTAGCGTTTCTGCTGAAGACCCAGTTGATGCTTTATGAGAATTTCATTAGGCATAACTAGTTGGTTTTGGGGAAGGCAATGGCACCCCACTCCAGTACTCTTGCCTGGACAATCCCATGGACGGAGGAGCCTGGTGGGCTGCAGTCTGTGGGGTCGCTACTAGTCGGACACGACTGAGCGACTTCACTTCACTTTTCACTTTCATGCATTGGAGAATGAAATGGCAACCGACTCCAGTGTTCTTGCCTGGAGAATCCCAGGGACGGGGGAGCCTGGTGGGCTGCTGTCTATGGGGTCGCACAGAGTCGGACACGACTGAAGTGACTTAGCAGCAGCAGCACTTGGTTTAACCTTGGTGTTTTTAATAGTCTCTCTTTAACTTTTGACATTTTGTCTCGGTGTGGACCTCTTGGTTTGATCTTGTTTGGGACACTCTGTACTTCCTGGATCTGGATTTCTCTTTCCTTTCCCATATTAGGGAAGTTTTCAGCTATCATTTCTTCAAATATATTTTCTGCCCCTTTCTCTCTCTCTTCTCTTTCTGGAACCCCTATCCTGCAAATGATAGTATACTTGTTGTCTCAGAGGTCTTTTAAACTGTTCTAATTTTTTTGGTTCTTTTTTTTCCCTTTTCACTTTGGGGATCCCCACTGCTCTGTCCTGCAGTTCACTGATTTGTTCCTTCGTGTCACCTAGTCTACTGAGGATTCCTTCTGCTGCTGCTGCTGCTAAGTCGCTTCAGTCGTGTCCGACTCTGTGCGACCCCATAGATGGAAGCCCACCAGGCTCCCCCGTCCCTGGGATTCTCCAGGTAAGAACACTGGAGTGGGTTGCCATTTCCTTCTCCAATGCATGAAAGTGAAAAGTGAAAGTGAAGTCTCTCAGTCGTGTCCGACTCCTAGCGACCCCATGGACTGCAGCCCACCAGGCTCCTCCGTCCACGGGAGTTTCCAGGCAAGAGTACTGGAGTGGGCTGCCATTGCCTTCTCCGGATGATTCCTTCTAGCATGTTTTTGATTTCAGCAGTTGTATTCTTCAGCGCCATTTTTCTCTATACTTTCTGACTCTTTGTTGTGCTTGTCACTGTGTTCATCCATTCTTCTCGGGTTTGTTGAGGCTCTTTATATTCATTACCTGGAACCCTTTATGGAGTAGATTGCTTATCTCCAGTTATTCTAGGGTTTTATCTTAATCCTTCCTTGTAACATATTTTGCTTTTGCCTCCTTTTGCCTAGTTCTGTTTTATTTTTTGTACTAAGATAGGTCAGTTACATTTCCCAGTCTTGGAGAAGTGGCCTCATGCAGCGGTTTTCCCATAGGAGCCAGCAGCACACTCCCCTCAGGTCACCAAAATCATAGGCTCTAGTGGTGCCACCTGTGTGGATTGCCAGAGTCCTCCTATTTTGGCAGGGCAGACTACTGTGGGCCCACAGTAGGTGGGGCTGGTCCCTGGCCCAGGTGGCTGCCAGGGGATCCTGAATTGGGGGTAGGTCCCAGGGCTGGTTTCAGCCCATTATGGCAGGGCCATGTGCCAGTATGGATGGCTGCTGAGGTTGGGTGGTTTTACAGCTGGTGCTGACCTATTGATGGGTGAGGCTAGGTTCTGGGCCTGCTGATGGGCAGGGCTGTGTCCCAGAGTGGCTGACTGCTCAGCCTGAGGGGTCCTGGGTCTTGTGCCAACTAACTGGGGGATAGGGAAGAGTCAGTGCTATTGGACTAGAGGGAGGGCTCCCAAATGGCACTTGCTAGCACTGGTGTCCTGGTGACAGAATGGGCACCCACAAATGGCTGCCACGGTAATGTTTTTCCTTAGGGGGTATCCCAGTTGTCTCCTGCCTCTTCAGGAGGCTCTCCAAGATCAGCAAGTGGGTCAGATCTAGGCTCCTTTCCAATGACTGCTTCCTTGCTGGGTCTGAGAGTATGTGATATTTTATGTACACCTTTCCCAAGGCCTCCAGTTGCCCTGCACGCTGGCCTTCAAAGCCAGAGACTCTGGGGGCTGGTCTTCCTGGTACAGGTTCCCCAGGTTGGGGGCCCTGATGCAGGCAGGACTCAGACTCCTCGCTCCTTGGGAGAGCCTCTTCAACTGTGCTTATGCTCCCGTCTGTGGGTCACCTATGCAGGGGGTGTGGGTCTTCTCTATCCATCCTCTTGTATTGTTGTTTCCTTCTTTGTATCTTAGTTGCGGAAAACCTTTTCTGCTAGTCTTCAGGTCCTTCTCATTGTTACCCTATTTGGAGTGCCTGCTGCAGAGAGTAAGTTCAGGTTCTTTCCACTCCACCATGTTGGCCACTCCCTTAGAAAATTGTTTTCCTGAAAATAAGTTACTCAGTGGGAAAAGCATACCACTGCTGATCAGCTAGTAATATAAGGATGGGACCACCTTGTCCATCATCATGACCACTAGGTAGTTGATCAGACACTGTCTTCATCAAGGGTCACTGTTACTGCAATCACTTCCTGGAACTTCAGGAGACTTTTCCTTTTGACACTCAGATCTCTGGACAGAAATAAGGCTTCCAGGGTCCTTCTGACGCCCTGTTGTGATCACGTGATTGGATTCCCGAGATGCAGTCCAGTTCTAGAAATGACAGAAGCAGAGCCCGCGTGGGGAACCTTGGTCTGGGTGGGTCTTGGAGGGGAGAACTGCACTCTTGATGCACAGAAGTTGGGGATATCTGCACCCCCACTTTAACAGCTACCTGGCACCTCTAAGCCAGAGGGCTGTCTACTGCCTCCATTCTGCATCCCTCTGTTGGGGGCTCCCTCTTCCCCACACATCGACTCTCCCTCTCTCTGCTCTGAAAGTAGTAATCATTGTTCTGTCATCTTTCAGCTTCTAAAATACTGTTGCCTTCAACTCCTCTTCTGTTTTGTGTGGACACAGCAGCTTGTGCCTTAACAAATGTTGTTTTGCTCTCCTTTTAGAAAAACTTAAGAAGGGAGTGGAAATAAATGCATGGGTTTTTTAAATAGATTTTTTAAAACATTTATTTATTTGGCTGTGTCGAGGCTTAGTCGTGTCACGTGGGATCTTTTGCTACACCCTATGGACTCTCTAGTTGTGGCAGGCAGGCTCAAGAGTGTTCAGGCTCAGTCATTGTGGCCTGTGGGCTTATTTGCTCTGAGGCATGTGGAATCTTAGTTCCCCAACCAGGGATCGAACCTGCATCCCCTGCATGGCAAGGCGAATTCTTAACCACTGGACGACCAGGGAAGTTCCCGTGAATGCAAGTTTTGATCCTTCTTCTTTAATAGCACGTGCCAAACTGCTTTTTTAATAAACACTTAAAAACAATATCATATATGTTACTACATTTTTGACTGCTACCTAGCATCCTACAGTAGAAACACTTAATAAATTATTTAACCACTTACTTTGTTGGTCATAGGTTATTTCATACTTTTTACTACTATCATTGTCACTGAGGTGAACGATCTGATACAGACATCATTGAGCACATTCAGAATTATTCCTCAGTAGAGCAGCAGCAGCAGAGAATAGCTAGGGCCACCGGGATATCCTTTGTTAAGTATTTGGATGTGCTCAAGTGCTTCAGGCATGTTCCACTCTTTGCAACCCCATGGACTATAGCTGACCAGGCTCCTCTGTCCATGGGATTCTTCAGGCAAAAACACTGGAATGGATTGTCATTTCCTTCTCCGGGGGGATAGATTTTGCCAAATAGCCCCAAGAAATGCTGTATTAATCTATCTCCTACATCATTTGTGAAACCTCCTGTTTTTCTTGCCAATACTTGGCACACCACAAAAACCGTATGAGGTGATTCCTTGCCATTGAATAGGTGCAGTTCGATATGTGTAGTTTTAATTTGCACATCTTGATGTTCATGCTTATTGTACTTTGGAGTGACATTTTATATATGTGTGTGTGTAGCTTGCAGGGTACTTGAAACCTGGGTGATATGTTGGGGGAACCGTGGACTGATTCAACCTCTGCCCACACCGCACACTTGTGCCCAGTCCCCAGTGTGCTCCTGACCTGCTTACTAGAAGGACAAGTAAGCACAGAACAAGACAGTGATTCGGGGAATCTCAGTGGCTTACAACTTCCCATGGCTCCTGTGACCTTTCAGAGTGAGAGCCAACAGCTCACAACAATAGATCCTGGCATTTGACACAACTTTTTGGCATCTAGCATTTTGGAGATTCTTCTCTCATTATTGTTGCTGAGGTCTGTGGGAGCCCCTAAGGAAAAACTTTTACCTACTGAGAACTTAGCCATCTTTGGGAAGGAGAACTCACCTTCCACCGTGTCAGTGTTTGGAAAGTTCCTTTTCAGAGTAACCCTCTTAGCCACTCCAATGGCTTACATGCTTCTGCCAGATTCTACTTTCAGAAACACCCTTGTTATCTTGTCATCCCCATCGTCTGGGGTGAAACCCCGCTCTCCTTAACTTGGTACTTTTCAGAGTAAAAAAGAAATTGGTCTCTGTCCTTTATTCACCTTTCAGCCCCTACTGCCCACCCCCAAGAAGCCTCCAATCCACCTTGCACTGCTGCTGATGTACTTTCTTCTCTGTTCCCCAAATCCTGCTCACGTCTTAATACCCAGTGTGATCAGAAGTCATGGACAGATTTGGGCATTTATATGTGTGTGTGTGTGTGTGTTGTGTGTGTGTGTGTTCTGTTCAGCGTTCCAGGAAGTTCAGTGGTAAAGAATCCACCTGCAATGCAGGAAGCACAAGTTCAATCCCTGGATGGAAAAGTTCCACTGAAGGAGGGCATAGCCACCCACTCCAATATCCTTGCCTGGAAAATTTCATGGACAGAGGAGCCTGGAGGGCTGCAGTCCCCGGGGTTGAAAAAAGTCAGACATGTGATCCTGAATACACACACAGGATCTCATGATAATAATAACACAGATGGTATACTGATATGGCAAAAAAAGCGTGAAGTTATTATGAGAACAACTGAGGTTCCAGAAACACTACATATCTAGACAGCAGTGGAAAATGTCATATAATTCTAGATTCATAGAATGTTGATTCAGAGAGAGTGGTGCATGAGAGATCACCTCACCCATAGGCACTCCTGCCTCTCACCACTCCCTTTCCAGAACAGATGCCCGCATGCCACTCAGTGGAGTTCCCAGGTTTCTGATCTCCCAGTGCTGTGTTCTACATCATGAAGGCTTTGTCTGATTGATCCCATAATTAACCGAGCGAAGCCCAGTAAAGGACCCATATGACACAAACTCACACTTGTCCGGTGCTTGTTTCAGTATGTGCTCTCCATATGTCTTTTGAATAAATCGACAGAGATGGAAAGGTTTTGTCTTCTCTCCTGAGACCTGCCCAGCTGCTTAGGAGTTAAGGTCAGTTCCTAGGATTTTACTTTCCAGATCATCTAGTTTCACATGGAAACCTTAGGGAGTTACCCAAAGGAAGGGTGATCATCCCAATCAAGCCCACTGACACCTAAGATCTGTGTTACTTATAGCGATTGTCATGCCATAAGATTATCCACACAAGCGAAACTAAGGTTTGGCCTCAGGTTTGATTGGCTTCAGCCTTACCCATTTCTGCAGAGTCATCATGAGCCAGGTATGGGCATCCATAACTATAGCCATTCAGAGCAAGGTCTGGGAGTGGCTGCCTCTCTTTTTGAAATTGTGGGTGTCACAAGTAGGTATGTAATTGAACCATGAGATGAGGAGAATAATTCATCCCTTCTTTTTATATTTTGTTAAGACAGCATCCCACAGTCTTCATGGGCTAACAGCTAGGGTTGTGTTCCCAGAATGGATAGGCCAAATGGCCAGGGCAAAAGGCTGGATGGTTATTCCTTGGCAGGTGTATGGATTTATGAGTTTCAGTGTGTGTGTAAGTCTGTGTTTGTGTGTGTGTGTGGTATGGTAAGTGACTAGAAACAGCCTTGTTTTTTGCTTAGGTAGACCACTTGGATTGTTCCACATGAATAGAAATAGAGGTTCCCTTATTAGGCTGCTCATATGACCCCTGATTCTTTCTCAGATAAAAGTAAGGGAAGAAATCAAGCTTCATAGAGGCAATCTTCTCTGAAGGCTGATCCCAACTCTGTTACAAAGTCCTCGTCTGTAACAGAGGGCTTCCCCTCACTGGCCTGCCACTGTGGCCAGAATGAGTGCAAATGAGCATCCTTTCTAGAATTTGGGTCTCCAGAAGCTTCATTTCAGCTATAACCTATGCCCTTAGCCAAGAACCCATGAGCCTTTTGGGGATTATCTTGTGTTTTAAAGCTGCTTGTTGCTCGGCTCTCTCTGATGTCAATATTGGTCTGCCTGGACAAAAGCAAGCTTGCTAAATGACATTGTGAAAGCATAAGGGAGGTGCTGCCGCCTCTTCCTGTGCTGGCCTGGCTACAGTTCATAAATGAAACTATGAAGTCTCTTTTTCTCTCCCTGTATGTTTATGTGTATAAATATGTGTGCTGTAGATGTGTGCGTATTTTCTACCTCTAGATGGTATTTCTAAAATTAACTTGTAAAACGAGCTCTATTTAATTCAATAAGAAAAATTAAGTGCTTATATAAGTCAAACTCTCAGAAATATAATAGAAACTAGCCCAAATGTTTCTCAAGTTCATATGATCTAAAATAATCTTTAGTAAATAAAAGCTAGTTTAAGTTTGTTGGGTATGATAGTAAACATATCTTGTGCCACATTGAAATTTTTACTATAAAAATTATGTTTCTAAAAAATATAATAAATGTAGTTTTACATTTTTAAATAAGTTGAATGAGTTTTCATATCAAAACTGTGTGCTCAGTTGTCCAGTTGTGTCCAACTCTGTGCGACCCCATGGACTGTAGCCTGCCAGGCTCCTCTGTCCATTGGATTCTCAGACAGGAATACTAGAGTGGGCTGCCATTTCCTTCTCCAGGGTATCTTCCTAACCCAGGGATCGAACCCACGGCTTCTACTGCCTCTCCTGCATTTCAGGTGGATTCTTTACACCTGAGCCCCTGGGGACCTTTCCCAGTATCAAAAGTAAGCTGGTACAAATTAAAAGTTGGTTTGTTCACTGTTAAAGGGAAAAAGTTTTATTGAACTATTGGTCCAATAGTGAAAGGTTTTTCTTTACCTTTTAAAATGATCTACCTAGAAAACAAACATCTTGAGACTTGTTAAAATAATCACTTGTATTGTATGTTGTCTTTGATTACTTAAGTAAAACTAGTCCTCTCAATAGTAAATGAGCTAAGTTTTGCTCAGAATATATAACCTTCCATATTTGCTTGAGAAGTCTTTGACATTTTGGTTTAGTAGATAACTAAGTATTGTTTCACAGTGACCTGTGATTCTATTTGACTGTTTTTAAACCTTTTGTTATTTTTTACAATCGTCCCCAAAATCAAATTCTAAATGAAATCTTTTGACCTAAACTAATTTTGGGATCTTTTGAAGGGTTCCTGGAACACCTTCAAAAATTTATTCTCTCATATGAAAAGAAATTCAGTTCAATTCAGTTCAGTTCAGTCGCTCAGTCATGTCTGACTCTTTGCGACCCCATGAATCAAAGCACGCCAGGCTTCCCTGTCCATCGCTAACTCCCAGAGTTCACTCAAACTCATGTCCATCGAGTTGGTGATGCCATCCAGCCATCTCATTCTCTGTCGTCCCCTTCTTCTCCTGCCCCTAATCCCTCCCAGCATCAGTCTTTCCCAGTGAGTCAACTCTTAGCATGAGGTGGCAAAAGTATTGGAGTTTCAGCTTTAGCATCAGATATTAATTAGATTTATTTGATGTATTAAGTTACATGGGAAGCATTGTCAGAAAAGTAGTAACACTAAGCTTTTTAATGTTGTATTTATGTTAGTATGTATTATGTGTTCCAAAAATTGCATGAAATTCCTAAAAATCTGAACTGTCTTAGTAATTCCAGTTCTTATCTTAAAGTGTTGTGTGTGTCACAGAAATGACAAAATTTCCATCTCAATCACATTGTAATGAAATCTAATGAGATCTTTAACCACGGTTATTTTAAGTCTTTTGTCGTTTACAGATAGTTCTTGTTTTACTTGGATGCTTTTGCAAAAGTATTCCAACAAAATGTTTCATCTTCAGAGAAATTCAGAAAAGAGATTCTGACAAGTGCTCTAGAATAGCGATTGTAATAACTTTCGACCATACCAGCAAACTGGGTAAGAATTTTCAGAACTCTAAGGAAAAACTAAATTCATAAAATTGCTAACCAAAGATCAACAAGAATTCATTATGTGGGACTAAATGAATTGATAAAGATCATTATAATTTTTGATGACTTTGTGTTTGAAATGTTGCTGGTTCGCTTATGTTTTGGTCTTCCAGATTTAAGGAAACCTGTTTTCTTTCTCTTGAATTGACAAGTTAATCAATTACACCTTTGTGAACAAAGATGAAATATTTATTTTTTCTCCCTACCTAACCCCTTCAAAATCCAGAAACTCTTGTGTATTCTCTTCATGGCAATATAGCTTATTCGTTCAATACGAATCTGGCCTCCTTATAACGGAACACGATAATATTGGACATTTTACCAAAGCTGTGACTAGTAGTTCTAGTGCTCGATTCCTCAGTCATGTCCGACTCTGTGCGACCCCACGGACTGTAGCCCACCAGGCCCCTCTGGCCATGAAATTTTCCAGGCAAGAAAACTGGAGTGGATTGCTGTTTCCTTCTCCAGGGGAACTTCTTGAGCCAGCCATTGAACCTGAGAATGTCATATTTAAAAGAGATGTATAAAGGCTCAAATATGACCAGACAACTTTATGGAGCTACTTGAAAAAGTCGACCTGTTACCTTGCTTAGAGCTTTCCCAGCAACCTTACTAGGTGAGGAAGGAAAATAATATGATTAATTACATAAGATCACTGAGCAAGCCACCTGGCTTAAAAAGCTGACTCCTTCAATGATTCTTTCTTGGACAGATTTGACTTTGCTTTAGGTCTTGGGGACCTTGGCTCTACTGTGTGTGTGTGCGCGTGTGTGGACACTCGTGCGCATATACGCAGGCACTCAGTCACTCAGTTGTGTCTGACTCATGTGACTCCATGGACTGTAGCCTGCCGGGCTCCTCTGTCCATGGGGTTTCCCAGGTAAGAATACTGGAGTGGGTTGCCATTTCTTCCTCCATGAGATCTCCCCACCCGGGGCTGAGTGCACTCCAGACACTGAGACTTACTGTGCTTATTGCGTCATAGGCATTTCCGTGAGTGCACTGTGTTCTCTCAAAAGTTTAAATACGCGTTCCCGGCTGCTGACGACCAAGCAAATGCTCTGCCTAAGACTGGAATGCTGGGAAAGAAGGAAAGACAATAACCAGTTAAGCATCATGAACTGGAAGCCATGACCTATGACTGTCATGGGGATTAAACAAAAAAAATTGTGGAGCTCTGGACACCACACGAAGGACCCACAGAGGTTCTGACCTGTAGCCAAGAGTGGTGCTTCGATCTTGCCTGGATGCCTTAGAACTTGATCACATCACTCAGTTAAGCGAAGTGCTGGATCCAAAGAGGGGAATTGTTAAAAACAAAAACAAAACAGGCCTCAAATGCAGTCACTTGTGCTAAGCCCTCATCGTCGGATGAAGATTTAGTACCTTACCTGATTGGACTTTCAAACTTCCCCAGGAATGTAATCTTAACCAGTCAGTCTGGAATTTCCTGGCCAGCACCAGTGAGGTAACATGCGTCAAAGACCCTTTTGTCCCCTTGAAGAAAGGGACACTGCCCACCATCATCATTTTTCATTTGTTTATGATTTGCTTGTCCAGCTCCCTCTCTACCTTTTCTGAATTTTTCTGCTTGCTAGAGGGATTTCTGCTTTGTGTGTGAATCATTTGAACAGGTAATTATATCTTCAAATTTGTGAAGTGGAGCTTTTTTTTTTAACATAGGATACTATACTTGATGGGGTTTTTAAAATAATTATTTTCTTGAAATATAATTCAAGTACCATAAAATTCACATTTTTAAAGTGCACAGTTTAGTGGTATTGTATATTCACAAAGTCGTTTAACCATCACCACTATCCAATCCCAGAAAATTGTCATCATTCCTAAAAGAAACCTCATACCTATTAGGAGTCATTCCTTATTGCCCTCATCCCCAGCCTGTAGAAACCTCTAATCTACTTTGTTTCTGTGGATTTGCTTATTATGAACATCTCATAAATAAAATCATACACCATCTGGCCTCCTGTATCTGGCTTTTTCCATTAGCATGATGTTTTGAGGGTTCCTCCACATTGTAGCAAGTATCCAAACTATATTTCTTTTTATGCCCAAATAATATTCCATGGTGTGGATAGATTATATTATAGATCATAATAGTTCCTGTCCATTCTCAGTTGATGGACATTTTGGTTGGTTGGTTGTTTTCACTTTCAACTCTTTTGACTAACGCTGCTATTTATGTGCAAGTTTTTGTATAGACATATTATCAGTTATCTTGGGTACATACCTAGGAGTGAAATTGCTGTGAAATATGGTAACTCTAAGTTTGATTTTTATTTATCTATGTATTTATGTTTGGCTGCACTGGGTCTTCGTTGCTGCACGAGGACTTTTAGTTATAGCGAATGGGGCTACTCCTCATGCAGTGCACAGGCTTCTCAAGGCAGTGGCTCCTCCTGCTGCAGAGCACAGGTTCTAGGGCATGCAGGTCTCAGGAGTTGCAGCCGACGGGCTCAGTAGTTGTGGAGTACAGGCTTAGTTGCTCCACGGCATGTAGGATCTTCCCCGAGCAAAGGTCAAGCCTGTGTCCCCCTGCGTTGGCAGGCTGATTCTTAACCACCAAACCACCAGGGAGTCCCTAAGTTTAAGTTGTAATGAACTGCCAAGCTGTGTCCCAGAGCAACCCTCACTATTTTATAACCTATATTTCCCCCTTCACAATGGATCATGACTGGATTCTCTTGTCCATATGTAGAAGTGTGCATCACTAGTTTGAGTGAATGGATAGTATTGTCTTAGCCAGCTAAATATCAACATTAGAGCGTATTTGGAGAATTCTCTTTTGTTGGACGTTTAATGATTCTATGAAACAGATTTTGAGCATCTTCTTTGCATCCCCACCAGGGAAATGACACTCTCCCAGGTATATCCAGAGCACTTTATATATATAGCAGAGATCCCTGTATCTGGTGCTTTCACACTGCATGGCAAGTCACCCAGAGCTTCCCCCATCTATTTTATCTATTACATGGTGAACTCCTCCGGACGCTAGAACATGTCTTAAATGTACCTTTGTATCCATACTTCCCAGCATAGAGCCATATATTTGATAGATGTCTGCAGAATGAATGAATGAAGGAAATAATGACTGGAAGGAAAGACGGATGGTTCGAGTCAGGGACTATGAAGAGACAGTGTTCCTTTACTATAAGATACTATAAGAACATTCTGTCCAAAGATCCCTGCCTGAGGAAGCAGTGAGTCCCCAAACCCCGGAGGTGTGCAAAAGGAGGCTGAGTTAATTGTCAGGAACACTGTAAAGTTAATCCAGGCATCCAAAGCGAAACGGGATGAAATTTAAGATGCTTCCAAGGTGGGAAGCACGGAATTCTGTGAAACAGAAACCTGGGGGAGCGGAGATTTGCCGCATGTTCTCCAACCGGGCAGCTGAGGGGCTAGGGGTCGCTCTGAAAGTTTTTGCCTTGTTCTGAGGACCACACACCAAAGCGTCCGTTCAGTCAGTTCAGTCACTCAAGAGTGTCCGACTCTTTGCAACCCCCTGAATCACAGCATGCCAGGCCTCCCTGTCCATCACCAACTCCCAGAATTTACCCAAACTCATGTCCATTGAGTCAGTGATGCCATCCAACCATCTCATGCTCCCTCATCTCCTCCCACCATTAATCTTTCCCTGCATCAGGGTCTTTTCCAATGAGTCAGTTCTTTGCATCAGGTGGCCAAAGTATCAGAGTTTCAACTTCAGCATCAGTCGTTCCAATGAACACCCAGACTGATCTCCTTTAGGATTGACTGAGTGGATCTTCTTGCAGTCCAACTGTCTCTCAAGAGTCTTCTCCAACACCACAGTTCAAAAGCATCAATTCTTCGGGGCTCAGCTTTCGTTATAGTCCAACTCTCACATCCATACATGATTACTCGAAAAACCATACTTTGACTAGACAGATCTTTGCTGTGTAAGGAATGTCTCTGCTTTTTAATATGCTGTCTATGTTGGTCATAGCTTTTCTTCCAAGGAGCAAGCATCTTTTAATTTCATGGCTGCAGTGATTTTGGATCCCAAGAAAATAAAGTCTGACACTGTTTCCATTGTTTCCCCATCTATTTGCCACGAAATGATGGGACCGGATGCCATGATCTTAGTTTTCTGAATGTTGAGTTTTAAGCCAATTTTTTCACTCACCTCTTTCACTTTCATCAAGACGCTCTTTAATTCTTCTACACTTTCTGCCATAAGTGAGGTGTCATCTGCATATCTGAGCTTATTGATGTTTCTCCCAGCAATCTTGATTCCAGCTTGTATGTCATCCAGCCTGGCATGCCGCATGATGTACTTGCATATAAGTTAAATAAGCAGGGTGACAACATACAGCTTTGAGGTACTCCTTTCCCCATTTGAAACCAGTCTTTTGTTCCACCGAAGTGTGCCCTTGTCTAAAGACCTCTGTTTGCTTATGCCTGCTTTGGGTGGCTCACAGTGCACTAGGGTTAGAATCCAGGAAGGGAGAAACACTTGTAAAACTAGTGGTTCAAAAATCAGTGGCTATCTGGACTGCAAGGAGATCCAACCAGTCCATTCTAAAGGAGATCAATCCTGGGTGTTCATTGGAGGGACTGATGCTAAAGCCGAAACCCCAATACTTTGGTCACCTCATGCAAAGAGTTGACTCACTGGAAAAGACTCTGATGCTGGGAAAGATGGGGGCGGGAGGAGAAGGGGCCGACAGAGAGTGAGATGGCTGGATGGCATCACCGACTCGATGGACATGAGTTTGCGTGAACTCCGGGAGTTGGTGATGGACAGGGAGGCCTGGCGTGTTGTGATTCATGGGGTAGCAAAGAGTCGGACACGACTGAGCGACTGAACTGAACTGAACTGATCTCTAATCAGGAAGTTTAATGCAAGCTCTTTGAATCAAAGTCTAGGAGGGCGGGGCCTGGACGGGCTTGGCCGCCAAAACTTCAGCCCTTGCCTCTTAGGGAGCGGGGAGAGCTCTTCTGTTGTCTCCAAATCAGCTCTTGGGCGGCGGGGGCGGGGCTGGGGAGAGAAGCTGGAGGGGGCGGGAACTGGGCGGACTCATAAGGCCCTCCGGAGGCACAGAGACTGAGGACGCAGAGCTTGCTGTCTTGACAAAATGTGGCTCGTCGCTCTGGTCCTGACCTCCCTCGCCATTTCCACGGCTTGGGGTGAGTCCTCCTGAAATGCAAATAGCGAGCGGTCTTTGGGAATCCTTGCAGGGGACCAGGTGGAGGAGAAGCGTACAGGGCAAAGCAGTGACAGGCCACTGGGGCCCGCAGCAGCGCGCGCTGTCAGGACTCTGAGGCTCTGCCAACTCCGGGCAGCGACAGGAGACAAAGGGGAGGGTACACCCTGGGAGACGCAGCTGCACCGGCCATGCCCCATGCAGGAGGGCAACCAGCTCACCTATCGCTGAGCAGCTGAGGACTTTGGTGAGCTCCGTGTGTTTCCCCCTTGACCATTAGTCCAGATATGGCTAAAAGTGGGTTAGCGGAGTATTGATGGCCACTCTGGGGTCAGCGTGGCTGGGTTCCCATCCAAGGCAGAACTCAGTAGCTGTGTGTTCTCAGACAAGTTATGATTCTTTTCTGTGTCTCAGTTCTGCACGGCTAAAATGGGGGTGAGAACTGTATCTACATCATTGGGCTGTTGTAAGTGTGAAATGGGTTGTTTTCTAAAGAGTGCCTGGAATTGGAGAAAGTGAAAAAACGGATTCATAAGTAAAAGAGTTGTTATAACTTACAGTGTACTAGTAGACACTCTGAGGTGTGGTCAAGCCCATGGATCAGGAGCCAATGGCCATTTAAGAGATTGTTTTTCCCAGTTTCCCAGAGGAGGGAGCCTGACACCACCTGGTGGGCTAGAAGATGAAGCATCAGGTGTGCCAGGGGGCAGAGGAAGAAGGGAGGAATCTGGACAAGAAATTTATCTTGGTTGGTGGAGTGGGCTGGATAGGGTAAGCCAATCCCCGCCATGCTCCAGGGCTTAGGGACTGCCCACAACTGGTAGGTACTTTGCCCTGGAGTGATTAGGGCAGGATGATAGTGGCCGTTTTGGCAGGCCTGATAAAGAGGGTGGTTGGGGTTCAGCCTCTGGCATGCTGGAAGAGAAAATTCATTCCTGTCTCCAGGGATCGGCTAACTCTGGGAGGGGCAGTCGCCCCAGAATCAGCAAGGCTCCCAGTACCAAAGCATCAGAATACACAGCATAGAAGACATGGTTAATACAAGGGTGCAGCAAGAGCCCTCAGAATGCATCTGTACCATTTTATAGATGGAAAAACAGGCTCAGACAGGGAAAGGTATCCAAAGTCAGCTGGAATATCATGCTCTGAATTCTATCCCTGCCTCCTGAGTCCAGAGCCAGTGCTCTGGCTGTCAGTGCTGACAGCCCAGCCTCCACTGGGTTTAATCCTCTTCCTGGTGCTGTGACACTGTGAGAGGCCCAGAACCGAGGGTAGGAGCAGAGTTAAAAGTACATGATTATCCCCTTTCTGCTGGTTTATCTGGGTCAAGTCAGTCTATTTCCATCTTTTAAAAATCCATACTGGCTTCCTCCATTTCTTCAGTTACCTCTTTGGAAAATGGACATATTAATGTTTTCCTAGCAAGGCTTTTGTCATTGGAATGTCCATGTGGCACAGAGAAAGTACCCAATACACAACATTACATGTACCTCAAGTGGTAACCGCTGCTGTCACCATTGTTGCCCATACCTCACAGCCCATCACCCACTTTTTCACCTTTGCCAACTGAGCATCTGTCCACGTCATATCTCTTGAAGGCTGTCATCGGATGTGTATATGAGACCAGATCTGGGTTATTCTTCTCTGTTCTGGCCACACACTTTGAGAGAGAGGTTGGCCTTTCGTCTGTATCTAAAGGGGAACAATTGGCAGGATGAGAGGCTGGAAATCATTTCCTGTTAGGATGCTTAAACAAACTGCAGCTGTTGATGACGGATAAGAGAGGACTTGAGGGATGAGCATGAACAGGGGTCAACACGAAGGCCACCTGCCTCATGAAGGTGCAGGATGTCCCCAAGCAGGGAGGACCAGGCCTGATGTGGCAACTGCAGGAGACGCATTTGAGCTCAGTGAGAAATAACCGCCTGCTCCGCGGGAATGGGACAGACAGAATGTGACCCCCAGTCTCGCTCCCTCTGATGACCCTGTGAGTTAAGAAGGACAGTTAGCTTCTCTCTCTCTCACATAAGCAGCTGAGGCTTAGAGGGTTGAGAGGACATTCAAGATCACATGGCAGAGGTGCCAAAGTCCACCCAGAATCCAGTTCAAACCTTCACCACTGACATGTCCTCATTTCCTCTCAATGTCCACCAGGGCGGCCACCCTCACCACCTATTGTGGAGACTGCTCAGGGCAGAGTCCTGGGAAAATATGTCAGCTTAAAAGGATTTGCACAGCCTGTGGCCGTTTTCCTGGGAATTCCTTTTGCCAAGCCTCCTCTCGGATCCTTGAGGTTTGCTCCACCGCAACCTGCAGAACCATGGACCTTCGTGAAGAATACCACCTCTCACCCTCCCATGTAAGCCGGGCGTGTGGCCTTTGGCGTCTTTCAGTGGGGATGTTAGTCTCCAAGGGATGCAGGTGGGAGCCAAGGCAATCTTCTGAGCGGCTCATGCTCTGTTCTGGAATCCTCAAGATATTGTAGATCCTTACCAGCATTCCAGAATTTCACAGCACTATAGAGCCTTTTATTCAACCAATACTTCTGGAACACCTCCTGTGTGTCAGGCATGTTCTAGTTTTCTGGGATCCATCAATGACCCAAAGAAAGATCCCACCCTCATGCAGCTTGCCTTTGTAGCAGGGAAAGACAGATCCTGAGCAATATGCAAGGTAACATTATATAATATGTAAGAATAGGCTAGGTGCTTTGGAATAAACAAGGAGTTGAGCAGTGGTGGGGGCGGGTCAGAAGTAATGATTCTGTTTATTCTCCTGTCTTGATCTTCCATGCAGCTGGGGAGTGAGGTGGGCCAGGATTGTGTGGGTGGGGAGTCTTTGGGGTATCGCCAGTTCCTAACTCCCAGGTGTGACTGCTGCCGAGTAAGGAGGAGAGCAATAGTCGGTGTGTCCTAGTCACTGTGTCCAAGTTGGGCAAAGAAGTCAGAGTCATCCCCCAGAACACCTAGGACATCTACATGTGAGGATCCTGGGGATTTCCAGGATCTGCCTTTTGTAGCTAGTTTCCACCCTTAGGTGAGGTCCAGAACCACCTCATTAACACAACAAATGATGCATTTGTCAGTCTCTTCACTGAGGGAATTCCTAGGGTTTTAGGAACTCCTTGCAGGAAATGGGAAGACCAAAGACATATTTCTTATATCACAATATCATATCCCACAATACAGATACTTTTTTCAATTATTTTTGGATTTTTTTTATTAAGTTTTTATTGGCTGTGCTAGGTCTTTGTTGCTGCACGTGGGCTTTCCCCAGTTGCAGGAACAGGGGCTACTCTCTGGTTGAGATGCGTGGGCTTCTCTTTGCAGTGGCTTCTCCTGTTGTGAATGGAGCACCGGCTGTAGGGCTCGGACTCAGTCGTGTGCGCCCTGGCTTTGCTGTCCCACGGCATGTGAGAGCGTCCCCGACCAGGGATCAAACCGATGTCCCTGCATTGCAAAGCAGACTCTTAACCATTGGCCCAGCAGGGAAGCCCGATACAGATACTTTGGATGTCTGCTTTGCTCATTTCTATCATGAACATGGTTATATGTCATTACATATCACAGCCTGACATTATATTACCTTGGGTATTGAGTTATAGTTTATTTACCCAGTCTCTTATTTGGGACCATTAAGTTCTTCTTGATATTTTTGATAGTATAATTAGCACTGTGATGAACATCCTGTAGCCAAACCTTTATGCCCATTCACAGTAATTGGGGCTAAGTTCCAAGAAATGACATTTCTGAGTAAAAGAGTATCACCTTTTGTTAAATTTCCTTCCAGAAATGTTCCAGCTACACTCTTTCCATTAATATATGAAAACTTTCATTCACCAGGCCCTAGCCAATTCTGGAGATTATTAAAAAATGTTTTGGCTATTGAGTAGGCAAAATAATAATAATTATTAGCATCATAATTATGTATATAATTTTAGAGTTTATTCCTTTTAACTCAATACTAGTGATGTTGAACTCTCTTTCCCATTAACTTTTGATTGTATCCTTTTATGAATACTATATCCCCTTGCCTTGGTGATCTGGGGACAGCTCCCCCAGGATGGAAATCAGGAGGGTCTCTTTGGGGCTCTGACAGTCACTTGATAGCTATGTCATCCAAGCACCTCAATACTGGGGGCCACCTGCCTGCTTTCTGAAAATCTGGAAATGTGGCTTATAATATCCTCGGAAACATAAACAATGCATAGTCTGACTCTTCATGGCTGTGTGACCTTGGGCAGGTTCTCTAACCTCTCTCTGCCTCAGTTTTCTCAACTGTAAAATGGGGATAATTATAGAACCCATATCATGGGTCTGATCTGAAGATTTTTTAAAAATAATTTCATGTATTTTATTATTTATTTTTGGCTGTGCTGGGTCTTTGATGCTGTGTGCGCTTTATCTAGGTGCAGATGGCAGGAGCTACTCTCTAGTTGCAGTGCATGGGCTTCTCATTGCATCGACTTCTCTTGCGGAGCACTGGCTCCAGGGCGTGCAGACTTCAGGAGTTGAGGCTCCCAGGCTCTAGTGCACAGACTTAGTAGTTGTGGCTCACAGGTTTAGTTGCCCCGTGGCATGTGGGATCTTCCCAGATCAGGGATCAAACCTGTGTCTCCTGCACTGGCAGGCAGATTCTTTACTACTGAGCCACCAGGGAAGCCCCTGATCTGAAGATTTTGTGGTTGTTCAGTCCATAGGTTATGTCTGAATCTTTGCAACCCCAGGGACTGTAGCCCATCAGGCTCCTCTGTCCTCCACTATCTCCTGGGCTCAAATTCATCTCCCTTGAGTTGGTGATGCTATCTCACCATCTCATCCTCTGCCACCCCCTGTTCCTTTTGCCTTCAGTATTTCCCAACATCAAGATCTTTTCCAACAAGTTGACTCTTGGTATCACGTGGCCAAAGTATTGGAGTTTCAGCATCAGCAACAGTCATTGCAATGAGCATTCAGGGTTGATTTCTTTTAGGATGGACTGGTTGGATCTCCTTGCAATCCAAGGGACTCTCAAGAGTCTTCTCTAGTACCACAATTCAAAAGCATCAATTCCTTAGCCTTCAGCCTTCTTTATGGACCAATTCTCACACTTGTACATGACTACTGGAAAAGCCATAGCTTTGACTGTACGGACCTGTGTCGGCAAAGTGATGTCTCTGCTTTGTAATATACGGTCTAGGTTGGCCATAGCTTTCCTTACAAGGAGCAAGTGTCTTTTAAATATTAAGTTGTGCCCGTTACTGCTGCTGGATCTTTCATCCATTATTTGGACAATGCATAACACTTGACAAGATGAACTGACAGAATCCTAGCATGTCAGTGCTGCCAGACCCGTATAGAAATCATTCCCCTACTTAGACATGGCAGACTGGGAACCAGAACAGAGAAGGAACTTGCCCAAGGTCACTCGGCATGTAAGTGGCAGAGGCAGAACTAGAACCAAGGTCTCCTAATGTTGCACCACAGATATTTTGCCTGCCTTAATGACTGCCAACAGAGTGGCTTCTCACCATTTTTGGAAGTCTCCCATGGACTGGAACTCCTGGTTGACCTGTCGAGGAGCGTGAGCACCCTGCACTTGCTATGCAGCAGAGAGTCAGCTGCAACCAGGGCATGCAGGAAATGATCCACTTCGAGGCTCATAAGCAGCATCTTCTTGACACAATGCGTTCCGACGTCTCCTGAAAGGGGGAGGTGCCAGGCCTTCTTATTAGTTACACTCGCCAGACCGTGGTGAGCCCTGGAACCCCCTATCCTGACCCCCCAGGTAGTCTCCCACCCGTTCCAGTGTCTGGAATCTGCTAAGACAGCTCTGTTTACAGGCTTAATTCTCCCAGTCTGAGACCTGGCCTCTCGACAGGAGGCGTCTCCTTGATCAGCTCTGATTGAACACCAGGAGTCTTCTCTTTCCTCGCCCCTCCCAGGTGTTCCCAAAGCACAGTCTTGGCAGAAATGTCCTCAGACTTTAACAGCAGAATGAAGAGTGTTAAGCCTAAATTTTCTGAAGACTGTCTTTACCTAAATATTTACACCCCTGCTGACTTGACTAAGAGAAGGAGGCTGCCGGTAAGCAGTGGGAAACTCTGGTCAAGGCTGGTGTAGACAGGAAGGGGATGAAGGCAGTGTTGGGTGGGGGCGTCTTGGGCCAAGGGTCTTCTGGGGCCCCAGGGCTTTCTTGTGCACCACGGCCAAACCTGGCATCAGGGAGGGCAGGTGACCCACGCCTGTTTCCCCTCGGCCAGAAGCGGGCCCCTGGGGGAGATTGCTACACATCTGTAATGCACATTTTAATGTTTCTGATGTCTCTCATGCTAATAGATGGACAAGAAGGATGACTCTTAATTGCTAGATTAGGAATCTGATACCCAGAGTAGGTAAAACATAACTTCCAATAAAGTTAGAGCTGGAAGGAATCTTGGAGATAAGCCAACAAATCAACCCTTCCCTTACAGACAGAGAAACTGAGGTCCTGTGAGGGGAAGACCAGGTCACAAAGTAGGGGTGGCAGGACTGGAGCACGGGGCTCCAGGAACTGCCAGGAGCTCTCTGACACAGGCTAGCATGGAGCCTGTGTGTGGCCTTTCCTCAGCACACAGAAACCCTCTCTGACAACTTCCTGTGACTAGGTGTCACAGGTTGGGGAGCAGAGCCTGGAGCAACAAGGCTGCACTTTCCTTTGCCAACGATCAAGATTTTCGTGTAGTTAATTTCACTTCCTAATTGTCTTTGGCCCAGGTTAGTGATGCAGTGAGTCAGCATTTCCAGAATAAATGGAGCCCAGAGACAGGGCAGCCTTCCAGACTCAGGTTGGAGGGTGGAGCTGGTGTGCTATCAAAGGAGGGGTCAGGAGGGATAGAGGCAGGGGTGGGCGCACCCAGCCATCTCCCAGGAACACCCGTGGCATGGTGCCCAGGTGTGGAGGAGGGTGTCTGAACTTGGGACTAGGAGCTTGAGGAGGTGGGGACAATCGATCACTCATGCATTCATGCATTCGCCTGTTACATACTTAGTGCTCCCGCACACCTAGCTAGAAGTGGGGTTAAGAGAAAGAGGAACATAAACTATGACCACACAGCCCCTGCCTTTGAAGAGCTGCACCGAGCTGGACTGGCTTCTACAGCACACTGCTGCTGACCAGCCCGTGGCTCAGCCTGGACTCAAGAGGAGACTGCAAACTCAGTCCCTCCACCAGGAGGCAGTTAAGGATTGGAGGTGTTGAGGAGGAGGGGCTCTGGGAAGCTGAGGCTGGAGAACCGCTACAATGGACACAGACCATGGGACTGCAGAGTCTGGGTGTAAATACCAGTTCTGCCGTTTACTGCCTGAGAGACCTGGCTCTGTTTCCTCAAATCAGGGATAATCACACGTGAGTTTGCAGTGATGAACATGAAGATTTATGGCAGCATCTGGCACAGCACACGAGGCAACTTCCTGATCTTCAGTTAGAGTTGAAGGGAAGGAATTCCTCCTGCCCCAACAGCCAACCGACTGCAGCATGGCCGTTGGCTGCTGTGTGCCGGGTGGCTCGACATGTGGCCTCTGCAGCCAGACTGCTTGGGGTCAAGTCCTGTCTCCACTGCCTAGAGGCTGCGTGACCTCAGGGTGGTTCAGTGCCCCCATTTTCCTGTCCATTAGGTGGGATAATAGTTGTCCCTCATTGACGGATGGGTTACTTTTAAATGCTTAAAATAATTCTTGGCACATAGTTCATGTGTGAGTTCTTCAAATTTTTTGTTAACAAAATGATTATAATATTACTTTAGCTATTCTCACTTTCTTGCTTTGTGAACTCCTTAAATTTGGGGACATGCATTATGAATGGCCTCAATTGTTACCACAGTCCCTGGCACCTAGTAGGTTTTCAGATCATATTCATCAAATGGTTGAGGACTTCTTGGAGGAGGTAGTTTTAGGGTGGGCTTTGGAGGATGGGTGAGATTTTGGGAGCAGAGGAGGCAGCAGGAAGGCATATTAAGATGAGGTACCACCCAGGGCATAGGCTTCTTGACATGATTATTCATTCACATGAGAAGTTGAATTCACCACAGAGAAGGTAACTAAGATGAAGCTGAAACAAGCTTCTAACCAAGGGCTTCTGCATGCTGAGTGTGCTGAGCTGGGTGAGGGGTCCAGGAGTGAGGGTGGTGGGAGTGTTGGGGAGGAGATGATGCTCGAGCTTGGCTGTCCCCATGATGATGTTCTCAGCATGAGGAGCTGAGAGCAGGTGGCACTGGGGCAGGGGAGACAGGCAGGGGCAGCCAGGGAGCCCTGAGTGGGGTGGTGGCCTGGGCCTCAGATGGAGAACGGGTAGGTGACCAAACCTGCCTCTGAGGTCATCCCCAGCTCTGCTTCCAGTAACACTGTGGTTGCATATTCCCCATCCAGGTGATGGTGTGGATCCACGGAGGAGCTCTGCTGATGGGAGGAGCATCAGCCCATGATGGGCTGGTCCTCTCTGCCCATGAAAATGTGGTGGTGGTAACCATTCAGTACCGTCTGGGCATCTGGGGATTCTTCAGGTAAGACCCTGGACTCTCCTGGTGGCACCTTGGCCCCAGTGTGGGGGTGCTAGGACCCCACTCTAGTCAGGGAAGCCCTCAAGGATCCTTGCTAGGCTTCCTACTAAGACATCTGAGTCCCCTCCTAATTGGGCTCCACACCTTCTCATTCCCCAGCCACCTTGGTGCACTTACTTCTGAGCTCTTACACAGAAAACTCCTAATCTCCCTGACAACTCCTACTATTCCTACCAAGCCCAACCCAGTTGTTATCTCATCTGAACTACTTGTCTCTTTTTCGCTGTGCTGCCTGGCACGTTGCTCTGTCTTTAAGATGACAGTTACCATGCAGCACAACACTTAGAGGCTCACACATCTTTCCTCCTGGGGAAGTAAATGTGTATTACCATATGTGAAAGAGATGACCAGTGCAAGTTCAATGCATGAAGCGGGCACTCAGGGCCGGTGCAATGGGACAACCCAGAGGGATGGGATGGGGAGGGTGGTGGGAGGGGGGTTCAGGATGGGGGGGCACATGCACACCCATGGGTGATTCATGTCAGTGTATGGCAGAACCCACCACAATATTGTCAAGTAATTAGCCTCCAATTAAAATAAATAAATTATTATTTTTTTTACAAGGAAGGGGCAGATTCATGTGGGAGCTCTGTGAAGTCTTGTAGGTGAAGGAACGGTGCCTAGAACTGGGAGGTTGTAAGGAGCATCTGACTCCAGGGGTTCATCTACTGGGAGGAGCATTGGGCCCACTCACCCCGTTTCCTTCCTGGACTTTGGCACATGCATGAGTGAGGGCTGAGTCTCCCACATGGCTTCTCTGTGGACAGGAACCAGGTTTCCAGCAGGCAGTTCCTAAGCTTTTCCAGAATGCACTAGCCCAGGACCTCTTACCCTAAGATGCTGGGGGATGGGCCGGGGGAGGGGTGGTCACCTCCCTGGAAAGACCTGTGGGCTGGAGACAGGTTTTCCCAGGGGAGTCGTGTCCCAGGATGTTCCCCTTCACGGAGACCCCTCAGCTCTTTCCCCCACGGCCTGTGTCTGCTCCCAGTGACAGTGTAACTGCACGTACTCGCCCCAATTCCTCTCCCCAGCCTCTCCTCTACCACGTGAGTCAGGATTTCACCCCGACCACACACCTGACCACTCTGGTCCAGGTCATCATGACCCAGCATCTCTTGGCCAACCTCAGCAGATCCACACGTGATCCCTCAGTTCTTCTTGAAAAGCTGACCTCTCTAGGTTCCTGGCCACCTCCTCCCTCATGGGTGCTCCTTCTCAGCTCTTCCTGGCCCTCCTCCTCCTGTCTCAGCCTCTGTGTGCATCTTCTTCTTTGTCCCACCGATTCCCTGAGTGACCTCAGGGAGCACTTCCAAGCTTCCTATTTTCAGTGCCATTTCTCCACTGAAGCCCACAAGTACACACATTAAGTGTCTCCTACCTTCCGACTCTGTGGACATGAGTTTGAGTGAACTCCGGGAGTTGGTGATGGACAGGGAGGCCTGGCGTGCTGTGATTCATGGGGTCGCGGAGAGTCGGACACGACTGAACGACTGAACTGAACTGAACTGACCTGACCTTCCCCATGGGACGGCTGAGGGCACCTCACTCCTCCACAAACAGAACCCTTAACTCCCACTGTCTCTCTCTGCAAACACTGCTCCTCTCCCAGCAACAGGGCCTCATGCTCAACTATTAGCAAATACACCCTTCCAGTTACTCTGGATAAAAACCTTGTGGTTGCATGAATTCTTCTCTTTTTTTCACTCCCCATATCCAGTCACCACCAAGTCCTCTTGGTTCCACAGTAGCCAGAGTGATCATTTAAGACATGAGTGGAATCATGTCCTCTCTGCAATGGCTGCATCTTACTCACAGCGACATGGCTGTCCTCATGCAGACCCTGAAAACTCCCTGCAGCTGCACGTTCTAGACTCACACTTCTGTTTCCTGGACCCTAGGGCCTTTGTACTTGCTGTTTCTTCCACTGGGAATTCCCTTCTTTGGATATTTGCAAAGTCCATGTGCTCATAGGAAATGCTCAATCAGTAGATGAAGGATAGATATTTAGAGCCCTACACCAGAATAAGATGTAAGAAGATGAAGACCCCGTGTGAGGGCTGTGGAAGCCCAGTCCTTTCCAGAAGGCTCACCTGGACCCCCAGCGCCATCTCTGGTCCTCAAGGCCCTGCTGGGACATCTCTGCTCCCAACCCCACCCTGTTCTCTTACTCACAGCACAGGGGACGAGCACAGCCGGGGAAACTGGGGTCACTTGGACCAGGTGGCCGCACTGCACTGGGTCCAGGAGAACATTGCCAACTTTGGAGGGGATCCAGGCTCTGTAACCATCTTTGGAGTGTCAGCAGGAGGGGAAAGTGTCTCCGTTCTTGTAAGTCTTCCTGGCCCTGATGTGGCTGCTGATGGGACCCCTTGCAGATCAGCCCATCTAGTCCTGGGACCTTTACTTCCAAGATCTGGATTCAAGGCTGACCCGACTCTGTGCAGCATCAGACGGTGGAGAGTAGTGGCCAGACTCCCCTTGTCCCTCCGGGATGCTCAGGCTCAGCTTAGCCTCCGGGCCGTAGCTGCAGCCACAGCTGCAACAGACACACTCTTCCTGTCCTGTGTCGGTTGGGCTCATCCTCTCCTTCTTAATCATTTTAACATTTGGACTCGCCTCACTTCTCTTGAGAAGTAGGGGTGGGTGTAAATGATTAATCAGAGGAGCCGACTTGAGGTTGGTCTGAGTGTCCTTGTCTGACTTGAAGCCAGGCCTGCAGTTCAGGGAGACACGAGCACTAGCAACAGGCTGGGGTCCCCGCTTGGGCTCTGAGGCTTGTCCATGCCCAGGAGGGAGGGCAGGAGTCTCTGCGGCTGAGGGATGGAGCTGGGCTGGGGAGAAGGGGAAGAGGAGGGATGCGGGATGGGACAGGGGATGAGGGCCACTGACAGGACCTGGGAGTGTGGTGTGGGGAATGGGAATGAGGGAGGCACCAGGGAAGCAAAGCTGGAAAGCCAGATTAGAAGGTGCTGGGAGCTGTGAGAAACCTTCCAATTGCCTCACTATTGAGCACTATTACTATATTTTTAAAACATCTAGGGTCATAGTTGAATATTCAGGGAAAACCTTTTTATATTTTATAAAATGGAGAATAAAGAAAATAATAGATAACCCCCCAAATAAAAATCCATCCACAGTCGCATTAGCCAGTGACTCTCACCATGGACAGTTCCTTTTCTCTAGTATTTTTCCCATGCTGTTGCGTGCTTAGTCACTCAGTCGTGTCCAACCCTTTGCAGCCCTGTGGACTGTAGCCCACCAGGCTCCTCTGTCCATGGGGATTCTTCAGGCAAGAATACTGGAGTGGGTTGCCATGCCCTCCTCCAGGGGATCTTCCCAACCCAGGGATTGAACCCAGGTCTCCTGCATTGCACGCAGATTCTTTACCATTTGAGCCACCAGAACAGCCCTTTTTCCATGAATCACCCTATCTATCATCTATCTATATCTATGAATTTTTAAACAAAAAAGCTTCCTTTACATTATAACATATATGTTTCCCTAACCATTAATTGTTATTTCCTATGTTTTGTGTGTATAGTCATTAGTATTTCCGTGTAAACATGAGAAATACCTTATTTACCCAATGTCACATATTAAAACCTTGTGTTATTTCCACTCTTTCCTGTTATAAATAACGTGAACATCTTAGACATTTTTTTTGCCTTCAGATCATTTTCCTTAAAATAAATCCTGAGTAATGGAAGTGGGAAATCAGAACTGTGTGTTTAAATCGAAGCTAGAAATTTCCAGCTGCCGTTCAGATACTTTGACTGTTGTGATCAGTGCATGCCTCGCTCTGTACACCCGGTTCCCTCTAGCGGAGGTTTTCTTGGAGAAGATGGACCCTCCGGTCAGTCTCGGGAACACGGTCAGTCAGGTCAAGCAAGGACCTGTCATGTCCACTGAGCCCCACGGTCTCCATGGGAAGAGCCCAGGACAGGGCTATGGATGGGTGTAGCTCTTGAAGACCCCACTCCCTGTGAGCATAAACTCCCTTTCTTGCCACTCTCCTCCCAGGTTTTATCTCCCCTGGCCAAGAATCTCTTCCACCGGGCCATCTCAGAGAGTGGCGTTGCCCTCCTTCCTGGCCTGGTCAAGAAGGACTCTAAGGCTGAAGCTGAGGTAGGTCTCACACTGGACTGTCCCTGCACCATGCTCTGCTCTGCTGAAGTTGTCAGGGCCCTTTCTTATCACAGGGTCTGGCTGACACCCTCAAAGAATCCTAGAAGTGAGGCTGGCTGACCAGGAAGGGCGAGGACACCCCCCGCCCCACTCCCAGTTCTCCTGCTAAGCAAACTGGGGCAGAGAGCAGGAGTGCTGGTCAAGGTCAGCCGGTGATGAGGGCAGAGCTGGACTCAGGCTCATGACTCTGGGCTGCCAGCCCCGTGTACTTTGCACTGAGCGTGCGTCCCAAAGTGTGCCAGGTGTGCTGAGGGGCTGCACAGTGGGCAGTGGCCTGTCATCGTGTGTTGCCTCCCTCAGGGTCTGAGTCTGCTGAACTCATTGGCCTCATGTGAGCCTGGAGTGGATTTTCCCAGGGGGCTTGTGACTGGGGCAGGTTCCTGGAGCATTCATTCACTCAGCAAGTAGTTTTGATATAACCTGACATCTGGCAACCTCATGAAGCTTCTATTATAGTTTAGGAGGTAGAGTAATAGTTATACAATTGAAAACTTAAAAAGTCAACTGTGACTAGACCAATAAAGACGAGGTACCTGATGTGAAAAGAATCCAAAAGGAGCACTTCGTCCAGTTTGTTCCGTTCCGTTCAGTTGCTCAGTCGTGTCCGACTCTTTGCGACCCCATGTACTGTAGCCTACCAGGCTTCTCCGTCCGTGGGATTCTCCAGGCAAGAATACTGGAGTGGGTTACCATTTCCTTCTCCAGGGGATCTTCCCGACCCAGGGATCGAACCCGAATCTCCCGCATTGGTGGCAGACGCTTTAACCTCTGAGCCACCAGGGAAGCCCTCGTCCAGTTTGTAGGGAGAAGTTATTAGAAAGGCTTCTGGCAAAAGTAATGATCAATGAGTTCAGATGAGAAGGATAAGCCGTAAATTACTTGGTAAGAAAAGAATATCCAGGAAGAGGACCAGCCTGAGCAAGTGTCCTGTGGCAGGAGCAGGTGTCTCAAGTTAGAGAGTGAGGAAGGCTGATGTTCCGGGGCAGAAAGTGCTGACAGGACCTGAGAAGCTGAGGGTGGGGCCACTGGCAGGGCCATGCTACGTAGGACCTAGTGGGGACTTTGTCTTTATTTGGAGAATGCTAGGAAGACAGGAGTCACTGATGTGGAGCATTTGGTCAGGCTGGTTTGGTGCAGGGGTGGAGCCAGCAGCCACACTTAAAGGGAGGAATCTAAGACAGTGAAGGAATCTAAGATTCTTATTCCTGCCCTACCTCCCTCCCTCTCTCTCTGCCCACTCTGTCCACTTCTTACGGTCATTTCATTTATTTCGCAAACACCTACTGAGCACTGATTGCGTGTCAGACACTGGACCAGGCTCCAGGCAGCCCGTGCACACTCACCAGTGTCCCACCATCCTGGCACCTGACTTCTCTCCTGCATCTTCCCCTCTGGCTTCACTTTGCAAGTGACTGGCCTGAGGCCACATGGCTGTTAATTGGATGAGCCAAGATTCTAAATTAGACACTGGGATTGTGGATTCCACATTTTTAAGCTCCATTCCTTGCTGCCTCTCTTCAGTTTCAAGAATATTGTGCCCATTTTAACAGACGTAAAGTAACAGAGCAGAGGCTGTATAATTGGCATGACTGGGACCCAGGACGCGCACAGAGTGGTCTGGAGCATTTTCTCTTTCTTTCTTCTTCTTTTTTTTTTTTATTGTTTTAAACTTTAATTTTATTATTTTTAAAATTGTGTATTTATTTTTGACGGCGCTGGGTGTTTGTTGCTGTGTGCAGGCTCTCTCCAGCTGTGGTGCACAGGCTTCTCACTGTGGTGGGTTCCCTTGTTACTGAGCCCGGGGTCTGGGGTGCGGGAGCTTCAGTAGCTGTGGCGCGTGGGTTTAGTTGCCCCGCAGCAGGTGGAATCCTCCCAGACCAGGGATCGACCCGGATCCCCTGATTGGCAGGCGGATTCTTAACCACTGGACCCCCAGGGAAAGTCCTGGTCTGGGGTGTTTTCTGCTACCATGGGCTGCCTTTGGAAACTGAGGTTGGGACAGAACACCTCGGTTTCGATGGAGGGAGAAGACGGGCTCTTGAATTCTGCTGTCACCTGTGCTCTCTCTAGCGAATTGCTGCCTTTGCTGGGTGCAAAACCACCACCTCGGCTGTCCTTGTTCACTGCCTGCGCCAGAAGACAGAGGACGAGCTCTTGGAGATAACACAAAAGATGGTAAGTGCATCCATTCTCTTGCAAACAAGCCCCGCACCCTGGAAACCTGGCCCCAGGCTTCACCATTTCAGCTTCAGTCCTCTTGCCCTAGAAAAATTACCTGGGACAGCTTCTCACCTCCCAGGAGCAGTGTCAGCCTCTGGATCTGAATGGGGAACTGTTTTTCTTTATTATTATGGAATATCTCAAACTTCAGCTAAGTCAAAAAAAGAACATAATGAACAATTAAGAATCCTCTAGATCTATCAAAACTTATTTTTTCTATTCTCATTTTTAGATATATTTTTACAAATTAAACATTGTATATTTCAGAGGTAACTACCATCCTAAACTTCAGAGACAGAAATATGAAAAACAAATATTTTTGGAAAGATTTTCACAATTTACCTCAGTTAACTTAGAAACCATTTCATTTTTAAGCCAATGGTGGGCCACTTTTCTAGATTTTTTAAGACTCTGCCTCAGTTGTTATTCTAGGAAATCTATACATCAACCCATTAATCCATCCAACCATCCATCCGTTTATTCATCTATCTTGCTGCTACTGCTGCTAGGTCACTTCAGTCGTGTCCGACTCTATGCGACCCCATAGACAGCAGCCCACCAGGCTCCCCCTCCCTGGCATTCTCCAGGGAAGAACACTGGAGTGGGTTGCCATTTCCTTTCCAGTGCATGAAAGTGAAAAGTGAAAGTGAAGTCGCTCAGTCATGTCCGACCCTCAGCGACCACGTGGACTGCATCCCTCCAAGTTCCTCCGTCCATGGGATGTTCCATTCAAGAACTGGAGTGGGGTGCCATTACCTTCTCCTCATCTACCTTATCATTCATCTATCCACCCACAAGTCCATTCAAAACTTCATTCATCTATTGTTAATTATCCGTGCACCATCCAGACACCAATATCGTCGCTCCCTCATCCATCCCTCCGAAATCAGCGATACATCCATGCCCGTCTGCACGGTGGCGTCCCTGCATCCACTTGTCCATCTGGCTCTCCAGTACTCCCCGTACTGACCTCTTCATCCGTCCATGCAGCTATGTTAAGTGTGTGTGGGGAGGGGTGGTAACAAGGAGGGTGATACAAATGTGAATCGGATATGTAGTCCCTGCTCACAAGGAACTGTCCAGGGAGAAACACACCCAAATACTTTGTGGGCTTTGTGTGGTAGGAATACAGAAAGGGGAAGTATTTGTTATACTAAGCAAGGATGCTTCACAGAGAAGGTGACCTGTGAGGCTTGATGGATGTCTGTGGCAGTGTGTCATCACAGAGATGCCACAGCAGGAGGGACACCCATAAATATAGCCCCTGGGCCAATAGAAACTATCCTCTCTGTCAGGGAGGGTTTGAAAGAAAGTCCAGAGTAACCGAAGCACCTGGGCTCTCTGTCTGGACTCCGGAGGGTATTCCTGGACTCCCAGAAACAAGTCTCTAACACCAGACTCTGAGCCCTTTCCAGTGTGGCCTTGGGACTTAGATCCTGGCTTCTCAGGCTCACGTGATGTGACCAATATGTTCAAACAATGAAAACACAACTGCTTTCTAATGCCTGAAAGGATGTAAATTTATTTCAGCATCTCTTAATGTGGCACATGAGGTCCAATTTATGAAGGGAGAATTGGTGACTTTGGTAAAACCCGGAGCCTCTATAATCCTCCTGAGTTTTCTGAGATCATGTGGAAGTGTTTCCATGATTACCTTCTCGCCCTAATAAACACACATAGACACACACACATGGACACACGCACCTGGATTGCAGAGCTACAACACATGATGGAGAGACCGTTTTTGGTGACCTCATACATACTGGTCAAGCCTGTTAGCTACAGTATAACAATAAAGTCAATACAATCGTGGTAAACTTACAACAAAGAGAATTTTCAGTGAGTTTGTATGAGTCAGGATTTTCTAATGCAAGATGAGAAAATTCATCTCAAAGTGCTTTGAGAAGAGAGAGGAATATGTTGTGACAGAATCTTCAGGTAACTCACTGACAGGTCCAGGAGTTGATGGCTTCAGGCATGGCTGGATCCAGATGCACATATGATGCTATTAAGAATCTGTCTCTATCCCTCAGCTTTTACCTTTCCGTGTTGGCTTCACTCTTAGGCAGATCTGGCCCATAGGGAAGTTAAACAACAATTGTCTTACATCCTATCTGCTTAAAAAGCCTCTTTCCCAATAACTCCAGCAAAAGTTTTGGGTAAACTCTATTGAACTGACATGGGCACATGTCCGCCCCTGAAGTAGTCCCTGTATTCAGGGATTTGGTGCACCGGAGATCACATACAGATGCCTGCAATCATGGAGTGAGAGTGGGAAGGGGGGGTCCCCCAAAGGAAACTTGGGGTATTGTTGCCTGGAGGAATAAGGGGAAGTGGTGGAGGGCAGGGCGGCTCAGCAGCAGTCCTCTGCAGAGCTCCCCTCACGCAGCCACCCCTGCACCCTGTGCTGGTCCCAGGGGAGGGCGTCCTGCCCGCTTCCTTCCAGCCCAGCCAGGCAGGAGCCAGGAGGGAGCGCTTGGTACCTTAGGGCACAGCTCACTGAGGTCAGCTTTCCTCCCAGAAGCCTCCTCACCACAGCCTCTGTCTTTCTCTTCACAGAACTTTTTCGTTCTTGATTTCTTGGGAGACCCAACAAAGGTAAGGACCTTTGGTTTCTTAATTGTGGGTTTTAAGTCTTGACACCTTTAAGCTCCAGTTACATATGAATGACAGAGTTCTCCCATGCGCAGCCATAGTAGCTCCTTGTGTTTACCCTGCTGGCGCCCGGAGAGGGATAAAGTACTGTCCGGGGGCCCCGGGAGGAGACCAGTCATCAACCAGAACCCGCTCCCCGACGCCCAGGCCAGTGCTGTCTGTCATCAGCTCTGTGTCCCGGTCCCCAGCCAGCCCCTACTCTTGTTCACATTCCTAAAAACGCCCAGTTGGGGGAAGGCGAACGAGAAACCTCCCCTGTGGGGAGTGGAGATGACTAGGGAAGGGCTCTTCAGGAGCCTTCACGAGGAGCCTGGATCGTCTCCTGGGGGGTTTCAGGTTGACTGACTGTGCAAGTTGCACTGTTTGCAGGAATGTGGGGAAAGGAGCCGTGAAATTCCGTCCTCAGGACACCACCCTCCTCCCAGCCACGTGGGAAACTCCAACAGCAGCCTCCCACCTCCTTCGTCTCCTCTCTCCTTCCGACGCTTCCCTTCACCAGATTCTGATGGCACTAATTCTGTGGCATCTCAGTCTTGGCCTCTCTGCAGACTCCCTGGGGAGTCTCACCTTAAAAAGTGTAGAGAGGCTCAAATGAGACTTAGTCATTCAACAAAGGTTTTGTGGTTTTTTTTTTCAACTATGGTTGATTTGCAATGTTGGGCTGGTTTCTGGTATATAGCGAAATGATTCAGTTATACATATGTATACACACAATCTTTTTAATATTATTTTCCATTGTGGTTTATTACAGGATATTGAATATAGTTCCCTCTGTGGGGTCTTGTTGCTTATCTGTTTTATATATAGAAGTTTGTATCTGCTAATCCCAAACTGCTAATTTAACCCAACTTGACCCCTTTTCCCCTTTGGTAACCATAGTTTGTTTTTTGTCTGTGAGTCTGTTTTGTTTTGCAAATAAGTTCATTTGTGTCATTTTTAGATTCCACATATAAGTGATATCATATGGCATTTGTCTTTCTCTTTCTTACCTAGTATGGTAATCTCAGGGGCCATCCATGTTACTGCAAATGGCATTGCTTCGTCCTTTTTCATGGCTGAGTAATATTCCATCGCATGTATGTTCCATATCTTCTTTATCCATTTCTCTGTCGATGGACATTTAGATTGCTTTCATGTCTTGGCTACTGTAAATAGGGCTGTTGTGAACATTGAGATGCATGCATCTTTTTGAATTAGAGTTTTCTCTGGATATATGCCTGGGAGTGGGATTGCAGGGTCATATAATAATGATATTTTTAGGTTTTTAGGACACATCCATACCATTCTTCATGGTGGCTGCACAAATTAACTTTCCCACCAACAGTGTAGGAGGCTTCCCTTTTCTTCCCAGAGATCATACAAGGAGCTACTTTTTTGTCGTTTTGTTTCATCTCTAATACCAGTAACGTATTCATGGTCCTATTTAGTGCCACCTTTCGCATTCTTGAGTTTTGTGCTGTCAGTTTGGCTGTTTAAAATTATCCCCGACCACAGACAGAAGGGCTGTCTAGTGTGCCTAAGTGCAGGCAGCCTACAATGTGTCTGACTCGTGAGAAATGGGAGTATTAGGCCGAGTGCCCTCAGGCATGGGTGGCAGGCTGCTGCCCAGTGCTAATGAATCAGCAATGCAGAGCATCCAGAATGTGAAAAGATTATTTGCCCATCAGTTCCTTGAGCTGCTTAGGAATATGCTAAAGTAACATCTATAGCCTGTGAAGCCATGAAAAACAAGCTACGTTTGTGATTTTATGAGATGAAGGCGGATAAAAACAATCATAGTGGGCGGTACTGTTGTGAGGCTGACAGCCAAGAGATTTACAGTCGAATCACCCAGGGAAGCACTCACTGAGTCCTTGTTGGCTGTTTTTTTCCCCCTAGTTCATTCTTTTATTATGTATTTACTTTTGGCTGTGCTGGGTCTTCACCTTGCACGGGCTTTTCTCCAGTTACAGCGTCGGGGTCACCTCTCTAGTTGTGGTGTTCAGGCTTCTCATTTCTCTGGCCTCTCTTGTTGTGGAGCCCAGGCTCTAGGCACTCGGCAGCATCTGGGCTTAGTTGCCCCGAGGCCTGTGGAATGTTCCGGGACCAGGGATTAACCCCATGTCCCCTGCACTGGCAGACAGTCTCTTAACTGGAGGACCCCCCGGGATGTCTGTCACAGTAACTTTTTAGAGCATGAGTACCACAGATAATGAGAGCTGCGTGACACTGGGAAGAGACATATATATATATATACTTCAAATACATGCACATCATGTTATATATTTTTATACCAAATGGGCTGAAGATCTGTCCCCATCACCTGACCACTGCTGTCCCCTGGTCAGAGTTCTGCCCTCTGGGCTCCACAGAGTTATCCCCCTTTGTTAGGAATCAGGTGTGTGATACTGGTCATGAGCTTCGGCAGGTGGAGACGGGGATGCGGTGTGACCTGGAAGGGGAAGCCCAGACACTACTCTGCCCTCTTCCCCAGACCTACCCTTTCCTGCCCACCGTGGTGGACGGAGTGGTGCTGCCAAAGATGCCCATAGAGATGCTGGCTGAAAAGAACTTCAACACCGTTCCCTACATCGTCGGAATCAACAAGCAAGAGTTTGGCTGGATTCTGCCATTGGTGAGAAAGTGCAGGCCTCGTAGACTTCTCTTCCCTGCCCATCATAAAGCCTCCCCATCCGTGGTCACAGACCTCTCTCTGGGACCAGGCCAGCTGTCCCCTTCATACAATTTGACATTTCCGTGGAAACCATTTCTGATGGTCCACACTGTCATCTGGGTGGTGCAGTTCAGGGGACCCACGTCCCCACACATTCTCTGATTGTCCTCCCATCCATGAATCCTGAAATGTCGGTTCCAGGAGGGCTGGTAGAGATCATCACTGGGCAGATAAAAAACGCAAGGCCTGGAAAGGGGAAGGGGCTCAGGAGTTAAGGAGAATGGGGCTTAGAACCTGCAGCCTCTCGCCTCAGGCTTGCTGCTTTCATGCTTTCTCCATAAATTACCTCCGCCCTACCCAAGCTCTCAGTCTTCTCACTGGAAAGATTCAGAGGAGCCAGCTTCCTCCTGAGTTACAACTGACTTCTAAAAGTTAGGCAGAGAAGGCAATGGCAAGGCACTCCAGTACTCTTGCCTAGAAAATCCCATGGATGGAGGAGGGCTTTCCCTTCTGACAGAGATAAACAAAGCCAGACACCAGGTGAAGTGGTAACAGATTTGATTTAGTTACATCCCTGCTAGAGGGAAATGATCCATTGTGAACTGAACCCAATCCCTGAAATGAAAGCCTGGAGCTTATTTAAGGAGTGGGTGGGGGTGGGGTGGGGTGGGGTGGATTGTCCATATGACTGGACCACCTGCATTTGTTAGCTGGCATTAATCTGGAGAAGAAACAAATTTCTGTCTTTATGACAGGAGGCAGTGATGTAAGTAGAATCAATGTTCCCACTGAAGTTAGACTTTATGTTTTCACAGGGACTGAGTTTAAAAAATTCTTGAGTTAAAAATTCTTGCTCTGAGGACAAAGCAAGAATTATCCCCTGAATATTTGTTTTTCATAGAGATGGCTCTCAGATCCTTGAGGAAACAACTTTGGGTGGTAAGTTTACATTTAAAGGGACAAAGGAAAGGCTTATAATTACGAGAGTTCTAAAGTAACTGCTCTAAGAGGGAGTTCATGGACCTACCTGCCTATCACCAGGCTTTGGCTGAAACAGTAAAATCTCAAGGCAGCCCAGAGCTCTTGAAGGGAGACTGCGGTCATCCTGGGGACATGGCCTTAAGCCTCCTGCAGCTGTCCTGGAGTTTGGTCAAGTCTCTTAGGGCCGAGTTTTAATGGAGTTGTTATGTGCACAGTTCTGTGGTTCTTCAGAATGATTTCAGAGGTTATACCAAAGGACCAAAGTCATAATGGCAGGATTTGGGGCTTTTTCAGTTATCTGACTAGCAAATCTGCCTGTAAAGCCCCTGGGTCAGGTAGATCCCTTGGAGAAGGGAATGGCTACCCACTCCAGTATTCTTGCCTGGAGAATTCCAGGAACAGAGGAGCCTGGTGGGCTACAGTCGATGGGGTTGCAAAGAGTAAGACACGACTGAGCTAGTAACACTTTCACTTTTTTTCAGTTCTCTGACACAAGTGGGGTATTTGTGGGGTCGTGTCATCTGCCCCAGAGCCCTTCACTTCAACACTAGGCTGGCTGAAATCTTCCCTCTCTGTCTCGACCACTCTGGGGACTCTAATCATTTGTGTGTGTGTGTGTGTCTACACTAGGACAGCTTCCCTTAATTATATTATCCTCTTTACACTCCTTGGTCTCTGGATATGAAAGTCCATTTGAGTCCAAAACTCATCAAAAACCCAGCCTCCATTTAGTTTGGTCTGTTGGTCACTTTCATTTTTCCTGCTATTTCCTGATGATTTCACAATTGCTTAACCTTTGTTTTAACAGTTAGTGGGCTTCCCACTCTCTGCAGGCAAGATGGACCAGGAGATGGCCACGTCACTCGTGTGGAAGTCCTACCCCATCCTTGTAAGACTCTAGAAGTCATGGAAACTGGTTGAGCACTAAAGAGGGCCGGGGCTTGTTCCCGATGGCAGAGCAGCTGGTGGCAAAATGAAGGCTGGGGCTAGGGGTGGGCGGTTCAGCTCCTAGTTTCTGCCTTTCCAGCTCAGCAGCAGGGGTGGGCGGGAGTGGTGGCATGGGGCCTGAGAGGTTCACCGTTAATGCAAGCCTTCCTCCCTGGCTGGGGAAGCCAGGGGTGTTCACGAGGGCGTGCTGGTCACTTTAACTTTTGATGTATTTCAGAACATCCCTGAGGAACTGGCTCCAGTGGCCACTGACAAGTATTTAGGAGGGACACATGACCCTGTCCAAAAGAAAGACCTGCTCCTGGACTTGATTGCAGATGGGTTGTTTTGTGTCCCATCTGTGAACACGGCCCGTTACCACAGAGGTGAGTCTTCGGCACTGGACAGGAGAGGGACACTGACCCCACCAGCTTCACACTGTATTCTGTCTTAACCCTCAGCATAGAAAGATATAAGAAAACTTCAGGGTACATTCCATATAGCCAGGGGCGGGGCAGTGTCCTAGTTTGGTTTTCACCAGAAGCAGACTCTGAGAAAAGGATCCAAATGCAGGTAGTGTATTTGGGGGTGATCCCAGATAACACTGGGAGAGGAGTGGAGAAGTGACTCGAATGGAGACGGAAGTCAGTCTACACTGTGCTGTCAAGTGAGCATCCTCCAGGGACACCTGGAGCTGCGGAGCTCTGGGAAATCAGCAGGAGACGTGGCTCAGGGTTTTCCCGAGTGAGTGGCAAGAGAGCTGGGGTGTTTATCCTCCAGTTTGATGAGTCATCCGTTGAAGCCTGTTCCCAAGGGCAGTTAATTCCCTGGTGCTTTGATCTGCTGCACATGTGGGCAGAGTGGTCTCTGGCTGCCGAAGACCTCAGGCAAAGAGCTACAGATGCAGGAGGTGGAACTCTGGCCAGTGTGCCCAGAAGCAGGGGACAAGGGGACACTCCCAACAGTCTCTGCCCCGAGATCCCTCACCTGAATGACAGTAGTCTGTGGGGCCACAGGGCACATATTGGAGGTTTTGTCTTAGAAGCCTTCCAAGGTCAGTGATAGCTTCAAACTAGTTTGTTAACCAGTGGAGCTGGGGATAGCATGAGGCCAAGTGTTGGATCAGGAATGTTGTCTGGGACGAAGAAAACCCAAAGGACTGAGCAGAGGGAGGTATGGGGCAAGTGGTCTGGAGAATGTTGATGTCTGCAGCTGGCCTTGTTCCATGCCAGTGTGTGCTGGGTCTATGGCAGGACCTTTCAGCGTATCCCAAGACTGTGAGTGAGGGGGCCCCTAGGGGCTTGAGGCCAAGGATGGAGGAGCTCACTTGGACAGGAGGTGTCCTTTTGGAGTGCCTTGCTGAGGTCCTCACAGGACCCTCCCTTTCCAGGAGCTATCTCTACCACGTCTGCAAGACAGGACGTGGTTCTCTGACCCAGAGCACTCTTTCTAACCATGCTAGAGGGTTTTAGAATTTGGGACTGTACAAGCATAATAAAAAGTAGTTACAGCTGACCTACCATCCTCCCAGTTCAATACAGTCATGGATAGGTTCCGGTTACCCTTCCTCCTCCCTAGGGTCTTGATGAAGCTCTTCAGCCAGGGGCGGCCTGGGGTCAGAACTGTTCTTTCACAAACTTGGTCTTGTCTCTCCTTACGTGTGGTTTCCTCTGCTTCATTGTCTGTTGACCCAGTCATCTTGGATGTGTCAGGACGTGTCAGACTCCCATCAGAGTCATTTTTGCTTGGACTTCCCCGATTTTATCAACATTATTCTTTCCTTTTTAAGACTTTTTGTACTTGTATTAAGTCTTTTTTAATACAGAAGAGAACTTATTCTGAATATAAACGTTAATATCTTTTAGTTGTAGAACTTTTTGAAAATACGGAATCACATAAAAAAGAATCTAGAAATGTCTAGTTTCTAGTCAAACTTCTACTCAAAGCTAGCTGTGACCTTGGAAGCCTTCAAAATTCATAGAAATATCTGCTATAAGTTTTTGACATATTTTCTTCATTAATCTTCCCATGTCTTACATATAATTTAAATATTAATTTTATATTGTGTTTTTTTCATGGAATCCTATAAGGTAAGCATTTCCTCAATGTCAATGAAAACTCAAAAAGCATCCATTATCTCATGGAATAATACAGTAAAATTTACTTTAGTATTCCTGTCCTATTGGCTATTGAGGCAGGCTGACCATACTTTGGGCTTCCCTGGTGGCTCAGAGGTTAAAGCATCTGCCTCCAATGTGGGAGACCCGGGTTCGATCCCTGGGTCGGGAAGATCCCCTGGAGAAGGAAACAGTAACCCACTCCAGTATTCTTGCCTGGAGAATCCCATGGACGGAGAAGCCTGGTAGGCTACAGTCCACGGGGTCGCAAAGGGTCGGACACGACTGAGTGACGGAACGGAACGGAACGGACCATACTTTGATGCTGTAAAACATTATGCTCAGCCTTATGTGCATATATCTTTAACCAAATCTCTGATGATTTTTTTATTTTAGATTTGGTTATTAAAGGTTTAATTACTAGGCTAGCTTGTAGGACCATTTTAAAATTCTTGATAGATATTGTGAAATTGCTTCCAGTATATAAGAATGAGTATTTCTTAATTCTCTCTGTTGAGATACTCAGATTAAAAAATAAAAATAATGCTGCTAATTTCATAAGACCCTCCTTACCAAAGAAAGAAAGAAGAACATCACACTGTTTAAATTTGTGTATTTTTTATTGCTAGCTCTTTCCTTCCCTCTGCTTTTCTTATTGTTCCTAAATGTTATTATTCAAACCTGTGCCCTACTTATTCTTTTGAAGACTTGTGGTTGTAGGAATTTAATAAATCTCAGAAATTTAAGGCAGAAATGTTAAAAAGAGAAAAATGAACAAAAATATCTTTTGGGCAACATGCGCCCCAAAATAATTTCTCCCATTTGTGAAAGTTCTTTCTCCTATGGTTGGATCATGAGTTCTTTCAAAACTTTAAAATGGCAGAGCCAAGGTTAAAGCCCCTCCTTACGGCAATCTCTGCTTGATCTTGAAGTGAAGTATAGTAAATTCACTCAGCCATATCCAACTCTTTGTTACCCCCATGGACTGTAGCCTACTAGGCTCCTGTGTCCATGGGATTTTCCAGGCAAGAGTACTGGAGTGGGTGCCATTTCCTTCTTCAGGGGATCTTCCCAACCTAGGGATCGAACCCGGGTCTCCAGCATTGCAGATAGAACTTTACCATCTGAGCAACCAGGGAAGTCACAACCTTGAAGCAACTGTTTAATAAGTGGCTTGCGGGACCACAGAGAATGGTCCCAAAACCACCTTTTTCTTTCAAAAACCACCTCTTGCTAAATCAAAGTACAAAGATGGGAGATGAGAGAGGCAATTACACAAATTATTTTACATCCTCCTGTAGGAATGGCATATATTGTTAAACTACTTTGTGGGGAAATTTTAATGATATGAAGCAATTATTATGGTCATATGCAATAACACATACAATAGTGTCATCATTTTATGTGCATAAGTGGAGTAAGTTGTGAAATATTAATAGGTTTCTCTGAGCAGTGCAATTATAAGTGATCATTTTGTTCATTTTCCTTTGTTGGGCATTTTCCAAATGTGATAGGATCCCCAAGGCGGGGAGGGGATGTTGTGGTATCTCCGCACCAGCCTGTCTTGGGGCCTGACCCTTCCCCATTAGAGTCCCTGATTTTGGCATAAGCATCAATGCAGAGCACAGAGCTCCCCAGGTGGGGGGCCCACGAGTCAGCCCTGGAGCAGCAAGATGGGCATCTCTGCTGAAGCATCAGCAGAAAAGTGACGTCTTCTTGGGGCTTCGAGAAGGGGATGGAGAGAGGGGAGAGGGGAGGGAGGAGAGGCCAGGAGAGAGGGGCTGTCCCCTTCCCCAGCCCCTTCCCCCTCCTGCCACTGCTGCACCCTCCCCCAGCCTCGCGCAGGAAGCAAGACACAGGAGAGGACAGACACAAAGGAAATGAACTGCCAAACGGAGGTTTCCTAGGACACGGGGAGCAAATTTTACCCTTTCTGCATCTGTTCAGTTCAGTCGCTCAGTCGTGTCCAGCTCTTTGCGACCCCATGAATCACAGAACGCCAGGCCTCCCTGTCCATCACCAACTCCCGGAGTTCACTCAAACTCATGTCCATCGAGTCGGTGATGCCATCCAGCCATCTCATTCTAGGTCGTCCCCTTCTCCTCCCGCCCCCAATCCCTCCCAGCATCAGGGTCTTTTCCAGTGAGTCAACTCTTCCCATGAGGTGGCCAAAGTATTGGAGTTTCAGCTTTAGCATCAGTCCTTCCAATGAACACCTAGGACTGATCTCCTTTAGAATGGACTGGTTGGATCTCCTTGCAGTACAAAGGACTCTCAAGAGTCTTCTCCACACCACAGTTCAAAAGCATCAATTCTTCGGCACTCAGCTTTCTTCACAGTCCAACTCTCATATCCATACATGACCACTGGAAAAACCATAGCCTTGACTAGACGGACCTTGGTTGGCAAAGTAATCTCTCTGCTTTTTAATATGCTATCTAGGTTGGTCATAACTTTCCTTCCAAGGAGTAAGTGTCTTTTAATTTCATGACTGCAGTCAGCATCCGCAGTGATTTTGGAGCCTAAAAAAATAAAGTCTGACACTGTTTCCACTGTTTCCCCATCTATTTGCCATGAAGTGATGGGACCAGATGCCAGGATCTTAGTTTTCTGAATGTTGAGCTTCAAGCCAACTTTTTCACTCTCATCTTTCACTTTCATCAAGAGACTTTTTAGTTCCTCTTCACTTTCTGCCATAAGGGTGGTGTCATCTGCATATCTGAGGTTATTGATATTTCTCCCGGCAATCTTGATTCCAGCTTGTGCTTCTTCCAGCCCAGCATTTCTCATGATGTACTCTGCATATAAGTTAAATAATCAGGGTGACAATATACAACCTTGACATACTCTTTTTCCTATTTGGAACCAGTCTGTTGTTCCATGTCCAGTTCTAACTGTTGCTTCCTGACCTGCATACAGGTTTCTCAAGAGGCAGGTCAGGTGGTCTGGTATTCCGATCTCTTTCAGAATGTTCCACAGTTTATGGTGATCCACACAGTCAAAGTGTTTGGCATAGTCAGTGAAGCAGAAATAGATGTTTTTCTGGAACTCTTTTGCTTTTTCCATGATCCAGCAGATGTTGGCAATTTGATCTCTGGTGCCTCTACCTTTTCTAAAACCAGTTTGATCATCTGGAAGTTCACGGTTCACGTATTGGTGAAGCCTGGCTTGGTGAATTTTGAGCATGACTTTACTAGCTGTGAGATGAGTGCAATTGTGCGGTAGTTTGAGCATTCTTTGGCATTGCCTTTCTTTGGGATTGGAATGAAAACGGACCTTTTCCAGTCCTGTGGCCACTGCTGAGTTTTCCAAATGTCATGGCATATTGAGTGCAGCACTTTCACAGAATCATCTTTCCGGATTTGAAATAGCTCCACTGGAATTTCATCACCTCCACTAGCTTTGCTCGTAGCGATGCTTTCTAAGGCCCACTTGACTTCACATTCCAAGATGTTTGGCTCTAGGTGAGTGATCACACCATCGTGATTATCTTGGTCGTGAAGATCTTTTTTGTACAGTTCTTCTGTGTATTCTTGCCACCTCTTCTTAATATCTTCTGCTTCTGTTAGGTCCATACCATTTCTATCCTTTATCGAGCCCATCTTTGCATGAAATGTTCCCTTGGTATCTCTAATTTTCTTGAAGAGATCTCTTGTCTTTCCTATTCTGTTATTTTCCTCTATTTCTTTGCATTGATCTCTGAGGAAGGCTTTCTTATCTCTCCTTGCTATTCTTTGGAACTCTGCATTCAGATGCCTATATCTTTCCTTTTCTCCTTTGCTTTTCACTTCTCTTCTTTTCACAGCTCTTTGTAAGGCCTCCTGAGACAGTCATTTTGCCCTTTTGCATTTCTTTTCCATGGGGATGGTCTTGGTCCCTATCTCCTGTACAATCTCACGAACCTCTGTCCAGAGTTCATCAGGCACTCTATCAGATCTAGTCCCTTAAATCTATTTCTCACTTCCACTGTATAATCATAAGGGATTTGATTTAGATCATATCTGAATGGTCTAGTGGTTTTCCCCACTTTCTTCAATTTCAGTCTGAATTTGGCAATAAGGAGTTCATGATCTGAGCCACAGTCAGCTCCTGGTCTTGTTTTTCCTAACTGTATAGAGCTTCTCCATCTTTGGCTGCAAATAATATAATCAATATGATTTTGGTGTTGACCATCTAGTGATGTCCATGTGTAGAGTCTTCTTTTGTGTTGTTGAAAGAGGATGTTTGCTAAGACCAGTGCGTTTTCTTGGCAAAACTCTATTAGCCTTTGCCCTGCTTCATTCCGTGCTCCAAATTTGTCTGTTACTCCAGGTGTTTCTTGACTTCCTACTTTTGCATTCCAGTCCCCTATAATGAAAAGGACATCTTTTTTGGGTGTTAGTTCTAAAAGGTCTGTAGGTCTTCATAGAACCGTTCAACTTCGGCTTCTTCATCATTACTGGTTGGGGCATAGGCTTGGATTACTGTAATATTGAATGGTTTGCCTTGGAAACAAACAGAGATCATTCTGTCATTTTTGAGATTGCATCCCAGTACTGCATTTCGGACTCTTGTTGACCACGATTGCTACTCCATTTCTTCTAAGGGATTCCTGCCCACAGTAGTAGATTTAATGGTCATCTGAGTTAAATTCACCCATCCTAGTCCATTTTAGTTCACTGATTCCTAGAATGTCTACGTTCTCTCTTGCCATCTCCTGTTTGACCACTTCCAATTTGCCTTGATTCATGGACCTAACATTCCAGGTTCCTATGCAATATTGCCCTTTATAGCATCGGACCTTGCTTCTATCACCAGTCACATCCACAATTGGGTATTGTTTTTGCTTTGGCTCCATCCCTTCATTTTTTCTGGAGTTATTTCTCCACTGATCTCCAGTAGCATACTGGGCACCTACCGACCTGGGGAATTCCTCATTCAGTATCCTATCACTTTGTCTTTTCATACTGTTCATGGGGTTCCCAAGGCAAGTATCCTGAAGTGGTCTGCCATTCCCTTCTCCAGTGGACCACAATCTGTCAGACCTCTCCACCATGACCCACCCGTCTCGGATGGCCCCACATGGCATGGCTTAGTTTCATTGAGTTAGACAAGGCTGTGGTCTGTGTAATCAGATTGACTAGTTTTCTGTGATTATGATTTCAGTGTGTCTGTCCTCTGATGCCCTCTCACAATATCTACCGTCTTATTTGGGTTTCTCTTACCTTGGTCGTGGGGTATCACTTCACAGCTGCTCCAGCAAAGCGCAGCCGCTGCACCTTACCTTGGATGAGGGGTATCTCCTCACGGCCGCCCCTCCTGACCTTGAACATGGAGTTTGTATTTAAATCTGCACTTTCAGGCTCACAACTTGAATTTACTTCCCTCTTGGGATACATGTGAAAATCACTGCTGCTGCTGCTGCTGCTGCTAAGTCACATCAGTCGTGTCCAACTCTGTGTGACCCCATAGATGGCAGCCCACCAGGCTCCCCCGTTCCTGGGATTCTCCAGGCATGAACACTGGAGTGGGTTGCCATTTCCTTCTGCAATGTGTGAAAGTGAAAAGTGAAACTGAAGTCGCTCAGTCGCGTCCGACTCTTCGTGACCCCATGGACTGCAGCCTACCAGGCTCTTCCATCCATGGGATTTTCTAGGCAATAGTACTGGAGTGGCTTGCCATTGCCTTCTCCGGTGAAAATCACTGGAAAGGTTCAAAAATGGACATAATGGAAGACACCTGTCAGGCTGCACGTATTCTCAAAGGAAATGAAGACTAGCCTGTTAGCAGTGAAATACAATAGTGTGTGTGTGTGTGGCGCTCCTTGTGCGTGGATGCATCAACAGGGGCCTGTGTTAGCTGACCCAGTGCCCCTGTATTTATTTAGAATGGAGCTACTCAAGGTTTCAGCATTCATTCACTCACTCTTCACTCACTCACTCAGTAAATACCCAGCTCAAATCCATTTCCACCTCCCCCAACTACGCACCCTTAAGCAAGTGATGAAATTTTTCATGTGCTCATATCCAGGGGCTTCCTGTAGGGACACAGGGTTGGCACAGAGTTGGTTCTCACAGTGGGCATCTGCTATTAATATTGTAGTTGTTCACTCAGGACTAGACGTGCCCCCAATTTCCTGATTACTCACAGCCCCCAGAGACCTTGATACCATCAGGTGTGTGTCTGCTGAAATGAACCGAGTGTGAATCCATGTTTTGCAGATGCTGGAGTCCCGACCTACATGTATGAGTTTGAGTATCGCCCAAGCCTCTCATCAGCGATGAAACCCAAGACGGTGGTAGGGGACCACGGGGATGAAGTCTCCTCTGTCTTCGGGTTTCCAATTTTGCAAGGTGATGGCCCTTTGGTGACTATAAACCTGGAGTTAGGAGATCTGGGTGCGAGTTTATTTGGGGGCCTTGGGCAGGTTCCTCCTTCTCTGCAGGTCCTCGTTTCCTGCACTCACCTAACAGGGTGGAAGGACACGGTCCCAGCCATTGTCTTGCTCTAACGCACCTGATGGAGAATGCGAGTCCTTGTGCCCTCACCCATGGTCGCGCTAAGAATCCAGACCTGGGCATCATCAGCAAGACGGGAGCTGGGTCACCCGCAGGGCCCTGCTCAGGGCTAGAATGCTACCACTCACTCTGCCCTCACAAGAACACATCAGAATGTGCGTGAGGGTTAAGTTAGAGTTGTTATTAACCTTGAATCAGGACTAGCGTGTGTCTCTCTATCCAATCTCTATCTATCTAAAACTCATGTATTTTAATATCATAATATATCTAGGTGTGTAATATTTAAAAAGAAAAAAACTTTCCACAGATGTCTTCAATGCCTTGCCCATTAGCAATTACAGACAAATTGTGTGTGACGCATCGCAGAACTGTTCATTGTACACAATGCCTCTGGGCATTTCCTGGTTGGGTGACTTTAGCGGGATCTTGCAGCTCGGTTACTTTCCAGATTCTGTGAAAATGTGTGTGAATCAAGGACACCAAGAAAAGACCCAAAGGAGAGCATCCTGGGAGTAGGGTGACTCTAGCAGAAACCCTGGGGTGTGTCTCTGAAACACCGAAGCAGGAAGGGCAGTCGGGAGGGCACAGAAGACAAGGCAATAGCTTACGGACCGACTCCAGCCCTTCACTGAGGCCGGCCTCAGTCGGTAGCTGTCAAGTTTGAAGTCATTTGCGTTACCCAAGATCTTCCTAAAATGCAGCTTAGACTCAGTAGGTCTGGAGTAAGACCCCCATTTCTGAATTTATTAACAATTTCTCAAGTGCTGCTACTGCCCACGAACCACACTTTGAGCAGCACTGGCTTTGTCCCCTCCCCACAGATGGTATCTCAGAAGAAGAGATCAATCTCAGCAAGATGGTGATGAAATTCTGGGCCAACTTTGCTCGGAATGGGTGAGCTGCTGGCAGACATGGAGTGGGGTTGGGAAGGGACAGGGTGTGTCTCTTGGGTGGGGGGAGTTTCCAAGGTGTGATGGTCAAACGCCCCGCCCTGTGACCTCTGACATGAGAGCTCCCTGTGATGGACTGGCAGCCCAGCATGTGGTCAGCTTCCTATCTCTGGAGGCATATGAGCCTTTGGCAGAAATGAAGTCAGGGCGTCCCTGATAATCTCAGAGCTGACAGCAGCATTGGGGAATTTCTGTTTGATTTTGTTCCAGGAACCCCAATGGGGAGGGGCTTCCCCACTGGCCAGCGTATGACCAGAAAGAAGGGTACCTTCAGATTGGTGTCTACACTCGGGCAGCCGAGAAGCTGAAAAGTGAGAAAGTGGCTTTCTGGAACGAGCTTCTGTCCCAGGAGGCAGCAAAGAAGGCACCACAGTCAAAACATGTTGAGCTGTAAACGGGGGGTTTCTACAGAAGTGTTTATGGGGCAAAGAGGTGTCTTATTTTGGAGGCTGAGGACTTATCCGATGGCAGTGGCAGAGGGCAGGGAGGGGGTTTCCGTTTCTGTGGCCTCAAGTTGGAAATAAATGTTCTTCTGGAGACCAAGTCAGTGTCTTTGTCTTGCGCTGGAATAAAGTCATCCTCCTCAGTGAGAGAAGGATGAAGACAGTGGGCACCGTTGGCAGGAAGGTGCTCTGGCCATTCTGGCGTGACGTCTGTGCATGCAGAGTGGAGCAGGCTGGGCCCTGGGAGGTGCTGAGGGGGACGCTGCGTCTGCTCCCTGTCTCAGGGCCATCCACAACTCCAGTGAGAGGATGTGGGGGATCAGAGTGCCTTGTCCCCCTCCTCCTTGCGGAGCTGACTGTAGAGATGGAGGCGACACAGCCTGAGGATGTCCCGAAGTGGGATAGAGGGGGCGTAGGCTTGGCGACACTGAGCGTGGCTGCCTGGCCCTTCCCTGCCCTCCTACAGTCTGCAATTCTTTCTTCAAGTCACATATTATCCTCCAGGGCCCTCCCTGGGGCCATCTCTTCCAACAACTCATATGAAAGCTTTCTGCAGCCCGGACCACATCAGGGCCAAGCAGTGACCATCCTGAAGTGAGTCCCAGGAGTATCACCTGAAAACTGTCTCTTTCAGATCCCTGGGGTGACTTCTGGCTTCTGGGATGTAGAAATCTCTAAGAAAGTTACGGCCACCCTTTCTGCCAGGAAAATCTGGATTATTCCCAGTTTCGTGATTTTTTTCTGATTCATTCAAAGAGGTTGCAGGGCAATTACCCTGAAGTCTGAAGGAAGACGGGCACTGTGGAGAAGAAATGGGACATGAACACTGGCTGACTGTCTGCTGACAGGTGGAAGATGGAGTCACCGTGTGTGTGAGTAGAGTGACTTAAAGTGAGAATCAAGTGTTAAGGGCAACTGTGGGCGAGTACGGGAGTGTACAATCCTCAGAAGCCAAGGACCCACAGGGGTGTTTACACTCATTGCAGGCCCTTCTCCCTGGACCTCTATCAGGGAGCTTTGAGAAATACTGGTAACAGGTAGTAAGATCAGAGAAAGCCTGCCCTAGGTGGGGCAAGCTAGAAGCCCTGCTCAGACACTTCTTCCCCAAAGAAATGAAATTTCTTAACCACTGGGAAAAGGCAGCAAACCCATCCCCTGCTTTAGGCCCTGGGGAAGACCTACTGAAGCGGAGGGAAAGAAAAATTTTAGGTTGAAAACTGGATACATTTTTAAAAAAATCAGCAACATAATTTAGCTATAGTTATACAGAATTTTAAGTACTCCCCCTTCCAAAGTCATAGATCTCAGCTCTTGAGTTTGCTGCTGCTGCTGCTGCTAAGTCACTTCAGTCGTGTCTGACTCTGTGTGACCCCATAGACGGAAGCCCTCCAGGCTCCCCCCTTCCCTGGGATTCTCCAGGGAAGAACACTGGAGTGGGTTGCCATTTCCTTCTCCAGTGTGTGAAAGTGGAAAGTGAAAAGTGAAAGTGAAGTCGCTCAGTCGTGTCCGACCCTTAGCTAGTGAGGATTTTATAGGTCAAAAAGGAATTTACTTTTAATCTGTGTCTGCTTCCACCTAGTGGTAATTTAGTTCATTGCAAGCAATGGGAAATCCCAATTTATTCTTAACTAGTCAATCACTTTTCACTTTCATGCACTGGAGAAGGAAATGGCAACCCACTCCAGTGTTCTTGCCTGGAGAATCCCAGGGATGGGGGAGCCTGGTGGGCTGCCGTCTATGGGTCGCAAGGAGTCGGACACAACTGAAGCGACTGAGCAGCAGCAGCAGTCAATGGGAAATAGGTGGGGAAACAGTGTCAGACTTTATTATGGGGTGCTCCAAAATCACTGCAGATGGTGATTGCAGTCATGAAATTAAAAGACGCTTACTCCTTGGAAGGAAAGTTATGACCAACCTAGATAGCATATCTAAAAGCAGAGACATTACTTTGCAAACAAAGGTCCATCTCGTCAAGGCTATGGTTTTTCCACTGATCATGTATGGATGTGAGTGTTGGACTATAAAGAAGGCTGAGCGCTGAAGAATTGATGCTTGTGAACTGTGGTGTTGGAGAAGACTTTTGAGAGTCCCTTGGACTGAAAGGAGACCCAACCAGTACATCCTTAAGGAGATCAGTCTTGGGTGTTCATTGGAGGGACTGATGTTGAAGCGGAAACTCCAATACTTTGGCACCTGATGAGAAGAGCTGACTCATTTGAAAAGACCCTGATGCTGGGATAGACTGAGGGCGCGAGGAGAAGGGGACGACAGAGAATGAGATGGCTGGATGGCATCACCGACTCAATGGATATGGGTTTGGGTGGACTCCAGAAGCTGGTGATGGACAGGGAGGCCTGGCATGCTGCAGTTCATGGGGTCGCAAAGAGTCGGACACGACTGAGCGACTGAACTGACCTGAACTGAATAGTTTCAGGCGGACAGCAAAGGGACTCAGCCACATATATCCATGTATCCTTTCTCCCCCTAACTCCTTTGCCATGCACCTGTCACAGAGCATTGAGCAGAGTTCCCTGTGCTGTATAGTGGGTCCTAACTGGTTGTCCATTTTAAATATAGCCATGTGTACATGTCGACCCCAAACTCCCTACCTACCCCTTCCCCACATCCTTCCTCCCTGGCAACCATAAGTTCATTCTCTAAGTCTGAGTTTGTTTCTAAGCAGCCTGGTTGTTTTCTTGATAGGTGCCACTTTTTGAGGGTGTCAAGAACTTTCTGATTTTTCAGACCCCTGGGACCAGAAATATAAAACTCCTGGCCACCAGAGTGAACCACGGTGGGTGTCCCCATTATGGCCTGCGTGTGTCTGCTGGCCTGGGTGAGAGTTACAGGAGCAGTGCAAGGGCAGGGTACTTGAGCAGCCAGGTTTGGCAAGACTGTAGGCACCCACCCAACTGGCTTTGGAGGGACTGCAGAAGTGGTACAGGGGTGAGGCACTTGCTTGGTCAGCTTTGGTGGAGTCAAGGGAAAGAATCAGATGCCGGACATCCCCCCCGGAGCTAGCAAGTCAGAGCCAGAGGGCAGAAAACGTGTCTGCAAGCTGATGTTAGCAAAGTAGAAGGAGAAGCAAAAAGGGTGCCCACCAGTGCCTGTGTCCCCAGAGAGCATCCCAACAGGTTCCTGCCCCTCCAGCAGATGCTTACGGACTATCAAATAAATCTTCTTCACAAATGGTCTAAGCATCTTTTAAGCTGCTGCTTTTGTGCTAGATCCCGGGCAAGTGAGTTTGAGTATCATCTCTTTAAGAGAGAAATCTCCATTCCCTATAGGCCCATAGCTCTCCTGAAGAGGAGCCCTGTTGGTTTTTAAAATTAGGCATCCTGGGAGCTATGTCTCCAGTTCAGGTCCTAAGGGCTAGTGAGCACAGACCCCTCGCTCCTCAGGGATGAGCAGTGTGTTTGTGAGATCCCTCCTGCTTGTGGGTCACCATACTGGGGTTGGGGGTGTGGGGAACACCATGACTCTGCCTAGCCAGCCCATCTTGATGTGGCGCTTTGTTGTAGAGGAGCTGATCTCCTACCAGTGGTTACCAGTGAGATATTTTCTTCTGTAAATTTCCTATCTCTAGCTGTGGTCTTCATTCTTAGAGAAGTCCCTTTAGCATTTATTGTAAAGCTGGTTTTCTGGTATCAAACTCTTAGCTTTTGTTGTTTAATCACTAACTCATGTCCAACTCTTTTGCGACCCCATGGACTGTAGCCTGCCAGGCTCCTCTGTCCATGGGATTTCCCCGGCATGAATACTGGAGTGGGTTGTCATTTCCTTCTCCAGGCAAAATCCAAATTTCCCTACCCAGGGATTGAACCTGCATTGGCAGGTGGATTCTTTACCACTGAGTCACCAGGGAAGCCTTCTTTTAGCTTAAACTCTGGATCTTATTTTCAAACCTGAATGATATCCTTGTCAGGTGGAGTGTTCTTGGTTGTGGGATTGTTCCTTTCATGCCTTCCAATATATCATGCCACTCCCTCCTGACATGTAGCGTTTCTGCTGAAGACCCAGTTGATGCTTTATGAGAATTTCATTAGGCATAACTAGTTGGTTTTGGGGAAGGCAAGGGCACCTCTCTCCAGTACTCTTGCCTGGACAATCCCATGGACGGAGGAGCCTGGTGGGCTGCAGTCCATGGGGTCGCGAGGAGTCGGACACAACTGAGAGACTTCACTTCACTTTTCACTTTCATGCATTGGAGAAGGAAATGGCAACCGACTCCAGTGTTCTTGCCTGGAGAATCCCAGGGACGGGGCAGCCTGGTGGGCTGCTGTCTATGGGGTCGCACAGAGTCGGACACGACTGAAGTGACTTAGCAGCAGCAGCAGCAGCACTTGGTTTAACCTTGGTGTTTTTAATAGTCTCTCTTTAACTTTTGACATTTTGTCTTGGTGTGGACCTCTTGGTTTGATCTTGTTTGGGACACTCTGTACTTCCTGGATCTGGATTTCTCTTTCCTTTCCCATATTAGGGAAGTTTTCAGCTATCATTTCTTCAAATATATTTTCTGCCCCTTTCTCTCTCTCTTCTCTTTCTGGAACCCCTATCCTGCAAATGATAGTATACTTGTTGTCTCAGAGGTCTTTTAAACTGTTCTAATTTTTTTGGTTCTATTTTTTCCCTTTTCACTTTGGGGATCCCCACTGCTCTGTCCTGCAGTTCACTGATTTGTTCCTTCGTGTCACCTAGTCTACTGAGGATTCCTTCTGTTGCTGCTGCTGCTAAGTCGCTTCAGTCGTGTCCGACTCTGTGCGACCCCATAGACAGCAGCCCACCAGGCTCCCCCGTCCCTGGGATTCTCCAGGTAAGAACACTGGAGTGGGTTGCCATTTCCTTCTCCAATGCATGAAAGTGAAAAGTGAAAGTGAAGTCTCTCAGTTGTGTCCGACTCCTAGCGACCCCGTGGACTGCAGCCCACCAGGCTCCTCCATCCACGGGAGTTTCCAGACAAGAGTACTGGAGTGGGCTGCCATTGCCTTCTCCGGATGATTCCTTCTAGCATGTTTTTGATTTCAGCAGTTGTATTCTTCAGCACCATTTTTCTCTATACTTTCTAACTCTTTGTTGTGCTTGTCACTGTGTTCATCCATTCTTCTCGAGTTTGTTGAGGCTCTTTATATTCATTACCTGGAACCCTTTATGGAGTAGATTGCTTATCTCCAGTTCTTCTAGGGTTTTATCTTAATCCTTCCTTGTAACATATTTTGCTTTTGCCTCCTTTTGCCTAGCTCTGTTTTATTTTTTGTATTAAGATAGGTCAGTTACATTTCCCAGTCTTGGAGAAGTGGCCTCATGCAGCGGTTTTCCCACAGGAGCCAGCAGCACACTCCCCTCAGGTCACCAAAATCATAGGCTCTAGTGGTGCCACCTGTGTGGATTGCCAGAGTCCTCCTATTTTGGCAGGGCAGACTACTGTGGGCCCACAGTAGGTGGGGCTGGTCCCTGGCCCAGGTGGCTGCCAGGGGATCCTGAATTGGGGGTAGGTCCCAGGGCTGGTTTCAGCCCATTATGGCAGGGCCATGTGCCAGTATGGTTGGCTGCTGAGGTTGGGTGGTTTTACAGCTGGTGCTGACCTATTGATGGGTGAGGCTGGGTTCTGGGCCTGCTGATGGGCAGGGCTGTGTCCCAGAGTGGCTGACTGCTCAGCCTGAGGGGTCCTGGGTCTTGTGCCAACTAACTGGGGGATAGGGAAGAGTCAGTGCTATTGGACTAGAGGGAGGGCTCCCAAATGGCACTTGCTAGCACTGGTGTCCTGGTGACAGAATGGGCACCCACAAATGGCTGCCACGGTAATGTTTTTCCTTAGGGGGTATCCCAGTTGTCTCCTGCCTCTTCAGGAGGCTCTCCAAGATCAGCAAGTGGGTCAGATCTAGGCTCCTTTCCAATGACTGCTTCCTTGCTGGGTCTAAGAGTATGTGATATTTTATGTACACCTTTCCCAAGGCCTCCAGTTGCCCTGCACGCTGGCCTTCAAAGCCAGAGACTCTGGGGGCTGGTCTTCCTGGTACAGGTTCCCCAGGTTGGGGGCCCTGATGCAGGCAGGACTCAGACTCCTCGCTCCTTGGGAGAGCCTCTTCAACTGTGCTTATGCTCCCGTCTGTGGGTCACCTACGCAGGGGGTGTGGGTCTTCTCTATCCATCCTCTTGTATTGTTGTTTCCTTCTTTGTATCTTAGTTGTGGAAAACCTTTTCTGCTAGTCTTCAGGTCCTTCTCACTGTTACCCTATTTGGATTGCCTGCTGCAGGGGGTAAGTTCAGGTTCTTTCCACTCCACCATGTTGGCCACTCCCTTAGAAAATTGTTTTCCTGAAAATAAGTTACTCAGTGGGAAAAGCATACCACTGCTGATCAGCTAGTAATATAAGGATGGGAACACCTTGTCCACCATCATGACCACTAGGTAGCTGATCAGGCATTGTCTTCATCAAGGGTCACTGTTACTGCAGTCACTTCCTGGAACTTCAGGAGACTTTTCCTTTTGACACTCAGATCTCTGGACAGAAATAAGGCTTCCAGGGTCCTTCTGACGCCCTGTTGTGATCACGTGATTGGATTCCCGAGATGCAGTCCAGTTCTAGGAATGACAGAAGCAGAGCCAGCGTGGGGAACCTTGGTCTGGGTGGATCTTGGAGGGGAGAGCTGCACTCTTGATGCACAGAAGTTGGGGATATCTGCACCCCCACTTTAACAGCTACCTGGCACCTCTAAGCCAGAGGGCTGTCTACTGCCTCCATTCTACATCCCTCTGTTGGGGGCTCCCTCTTCCCCATACATCGACTCTCCCTCTCTCTGATCTGAAAGTAGTAATCATTGTTCTGTCATCTTTCAGCTTCTAAAATACTGTTGCCTTCAACTCCTCTTCCGTTTTGTGTGGACACAGCAGCTTGTGCCTTAACAAATGTTGTTTTGCTCTCCTTTTAGAAAAACTTGAGAAGGGAGTGGAAATAAATGCATGGGCTTTTTAAATAGATTTTTTAAAACATTTATTTATTTGGCTGTGTCAAGGCTTAGTCGTGTCATGTGGGATCTTTTGCTACACCCTATGGACTCTCTAGTTGTGGCAGGCAGGCTCAAGAGTGTTCAGGCTCAGTAATTGTGGCCTGTGGCCTTTTTGCTCTGAGGCATGTGGAATCTTAGTTCCCCAACCAGGGATCGAACCTGCATCCCCTGCATGGCAAGGCGAATTCTTAACCACTGGATGACAAGGGAAGTTCCCGTGAATGCAAGTTTTGATCCTTCTTCTTTAATAGCACGTGCCAAACTGCTTTTTTAATAAACACTTAAAAACAATATCATATATGTTACTACATTTTTGACTGCTACCTAGCATCCTACAGTAGAAACACTTAATAAATTATTTAACCATTTACTTTGTTGGTCATAGGTTATTTCATACTTTTTACTACTATCATTGTCACTGAGGTGAACGATCTGATACAGACATCTTTGAGCACATTCAGAATTATTCCTCAGTAGAGCAGCAGCAGCAGCAGCAGAGAATAGCTAAGGCCACCGGGATATCCTTTGTTAAGTATTTGGATGTGCTCAAGTGCTTCAGGCATGTTCGACTCTTTGCAACCCCATGGACTGTAGCTGACCAGGCTCCTCCGTCCATGGGATTCTTCAGGCAAAAACTGGAGTGGATTGTCATTTCCTTCTCCGGGGGGATAGATTTTTCCAAATAGCCCCAAGAAATGCTGTATTAATTTATCTCCTACATCAGTTGTGAAACCTCCTGTTTTTCTTGCCAATACTTGGCACACCACAAAAACCGTATGAGGTGATTCCTTGCCATTGGATAGGTGCAGTTTGATACGTGTAGTTTTGATTTGCACATCTTGATGTTCATGCTTATTGTACTTTGGAGTGACATTTTGTATATATGTGTGTGTAGCTTGCAGGGTACTTGAAACCTGGGTGATACGTTGGGGGAACCGTGGACTGATTCAACCTCTGCCCACACCGCACACTTGTGCCCCGTCCCCAGTGTGCTCCTGACCTGCTTACTAGAAGGACAAGTAAGCACAGAACAAGACAGTGATTCGGGGAATCTCAGTGGCTTACAACTTCCCATGGCTCCTGTGACCTTTCAGAGTGAGAGTCAAGAGCTCACAACAATAGATCCTGGCATTTGACACAACTTTTTGGCATCTAGCATTTTGGAGATTCTTCTCTCATTATTGTTGCTGAGGTCTGTGGGAGCCCCTAAGGAAAAACTTTTACCTGCTGAGAACTTAGCCATCTTTGGGAAGGAGAACTCACCTTCCACCGTGTCAGTTAGTGTTTGGAAGGTTCCTTTTCAAAGTAACCCTCTTGGCCACTCCAATGGCTTACATGCTTCTGCCAGATTCTACTTTCAGAAACACACTTGTTATCTTGTCATCCCCATCATCTGGGGTGAAACCCCGCTCTCCTTAACTTGGTACTTTTCAGAGTAAAAAACAAATTGGTCTCTGTCCTTTATTCACCTTTCAGCCCCTGCTGCCCACCCCAAAGAAGTCTCCAATCCACCTTGCACTGCTGCTAATGTACTTTCTTCTCTGTTCCCCAAATCCTGCTCACGTCTTAATACCCAGTGTGATCAGAAGTCATGGACAGATTTGGGCATTTATATATGTGTGTGTGTGTGTGTGTGTGTGTGTGTGTGTGTTCTGTTCAGCGTTCCAGGTAGTTCAGTAGTAAAGAATCCACCTGCAATGCAGGAAGCACAAGTTCAATCCCTGGATGGAAAAGTTCCACTGGAGGAGGGCATGGCTACCCACTCCAATATCCTTGCCTGGAAAATTTCATGGACAGAGGAGCCTGGAGGGCTGCAGTCCCCGGGGTTGAAAAAGTCAGACATGTGACCCTGAGTACACACACAGGATCTCATGATAATAATAACACAGATGGTATACTGATATGGCAAAAAAGCGTGAAGTTATTATGAGAACAACTGAGGTTCCAGAAGCACTACATATCTAGACAGCAGTGGAAAATGTCATATAATTCTAGATTCACAGAATGTTGATTCAGAGAGAGTGGTGCATGAAAGATCACCTCCACCCATAGGCACTCCTGCCTCTCACCACTCCCTTTCCAGAACAGATGCCCGCATGCCACTCAGTGGAGTTCCCAGGTTTCTGATCTCCCAGTGCTGTGTTCTACATCATGAAGGCTTTGTCTGATTGATCCCATAATTAACCGAGCGAAGCCCAGTAAAGGACCCATATGACACAAGCTCACACTTGTCCAGTGCTTGTTTCAGTATGTGCTCTCTGTATGTCTTTTGAATAAATCGACAGAGATGGAAAGGTTTTGTCTTCTCTCCTGAGACCTGCCCAGCTGCTTAGGAGTTAAAGTCAGTTCCTAGGATTTTACTTTCCAGATCATCTAGTTTCACATGGAAACCTTAGGGAGTTACCCAAAGGAAAGGTGATCATCCCAATCAAGCCCACTGACACCTAAGATCTGTGTTACTTATAGCGATTGTCATGCCACAAGATTATCCACACTAAGCGAAACTGAGGTTTGGCCTCAGGTTTGATTGGCTTCAGCCTTACCCATTTCTGCAGAGTCGTCATGAGCCAAGTATGGGCATCCCTAACTGTAGCCAATCAGAGCAAGGTCTGGGAGTGGCTGCCTCTCTTTTTGAAATTGTGGGTGTCGCAAGTAGGTATGTAATTGAACCATGAGATGAGGAGAATAATTCATCCCTTCTTTTTATATTTTGTTAAGACAGCATCCCACAGTCTTCATGGGCTAACAGCTAGGGTTGTGTTCCCAGAATGGATAGGCCAAATGGCCAGGGCAAAAGGCTGGATGGTTATTCCTTGGCAGGTGTATGGATTTATGAGTTTCAGTGTGTGTGTAAGTCTGTGTTTGTGTGTGTGTGTGGTATGGTAAGTGACTAGAAACAGCCTTGTTTTTTGCTTAGGTAGACCACTTGGATTGTTCCACATGAATAGAAATAGAGGTTCCCTTATTAGGCTGCTCATATGACCCCTGATTCTTTCTCAGATAAAAGTAAGGGAAGAAATCAAGCTTCATAGAGGCAATCTTCTCTGAAGGCTGATCCCAACTCTGTTACAAAGTCCTCATCTGTAACAGATGAGGCCAGAATGAGTGCAAATGAGCATCCTTTCTAGAATTTGGGTCTCCAGAAGCTTCATTTCAGCTATAACCTATGCCCTTAGCCAAGAACCCATGAGCCTTTTGGGGATTATCTTGTGTTTTAAAGCTGCTTGTTGCTCGGCTCTCTCTGATGTCAATATTGGTCTGCCTGGACAAAAGCAAGCTTGCTAAATGACATTGTGAAAGCATAAGGGAGGTGCTGCCGCCTCTTCCTGTGCTGGCCTGGCTACAGTTCATAAATGAAACTATGAAGTCTCTTTTTCTCTCCCTGTATGTTTATGTGTATAAATATGTGTGCTGTAGATGTGTGCGTATTTTCTACCTCTAGATGGTATTTCTAAAATTAACTTGTAAAACGAGCTCTATTTAATTCAATAAGAAAAATTAAGTGCTTATATAAGTCAAACTCTCAGAAATATAATAGAAACTAGCCCAAATGTTTCTCAAGGTCATATGATCTAAAATAATCTTTAGTAAATAAAAGCTAGTTTAAGTTTGTTGGTTATGATAGTAAACATATCTTGTGCTACATTGAAATTTTTACTATAAAAATTATGTTTCTGAAAAATAAAATAAATGTAGTTTTACATTGTTAAATAAGTTAAATGAGTTTTCATATCAAAACTGTGTGCTCAGTTGTCCAGTTGTGTCCGACTCTGTGTGACCCCAAGGACTGTAGCCTACCAGGCTCCTCTGTCCATTGGATTCTCAGACAGGAATACTAGACGGGGCTGCCATTTCCTTCTCCAGGGTATCTTCCTAACCCAGAGATCGAACTCATGGCTCTCCTGCATCTCAGGTGGATTCTTCACACCTGAGCCCCTGGGGACCTTTCCCAATATCAAAAGTAAGCTGGTACAAACTAAAAGTTGTTTTTTTTCACTGTTCAAAGGAAAAGGTTTTATTGAACTATTGGTCCAATAGTGAAAGGTTTTTCTTTACCTTTTAAAATGATCTGCCTAGAAAACAAACATCTTGAGACTGATTACTTAAGTAAAACTAGTCCTCTCAATAGTAAATGAGCTAAGTTTTGCTCAGAATATATAACCTTCCATATTTGCTTGAGAAGTCTTTGTCACTTTGGTTTAGTAGATGACTAAGTATTGTTTCTGGAGAAGGAAATGGCAACCCACTCCAGTGTTCTTGCCTGAAGAATCCCAGGGATGGGGGAGCCTGGTGGGCTTCTGTCTATGGGGTCACACAGAGTCGGACACGACTGAAGTGACTTAGCATTAGCAGTAGCAAGTATTGTTTCATGGAGACCTGTGATTCTATTTGACTGTTTTTAAACCTTTTGTTATTTTTTACAAACGTCCCCAAAATCAAAATCAAATTCTAAATGAAATCTTCTGACCTAAACTAACTTTGGGATCTTTTGAAGGGTTCCCCAAACACCTTCAAAAATTTATTCTCTCTCATATGAAAAGATATTAATTAGATTTATTTGATATATTAAGTTACATGGGAAGCATTGTCAGAAAAGAAGTAACACTAAGCTTTTTAATGTTGTATTTATGTTAGTATGTATTATGTGTTCCAAAAATTGCATAAAATTCCTAAAAATCTGAAATGTCTTAGTAATTCCAGTTATTATCTTAAAATGTTGTGTGTATCACAGAAATGACAAAATTTCCATCTCAATCACATTGTAATGAAATCTAATGAGATCTTTAACCATGGTTATTTTAAGTCTTTTGTCATTTACAGATAGTTCTTGTTTTACTTGGATGCTTTTGCAAAAGTATTCCAACAAAATGTTTCATCTTCAGAGAAATTCATAAAAGAGATTCTGACAAGTGCTCTAGAATAGCGATTGTAATAACTTTCGACCATACCAGCAAACTGGGTAAGATTTTTCAGAACTCTAAGGAAAAACTAAATTCATAAAATTGCTAACCAAAGATCAACAAGAATTCATTATGTGGGACTAAATGAATTGATAAAGATCATTATAATTTTTGATGACTTTGTGTTTGAAATGTTGCTGGTTCGCTTATGTTTTGGTCTTCCAGATTTAAGGAAACCTGTTTTCTTTCTCTTGAATTGACAAGTTAATCAATTACACCTTTGTGAACAAAGATGAAATATTTATTTTTTCTCCCTACCTAACCCCTTCAAAATCCAGAAACTCTTGTGTATTCTCTTCATGGCAATATAGCTTATTCGTTCAGTACGAATCTGGCCTCCTTATAACGGAACACGATAATATTGGACATTTTACCAAAGCTGTGACTAGTAGTTCTAGTGCTCGATTCCTCAGTCATGTCCGACTCTGTGCGACCCCATGGACTGTAGCCCACCAGGCCCCTCTGGCCATGAAATTTTCCAGGCAAGAAAACTGGAGTGGGTTGCTGTTTCCTTCTCCAGGGGAACTTCTTGAGCCAGCCATTGAACCTGAGAATGTCATATTTAAAAGAGATGTATAAAGGCTCAAATATGACCAGACAACTTTAAGGAGCTGCTTGAAAAAGTCGACCTGTTATCTTGCTTAGAGCTTTCCCAGCAACCTTACCAAGTGAGGAAGGAAAATAACTTCCTGGAAGACTCAGGAACCTCAAGAAGAAAGGAATTTACCCAAACAATAGGTATTGCAGACGTCCCAGGAGACACAGTTGTAAAGAATCTGCCTGCAATGCAGAAGATGCCCGCTGGATCCCTGGGTCAGGAAGATCCCCTTAGGAGGAAATGGCAATGAGCATCAACAACATAGCTGATTCACTTTGCTGTACAGCAGAAGCTAAGACATTATAAAAAGCAACTATATGCCAACAGAAATTAATTTAAATAAAACAACTTAATACTTTAAACATGAAACCTTTCTTTTTCTTCTCTTTCTTCCCTCTACTCCGGCAATGGCCTGAAAAGATGATGCCATCATCCATATTTCCAAGACCATTGCTAAAGGGAGTAAGTTTTCAGACTGCTGATCTATCATTTACAAAAAAAACTCTTGTCTGTGCATGATGCCGGTGTCACCCTGATCCATTTCTGTGTCTCTGCTAACAACCCCAAACTTGGGAAACCTTGTGTCCAGGGTGTCCACAAAAAAATTGTACATGAGGAAAGGGTAGAACTGCCTAGGTGGTCTACAGACCCTTTTACTAGCCTCCATGGCTGTCACCTTTCCAATCTAGAACCAAAGATTCAAATGGGAATTACCAGGAGGCATTCAGTGTTCAAGACTTGCTTCCTTTGAAGGAATGTGTAAATGTAAATGGTTAGGAGTAAATGTGAATGAGGCTATGATCAGTAACCTCTCCTTTACTGTTGAAAGTATTAGAGACTGCTGCTGCTAAAGCAATAGCTGCCCAAGAAAACTCCTTAGACTCTAGCCAAAGTTGTTTTGGATAACAGGATAGCCCTTGATCTTTTTATTTATTTATTTATTTTTTAATTGAAGGATAATTGCTTTACAGAATTTTGTTGTTTACTGTCAAACCTCAACAGGAAACAGCCATAGGTATACATATATCCCCTCCCTTTGGAACTTCCCTCCCATCTCCCTCCACATCCCACCCCTCTAGGTTGATACAGAGCGCCTGTTTGAGTTTCCTGAGCCATACGGCAAGTTCCCTATTTTTTAAAATAGCTATCTATTTTACATATTGTAATGTGAGTTTCCCTGTTACTCTTACTCTCACCCTCTCCTCCCCTCTCCCCGTGTCCATAAGACTATTCTCTATGTATGTTTCTCCGCCGCTTCTCTGTAAGTATTCTTCAGTACCATTTTTCTAGATTCTGTATATGTGCATTAGAATATATCTTTCTCTTTCTGACTTACTTCACTCTGTATAATAGGTTCTAGGTTCATCCACCTCATTAGAACTGACTCAAATGCATTCCTTTTTATGACTGAGTAATATTCCATTGTGTATATGTACCACTAATTCTTTATTGATTCATCTATCAATGGACATCTAGGTTGCTTCCATGTTCTAGCTGTTGTAAATAGTGCTGCAGTGAACAGTGGGATACATGTGTCTTTTTCCCCTGATCATGTTTAAACTGAGCAGGGAGATATCCGTGCTTTGACCAACACCACCTGCTGCACTTGGATTAACACTTCTGGGGAAGTAACTTAGTTCCATATGATCGATTACATCAGATCACTGAGCAAGCCACCTGGCTTAAAAAGCTGACTCCTTCAATGATTCTTTCTTGGACAGATTTGACTTTGCTTTAGGTCTTGGGGACCATGGCTCTACTGTGTCATGTGTGTGTGTGTGTGTGTGTGTGTGTGTGAGCTCGCGCGCACACACACATGCACTCGATCACTCAGTTGTGTCTGACTCTTGTGACTCCATGGACTGTAGCCTTCCGGGCTCCTCTGTCCATGGGATTTCCCAGGTAAGAATACTGGAGTGGGTTGCCATTTCCTCCTCCAAGAGATCTTCCCCACCCAGGGATCGGATCTGCTTCTCTTGCGTCTCCGGGACTCTCACTACAAACATTGAGAGTTACTGTGCTTATTGCGTCATAATCATTTCCGTGAGCGCACTGTATTCTCTCAAAAGCTTTAAATACATGTTCCCAGCTGCTGACGACCAAGCAAATGATCTCCCTAAGACTGGAATGTTGGGAAAGAAGGGAAGAGAATAACCAGTTAAGTATCATGAACTGGAAGCCATGACCTATGACTGTCATGGGGATTAAACAAAAAAATTGTGGAGCTCTGGACACCACACGAAGGACCCACAGAGGTTCTGACCTGTAGCCAAGAGTGGTGCTTCGATCTTGCCTAGATGCCTTAGATCTTGATCACAGTTAAGCGAAGTGTTGGATCCAAAGAGGGGAATTGTTAAAAACAAAACAGGCCTCAAATGCAGTTACTTGTGCTAAGCCCTCATCACTGGATGAAGATTTAGTACCTTACCTGATTGGAGTTTCAAACTTCCCCAGGAATGTAATCTTAACCAGTCAGTCTGGAATTTCCTGGCCAGCACCAGTGAGGTAACATGCCTCAAAGCTCCTTTTGTCCCCTCGAAGAAAGGGACACTGCCCAACGTCATCGTTTTTCATTTGTTTATGATTTGCTTGTCCAGCTCCCTCTCTACCTTTCGGAATTTTTCTGCTTGCTCGATGGATTTCTGCTTTGTGTGTGAATCATTTGAAAAGGCAATTATATCTTCAAATTTACGAAGTGGAGCTTTTTATTTTAACATAGGATACTAGATGGGATTTTTAAAATAATTATCTTGAAATATAATTCAAGTACCATAAAATTCACATTTTTAAAGTGCACAGTTTAGTGGTATTGTATATTCACAAAGTCGTTTAACCATCACCACTATCCAATCCCAGAAAATTGTCATTTCTCCTAAAAGAAACTTCATACCTATTAGGAGTCATTCCTTATTGCCCTCATCCCCAGCCCATAGAAACCTCTAATCTACTTTGTTTCTGTGGATTTGCTTATTATGAACATCTCATAAATAAAATCATACACCGTCTGGCCTCCTGTATCTGGCTTTTTCCATTAGCATGATGTTTTGAGGGTTCCTCCACATTGTAGCAAGTATCCAAACTATATTTCTTTTTATGCCCAAATAATATTCCATGGGGTGGATAGATTATATTATAGATCATAATAGTTCCTTGTCCATTCTTCAGTTGATGGACATTTTGGTTGGTTGGTTGTTTCCACTTTCAACTTTTTTGACTAACACTGCTATTTATGTGCAAGTTTTTGTATGGACATATTATCAGTTATCTTGGATACATACCTAGGAGTGAAATTGCTGTGAAATATGGTAACTCTAAGTTTGATTTTTATTTATCTATTTATTTATGTTTGGCTGCACTGGGTCTTCATTGCTGCACGAGGACTTTTAGTTACAGCGAATGGGGCTACTCCTCATGCAGTGCACAGGCTTCTCAAGGCAGTGGCTCCTCCTGCTGCAGAGCACAGGTTCTAGGGCATGCAGTTCTCAGGAGTTGCAGCCGACGGGCTCAGTAGTTGTGGAATACAGGCTTAGTTGCTCCACGGCATGTAGGATCTTCCCAGGGCAAGGGTCAAGCCTGTGTCCCCTGCGTTGGCAGGCTGATTCTTAACCACCGAACCACCAGGGAGTCCCTAAGTTTAAGTTGTAATGAACTGCCAAGCTGTGTCCCAGAGCAACCCTCACTCTTTTATAACCTATATTTCCCCCTTCACAATGGATCATGACTATATTCTCTTGTCCATATGTAGACGTGTGCATCACTAGTTTGAATGAATGGATTGTATTGTCTTAGCCAGCTAAATATCAACATTAGAGCGTATTTGGAGAATTCTCTTTTGTTGGACATTTAATGATTCTATGAAACAGATTTTGAGCATCTTTTTGCATCCCCACCAGGGAGATGACACTCTACCAGGTATACCCAGAGCACTTTATATATATAGCAGAGATCCCTGTATCTGGTGCTTTCACACTGCATGGCAAGTCACCCAGAGCTTCCCCCATCTATTTTATCTATTACATGGTGAACTCCTCCGGACGCTAGAACATGTCTTAAATGTACCTTTGTATCCATACTTCCCAGCATAGAGCCATATATTTGATAGATGTCTGCAGAATGAATGAATGAAGGAAATAATGACTGGAAGGAAAGACGGATGGTTCGAGTCAGGGACTATGAAGAGACAGTGTTCCTTTACTATAAGATACTATAAGAACATTCTGTCCAAAGATCCCTGCCTGAGGAAGCAGTGAGTCCCCAAACCCCGGAGGTGTGCAAAAGGAGGCTGAGTTAATTGTCAGGAACACTGTAAAGTTAATCCAGGCATCCAAAGCGAAACGGGATGAAATTTAAGATGCTTCCAAGGTGGGCAGCACGGAATTCTGTGAAACAGAAACCTGGGGGAGCAGAGATTTGCCGCATGTTCTCCAACCGGGCAGCTGAGGGGCATGGGGCCGCTCTGAAAGTTTTTGCCTTGTTCTGAGGACCACACACCAAAGCGTCCGTTCAGTCAGTTCAGTCACTCAAGAGTGTCCGACTCTTTGCAACCCCCTGAATCACAGCATGCCAGGCCTCCCTGTCCATCACCAACTCCCAGAATTTACCCAAACTCATGTCCATTGAGTCAGTGATGCCATCCAACCATTTCATCCTCCCTCATCCCCTTCTCCTCCCACCATTAATCTTTCCCTGCATCAGGGTCTTTTTCAATGAGTCAGTTCTTTGCATCAGGTGGCCAAAGTATCGGAGTTTCAACTTCAGCATCAGTCTTTCCAATGAACACCCAGGACTGATCTCCTTTAGGATTGACTGAGTGGATCTTCCTGCAGTCCAACCGTCTCTCAAGAGTCTTCTCCAACACCACAGTTCAAAAGCATCAATTCTTCAGGGCTCAGCTTTCTTTATAGTCCAACTCTCACATCCATGCATGATTACTCGAAAAACCATACTTTGACTAGACAGATCTTTGCTGGGTAAGGAATGTCTCTGCTTTTTAATATGCTGTCTATGTTGGTCATAGCTTTTCTTCCAAGGAGCAAGCATCTTTTAATTTCATGGCTGCAGTGATTTTGGATCCCAAGAAAATAAAGCTTGACACTGTTTCCATTGTTTCCCCATCTATTTGCCACGAAATGATGGGACCGGATGCCATGATCTTAGTTTTCTGAATGTTGAGTTTTAAGCCAATTTTTTCACTCACCTCTTTCACTTTCATCAAGACGCTCTTTAATTCTTCTACACTTTCTGCCATAAGTGAGGTGTCATCTGCATATCTGAGCTTATTGATGTTTCTCCCAGCAATCTTGATTCCAGCTTGTATGTCATCCAGCCTGGCATGCCGCATGATGTACTTGCATATAAGTTAAATAAGCAGGGTGACAACATACAGCTTTGAGGTACTCCTTTCCCCATTTGAAACCAGTCTTTTGTTCCACCGAAGTGTGCCCTTGTCTAAAGACCTCTGTTTGCTTATGCCTGCTTTGGGTGGCTCACAGTGCACTAGGGTTAGAATCCAGGAAGGGAGAAACACTTGTAAAACTAGTGGTTCAAAACTCAGTGGCTATCTGGACTGCAAGGAGATCCAACCAGTCCATTCTAAAGGAGATCAATCCTGGGTGTTCATTGGAGGGACTGATGCTAAAGCCGAAACTCCAATACTTTGGTCACCTCATGCTAAGAGTTGACTCACTGGAAAAGACTCTGATGCTGGGAAAGATGGGGGCGGGAGGAGAAGGGGCCGACAGAGAGTGAGATGGCTGGATGGCATCACCGACTCGATGGACATGAGTTTGCGTGAACTCCGGGAGTTGGTGATGGACAGGGAGGCCTGGCGTGTTGTGATTCATGGGGTAGCAAAGAGTCGGACACGACTGAGCGACTGAACTGAACTGAACTGAACTGATCTCTAATCAGGAAGTTTAATGCAAGCTCTTTGGATCGAAGTCAAAGTCTAGGAGGGCGGGGCCTGGACGGGCTTGGCCGCCAAAACTTCAGCCCTTGCCTCTTAGGGAGCGGGGAGAGCTCTTCTCTTGTCTCCCCATCAGCTCTTGGGCGGGGGGGGCGGGACTGGGGAGAGAAGCTGGAGGGGGCGGGAACTGGGCGGACTCATAAGGCCCTCCGGAGGCACAGAGACTGAGGACGCAGAGCTTGCTGTCTTGCCAAGATGTGGCTCGTCGCTCTGGTCCTGACCTCCCTCGCCATTTCCACGGCTTGGGGTGAGTCCTCCTGAAATGCAAATAGCGGGCGGTCTTTGGGAATCCTTGCGGGGGACCAGGTGGAGGAGAAGCCTACAGGGCAAAGCAGTGACAGGCCACTGGGGCCCGCAGCAGCGCGCGCTGTCAGGACTCTGAGGCTCTGCCAACTCCCGGCAGCGACAGGAGACAAAGGGGAGGGTACACCCTGGGAGACGCAGCTGCACCGGCCATGCCCCGTGCAGGAGGGCAACCAGCTCACCTATCGCTGAGCAGCTGAGGACTTTGGTGAGCTCCGTGTGTTTCCCCCTTGACCATTAGTCCAGATGTGGCTAAAAGTGTCTTCAGTTCAGTTCAGTCGCTCAGTCGTGTCCGACTCTTTGCGACCCCATGAATCATAGCACGCCAGGCCTCCCTATCCATCACCAACTCCCGGAGTTCGCTCAAACTCCTGTCCATCGAGTCGGTGATGCTTAGCGGAGTATTGATGTCCACTCTGGAGTCAGCGTGGCTGGGTTCCCATCCAAGGCAGCACTCAGTACTGTGTGTTCTCAGACAAGTTATGATTCTTTTCTGTGTCTCAGATTTGCATGGCTAAAATGGGAGTGAGAACTGTATCTACATCATTGGGCTGTTGTAAGTGTGACATGGGTTGTTTCTAAAGAGTGTCTGGAATTGGATAAGTGAAAAAACAGTGATTCATAAGTAAAGAGTTGTTATAACTTACAGTGTACTAGTAGACACTCTGAGGTGTGGTCAAGCCCATGGATCAGGAGCCAATGGTCATTTAAGAGATAGTTTGTTTTTCCCAGTTTCCCAGAGGAGGGGGCCTGACACCACCTGGTGGGCTAGAAGGTGAAGCATCAGGTGTGTCAGGGGGCAGAGGAAGAAGGGAGGAATCTGGATACGAAATTTATCTTGGTTGGTGGGGTGGGCTGGATAGAGTGAGGGAGCTAGCCAATCCCCGCCATGCTCCAGGGCTTAGGGACTGCCCACAACTGGTAGGTACTTTGCCCTGGAGTGATTAGGGCAGGATGATAGTGGCCGTTTTGGCAGGCCTGATAAAGAAGGTGGTTGGGGTTCAGCCTCTGGCATGCTGGAAGAGAAAATTCATTCCTGTCTCCAGGGATCGGCTAACTCTGGGAGGGGCAGTCCCCCCAGAATCAGCAAGGCTCCCAGTACCAAAGCATCAGAATACACAGCATAGAAGACATGGTTAATACAAGGGTGCAGCAAGAGCCCTCAGAATGCATCTGTACCATTTTATAGATGGAAAAACAGGCTCAGACAGGGAAAGGTATGTATCCAAGGTCAGCTGGAAAATCATGCTCTGAATTCTATCCCTGCCTCCTGAGTCCAGAGCCAGTGCTCTGGCTGTCAGTGCTGACAGCCCAGCCTCCACTGGGTTTAATCCTCTTCCTGGTGCTGTGACACTGTGAGAGGCCCAGAACCGAGGGTAGGAGCAGAGTTAAAAGTACATGATTATCCCCTTTCTGCTGGCTTATCTGGGTCGAGTCCGTCTATTTCCATCTTTTAAAAATCCATACTGGCTTCCTCCATTTCTTCAGTTACCTCTTTGGAAAATGGACATATTAATGTTTTCCTAGCAAGGCTTTTGTCATTGGAATGTCCATGTGGCACAGAGAAAGTACGCAATACACAACATTACATGTACCTCAAGTGGTAACCGCTGCTGTCACCATTGTTGCCCATACCTCACAGCCCATCACCCACTTTTTCACCTTTGCCAACTGAGCATCTGTCCACGTCATATCTCTTGAAGGCTGTCATCGGATGTGTATATGAGACCAGATCTGGGTTATTCTTCTCTGTTCTGGCCACACACTTTGAGAGAGAGGTTGGCCTTTCGTCTGTATCTAAAGGGGAACAATTGGCAGGATGAGAGGCTGGAAATCATTTCCTGTTAGGATGCTTAAACAAACTGCAGCTGTTGATGACGGATAAGAGAGGACTTGAGGGATGAGCATGAACAGGGGTCAACACGAAGGCCACCTGCCTCATGAAGGTGCAGGATGTCCCCAAGCAGGGAGGACCAGGCCTGATGTGGCAACTGCAGGAGACGCATTTGAGCTCAGTGAGAAATAACCGCCTGCTCCGCGGGAATGGGACAGACAGAATGTGACCCCCAGTCTCGCTCCCTCTGATGACCCTGTGAGTTAGGAAGGACAGTTAGCTTCTCTCTCTCTCACATAAGCAGCTGAGGCTTAGAGGGTTGAGAGGACATTCAAGATCACGTGGCAGAGGTGCCAAAGTCCACCCAGAATCCAGTTCATACCTTCACCACTGACGTGTCCTCATTTTCTCTCAATGTCCACCAGGGCGGCCACCCTCACCACCTATTGTGGAGACTGCTCAGGGCAGAGTCCTGGGAAACTATGTCAGCTTAAAAGGATTTGCACAGCCTGTGGCCGTTTTCCTGGGAATTCCTTTTGCCAAGCCTCCTCTCGGATCCTTGAGGTTTGCTCCACCGCAGCCTGCAGAACCATGGACCTTCGTGAAGAATACCACCTCTCACCCTCCCATGTAAGCCGGGCGTGTGGCCTTTGGCGTCTTTCAGTGGGGATGTTAGTCTCCAAGGGATGCAGGTGGGAGCCAAGGCAATCTTCTGAGCGGCTCATGCTCTGTTCTGGAATCCTCAAGATATTGTAGATCCTTACCAGCATTCCAGAATTCTCACAGCACTGTAGAGCCTTTTATTCAACCAATACTTCTGGAGCACCTCCTGTGTATCAGGCGTGTTCTAGTTTCCTGGGATCCATCAGTGACCCAAAGAAAGATCCCACCCTCATGCAGCTTGCCTTTGTAGCAGGGAAAGACAGATCCTGAGCAATATGCAAGGTAACAGATTATATAATATGTAAGAATAGCCTAAGTGCTTTAGAATAAACAAGGAGTTGAGCAGTGGTGGGGGCGGGTCAGAAGTAATGATTCTGTTTATTCTCCTGTCTTGATCTTCGATGCAGCTGGGGAGTGAGGTGGGCCAGGATTGTGTGTGTGGGGAGTCTTTGGGGTATCGCCAGTTCCTAACTCCCAGGTGTGACTGCTGCCGAGTAAGGAGGAGATCAATGGTCGGTGTGTCCTAGTCACTGTGTCCACTTTGGGCAAAGAAGTCAGAGTCATCCCCCAGAACACCTAGGACATCTACATGCGAGGATCCTGGGGATTTCCAGGATCTGCCTTTTGCACCTAGTTTCCACCCTTAGGTGAGGTCCAGAACCACCTCATTAACACAACAAATGATGCATTTGTCAGTCTCTTCACTGAGGGAATTCCTAGGGTTTTAGGAACTCCTTGCCGGAAATGGGAAGACCAAAGATATATTTCTTATTATATCACAGTATCATATCACACAATACAGATACTTTTTTTTAATAATTTTTGGATTTTTTTATTAAGTTTTTATTGGCTGTGCTAGGTCTTTGTTGCTGCACTTGGGCCTTCCCCAGTTGCAGGAACAGGGGCTACTCTCTAGTTGAGATGCGTGGGCTTCTCTTTGCAGTGGCTTCTCCTGTTGTGAATGAAGCACTGGCTGTAGGGCTCGGACTCAGTCGTGTGCACCTGGGCTTTGCTCCAGGGCGCGTAGGCTTCAGTAGCTGAGGCTCCCAGGCTCTAGAGCACAGACTTAGTAGCTGTGGCTCACAGGTTTAGTTGCCCCGTGGCATGTGGGATCTTCCCAGATCAGGGATCGAACCTGTGGCTCCTGCACTGGCAGGCAGATTCTTTACTACTGAGCCACCAGGGAAGCCTCTGATCTGAAGATTTTGTGGTTGTTCAGTCCATAGGTTATGTCTGAATCTTTGCAACCCCAGGGACTGTAGCCCATCAGGCTCCTCTGTCCTCCACTATCTCCTGGGCCAAATTCATCTCCCCTGAGTTGGTGATGCTATCTCACCATCTCATCCTCTGCCACCCCCTGTTCCTTTTGCCTTCAATATTTCCCAACATCAAGATCTTTTCCAACAAGTTGACTCTTAGTATTGTGTGGCCAAAGTATTAGAGTTTCAGCGTCAGCAACAGTCATTGCAATGAGCATTCAGGGTTGATTTCTTTTAGGATGGACTGGTTGGATCTCCTTGCAATCCAAGGGACTCTCAAGAGTCTTCTCTAGTACCACAATTCAAAAGCATCAATTCCTTAGCCTTCAGCCTTCTTTATGGAACAATTGTCACACTTGTACATGACTACTGGAAAAGCCATAGCTTTGACTGTACGGACCTGTGTCGGCAAAGTGATGTCTCTGCTTTGTAATAAACGGTCTAGGTTGGCGATAACTTTCTTTGCAAGGAGCAAGTGTCTTTTAAATATTAAATAATGCTGTTGCTGCTGCTGGATCTTTCAGATCCATTATTTGGGCAATGCATAACACTTGACAAGATGAACTGACAGAATCCTAGCATGTCAGTGCTGCCAGACCCATGTAGAAATCTGCCGGTGCCAGCCGGCAAAGAGAACAGATCCGGACCGCAACGACATAGAAGCCTGAGAAAAGAATTAGGGAGTAAAGAATGGTGTCGAGAGGACTGAATGCTCGTGAGGCAAATCAGCGACTTTATTGAAAAGGGCCAGGGTTTTTATACAAAGTGAGACAGGGAACAGGGTACATTAAAATACCAAGTCATTTACCAGGTTAGTTATTGCATCTATAGAAGATTACCAAAGGCTTGTTTGCTTTCTAAGACAAGCTTGGCATTTAGACTAATGCTCACGAGATAAGAAAAACTAGTCCACAGGCTATAAAGATTAGGGAGTACATTCTTAATCTATTTTAAGAGATAAGGAAAACATACCTACATAAATCTGGGGGAATAAACAAGAAACCTAGCAAAGGATTATTTGCTCTGTTTTTCTCAAGGAAGAACAAATAAGGCCTGGTAAACATTTTATGACTCTCTTAAGGGGTGGCGGGACAGGGAACAGCACTTACAAGGCATTCCCAGGGCCAACATTTGGGGCCTTATTCAGGCTGGCTCCCCGCAGAAATCATTCCCCTCACTTAGGCATGGCAGACTTGGACCCAGAACAGAGAAGGAACTTGCCCAAGGTCACTCGGCATGTAAGTGGCAGAGGCAAAACTAGAACCCAGTTCTCCTAATGTTGCACCACAGATATTTTGCCCTGACCTGTTGCATGCCTTAATGACTGCCAACAGAGTGGCTTCTCACCGTTTTTGGAAGTCTCCTGGAACTCCTGGCTGACCTGTCAAGGAGCGTGAGCACCCTGCACTCGCTATGCAGCAGAGAGTCAGCTGCAACCAGGGCATGCAGGAAATGATCCACTTCGAGGCTCATAAGCAGCATCTTCTTGACACAATGCGTTCCGACGTCTCCTGAAAGGGGGAGGTGCCAGGCCTTCTCATTAGTTACTCTCCCCAGAGACCGTGGTGAGCCCTGGAGCCCCCTATCCTGACCCCCCAGGTAGTCTCCCACCCATTCCAGTGTCTGGAATCTGCTAAGACAGCTCTGTTTACAGGCTTAATTCTCCCAGTCCAAGACCTGACAGGAGGCATCTCCTTGATCAGCTCTGATTGAACACCAGGAGTCTTCTCTTTCCTCGCCCCTCCCAGGTGCTCCCAAAGCACAGTCTTGGCGGAAATGTCCTCAGACATCTTTAACAATGGAATGGAGAGCGTTAAGCCTAAATTTTCTGAAGACTGTCTTTACCTAAATATTTACACCCCTGCTGACTTGACTAAGAGAAGCAGGCTGCCGGTAAGCAGTGGGAAACACTGGTCAAGGCTGGTGTAGACAGGAAGGGGATGAAGGCAGTGTTGGGTGGGGGCGTCTTGGGCCAAGGGTCTTCTGGAGCCCCAGGGCTTTCTTGTGCACCACGGCCAAACCTGGCATCAGGGAGGGCAGGTGGCCCACGCCTGTTTCCCCTCGGCCAGAAGGGGGCCCCTGGGGGAGATTGCTGCACATCTGTAATGCACATTTTAATGTTTCTGATGTCTCTCATGCTAATAGATGGACTAGAAGGATGACTCTTAATTGCTAGATTAGGAATCTGATACCCAGAGTAGGTAAAACATAACTTCCAATAAAATTAGCGCTGGAAGGAATCTTGGAGATGAGCCAACAAATCAACCCTTCCCTTACAGACAGAGAAACTGAGGTCCTGTGAGGGGAAGACCAGGTCACAAAGTAGGGGTGGCAGGACTGGAGCACGGGGCTCCTGGAACTGCCAGGAGCTCTCTGACACAGGCTAGCATGGAGCCTGTGTGTGGCCTTTCCTCAGCACACAAGAGACCCTCTCTGACAACTTCCTGTGACTTGGTGTCACAGGTTGGGGAGCAGAGCCTGGAGCAACAAGGCTGCACTTTCCTTTGCCAACGATCAAGATTTTCGTGTAGTTAATTTCACTTCCTAATTGTCTTTGGCCCAGGTTAGTGATGCAGTGAGTCAGCATTTCCAGAATAAATGGAGCCCAGAGACAGGGCAGCCTTCCAGACTCAGGCTGGAGGGTGGGGCTGGTGTGCTATCAAAGGAGGGGTCAGGAGGGATAGAGGCAGGGGTGGCGCACCCAGCCATCTCCCAGGAACACCCGTGGCATGGTGCCCAGGTGTGGAGGAGGGTGTCTGAACTTGGGACTAGGAGCTTGAGGAGGTGGGGACAATCGATCACTCATGCATTCATGCATTCGCCTGTTACATACTTAGTGCTCCCGCACACCTAGCTAGAAGTGGGGTTAAGAGAAAGAGGAACATAAACTATGACCACACAGCCCCTGCCTTTGAAGAGCTGCACCGAGCTGGACTGGCTTCTACAGCACACTGCTGCTGACCAGCCCGTGGCTCAGCCTGGACTCAAGAGGAGACTGCAAACTCAGTCCCTCCACCAGGAGGCAGTCAAGGATCGGAGGTGTTGAGGAGCAGGGGCTCTGGGAAGCTGAGGCTGGAGAACCTCTACAATGGACACAGACCATGGAACTGCAGAGTCTGGGTGTAAATACCAGTTCTGCCGTTTACTGCCTGAGAGACCTGGCTCTGTTTCCTCAAATCAGGGATAATCACACGTGAGTTTGCAGTGATGAACATGAAGATTTATGGCAGCGTCTGGCACAGCACACGAGGCAACTTCCTGATCTTCAGTTAGAGTTGAAGGGAAGGAATTCCTCCTGCCCCAACAGCCAACCGACTGCAGCATGGCCGTTGGCTGCTGTGTGCCAGGTGGCTCAACATGTGGCCTCTGCAGCCAGACTGCTTGGGTTCAAATCCTGCCTCCACTGCCTAGAGGCTGCGTGATCTCAGGGTGGTTCAGTGCCCCCATTTTCCTGTCCATTAGGTGGGATAACAGTTGTCCCTCATTGATGGATGGGTTACTTTTAAATGGTTAAAATAATTCTTGGCACATAGTTCATGTGTGAGTTCTTCAAATTTTTTGTTAACAAAATGATTATAATATTACTTTAGCTATTCTCACTTTCTTGCTTTGTGAACTCCTTAAATTTGGGGACATGCATTATGAATGGCCTCAATTCTTACCACAGTCCCTGGCACCTAGTAGGTTTTCAGATCATATTCATCTAATGGTTGAAGACTTCTTGGAGGAGGTAGTTTTAGGGTGGGCTTTGGAGGATGGGTGAGATTTTGGGAGCAGAGGAGGCAGCAGGAAGGCATATTAAGATGAGGTACCACCCAGGGCATAGGCTTCTTGACATGATTATTCATTCACATGAGAAGTTGAATTCACCACAGAGAAGGTAACTAAGATGAAGCTGAAACAAGCTTCTAACCAAGGGCTTCTGCATGCTGAGTGTGCTGAGCTGGGTGAGGGGTCCAGGAGTGAGGGTGGTGGGAGTGTTGGGGAGGAGATGATGCTCGAGCTTGGCTGTCCCCATGATGATGTTCTCAGCATGAGGAGCTGAGAGCAGGTGGCCCTGGGGCAGGGGAGACAGGCAGGGGCAGCCAGGGAGCCCTGAGTGGGGTGGTGGCCTGGGCCTCAGATGGAGAACGGGGAGGTGACCAAACGTGCCTCTGAGGTCTTCCCCAGCTCTGCTTCCAGTAACCCTGTGGTTGCATCCTCCCCATCCAGGTGATGGTGTGGATCCACGGAGGAGCTCTGCTGATGGGAGGAGCATCAGCCCATGATGGGCTGGTCCTCTCTGCCCATGAAAATGTGGTGGTGGTAACCATTCAGTACCGTCTGGGCATCTGGGGATTCTTCAGGTAAGACCCTGGACTCTCCTGGTGGCACCTTGGCCCCAGTGTGGGGGTGCTAGGACCCCACTCTGGTCAGGGAAGTCCTCAAGGGGATCCGGCTAGGCTTCCTACTAAGACATCTGAGTCCCCTCCTAATTGGGCTCCACACCTTCTCATTCCCCAGCCACCTTGGTGCACTTACTTCTGAGCTCTTACACAGAAAACTCCTAATCTCCCTGACAACTCCTACTATTCCTACCAAGCCCAACCCAGTTGTTATCTCATTTGAACTACTTGTCTCTTTTTCACTGTGCTGCCTGGCACGTTGCTCTGTCTTTAAGATGAGAGTTACCATGCAGCACAGCACTTAGAGGCTCACACATCTTTCCTCCTGGGGAAGTAAATGTGTATTACCATATGTGAAAGAGATGACCAGTGCAAGTTCAATGCATGAAGCAGGCACTCAGGGCCGGTGCAATGGGACAACCCAGAGGGATGGGATGGGGAGGGCGGTGGGAGGGGGGTTCAGGATGGGGGGGGCACATGCACACCCATGGGTGATTCATGTCAGTGTATGGCAGAACCCACCACAATATTGTCAAGTAATTAGCCTCCAATTAAAATAAATAAATTATTATTTTTTTTACAAGGAAGGGGCAGATTCATGTGGGAGCTCTGTGAAGTCTTGTAGGTGAAGGAACGGTGCCTGGAACTGGGAGGTTGTAAGGAGCATCTGACTCCACGGGTTCATCTACTGGGAGGAGCTTTGGGCCCACTCACCCCGTTTCCTTCCTGGACTTTGGCACATGCATGAGTGAGGGCTGAGTCTCCCACATGGCTTCTCTGTGGACAGGAACCAGGTTTCCAGCAGGCAGTTCCTGAGCTTTTCCCAAATGCACTGGCCCAGGACCTCTTACCCTGAGATGCTGGGGGATGGGCCGGGGGAGGGCTGATCACCTCCCTGGAAAGACCTGTGGGCTGGAGACGGGTTTTCCCAGCGGAGTCGTGTCCCAGGATGTTCCCCTTCATGGAGACCCCTCAGCTCTTCCCCCCACGGCCCGTGTCTGCTCCCAGAGACAGTGTAACTGCACGTACTCGCCCCAATTCCTCTCCCCCAGCCTCTCCTCTACCATGTGAGTCAGGGTTTTATCCCCACCACACACCTGACCACTCTGGTCCAGGTCACCATGACCCAGCATCTCTTGGCCAACCTCAGCAGATCCACACGTGATCCCTCAGTTCTTCTTGAAAAGCTGACCTCTCCTGGCTCCTGGCCACCTCCTCCCTCATGGGTGCTCCTTCTCAGCTCCTCCTGGCCCTCTTCCTCCTGTCTCAGCCTCTGTGTGCATCTTCTTCTTTGTCCCACCGATTCCCTGAGTGACCTCAGGGAGCACTTCCAAGCTTCCCATTTTCAGTCCCATTTCTCCACTGAGGCCCACAAGTACACCATTAAGTGCCTCCTACCTTCCCCATGGGACGGCTGAGAGCACCTCACTCCTCCACAAACAGAACCCTTGACTCCCACTGTCCCTCTCTGCAAACACTGCTCCCCGCAACAGGGCCTCATGCTCAACTATTGGCAAATACACTCTTCCAGTTACTCTGGGTAAAAACCTTGTGGTTGCATGAATTCTTCTCTTTTTTTCACTCCCCACATCCAGTCACCACCAAATCCTTTTGGTTCCACAGTAGCCAGAGTGATCATTTAAGACATGAGTGGAATCATGTCCTCTCTGCAATGGCTGCATCTTACTCACAGCGACATGGCTGTCCTCATGCAGACCCTGAAAACTCCCTGCAGCTGCACGTTCTAGACTCACACTTCTGATCCCTGGACCCTAGGGCCTTTGTACTTGCTGTTTCTTCCACTGGGAATTCCCTTCTTTGGATATTTGCAAAGTCCATGTGCTCATAGGAAATGCTCAATCAGTAGATGAAGGATGGCTCTGTAGAGTCCTAGAGCAGATGAGGATGGAAGAAGATGAAGACCCCGTGTGAGGGCTGTGGAGGCCCAGTCCTTTCCAGAAGGCTCACCTGGATCCCCAGCGCCATCTCTGGTCCTCAGGGCCCTGCTAGGACATCTCTGCTCCCAACCCCACCCTGTTCTCTTACTCACAGCACAGGGGACGAGCACAGCCGCGGGAACTGGGGTCACTTGGACCAGGTGGCCGCACTGCACTGGGTCCAGGAGAACATTGCCAACTTTGGAGGGGATCCAGGCTCTGTGACCATCTTTGGAGTGTCAGCAGGAGGGGAAAGTGTCTCCGTTCTTGTAAGTCTTCCTGGCCCTGATGTGGCTGCTGATGGGACCCCTTGCAGACCAGCCCATCTAGTCCTGGGACCTTTACGTCCAAGACCTGGATTCAAGGCTGACCCGACTCTGTTCAGCATCAGATGGTAGAGAGTTAATGGCCAGACTCCCCTTGTCCCTCCGGGAAGCTCAGGGCTCAGCTTAGCCTCCGGGGCCGTAGCTGCAGCCACGGCTGTGACAGACACACTCTCCTGTCCTGTGTCGGTTGGGCTTATCCTCTCCTTCTTAATCATTTTAACATTTGGACTCGCCTCACTTCTCTTGAGATGTAGGGGTGGGTGTAAATGATTAATCAGAGGAGCCGACTTGAGGTTGGTCTGAGTGTCCTTGTCTGACTTGAAGCCAGGCCTGCAGAGACACGAGCACTAGGAACAGGTTGGGGGCCCCGCTGAGGGCTCTGAGGCTTGTCCATGCCCAGGAGGGAGGGCAGCAGTCTCTGGGGCTGAGGGATGGAGCTGGGCTGGGGAGAAGGGGAAGAGGAGGGATGGGGGATGGGACAGGGGACGAGGGCCACTGACAGGACCTGGGAGTGTGGTGTGGGGAATGGGAATGAGGGAGGCACCAGGGAAGCAAAGCTGGAAAGCCAGATTAGAAGGTGCTGGGAGCTGTGAGAAACCTTCCAATTGCCTCACTATTGAGCACTATTACTATATTTTTAAAATATCTAGGGTCATAGTTGAATATTCAGGGAAAACCTTTTTATATTTTATAAAATGGAGAATAAAGAAAATCATAGATAACCCCCCAAATAAAAATCCATCCACAGTCGCATTAGCCAGTGACTCTCACCATGGACAGTTCCTTTTCTCTAGTATTTTTCCCATGCTGTTGTGTGCTTAGTCACTCAGTCGTGTCCAACCCTTTGCAGCCCTGTGGACTGTAGCCCACCAGGCTCCTCTGTCCATGGGGATTCCTCAGGCAAGAATACTGGAGTGGGTTGCCATGCCCTCCTCCAGGGGATCTTCGCAACCCAGGGATTGAACCCAGGTCTCCTGCATTGCACGCAGATTCTTTACCATTTGAGCCACCAGAACAGCCCTTTTTCCATGAATCATGCTATCTATCATCTATCTATATCTATGAATTTTTAAACAAAAAAGCTTCCTTTACATCATAGCATATATGTTTCCCTAACCATTAATTATTATTTCTTATGTTTTGTGTGTATAGTCATTAGTATTTCCGTGTAAACATGAGAAATACCTTATTTACCCAATGTCACATATTAAAACCTTGTGTTATTTCCACTCTTTCCTGTTATAAATAACGTGAACATCTTAGAGATTTTTTTGCCTCCAGATCATTTTCCTTAAAAAAATCCTGAGTAATGGAAGTGGGAAATCAGAACTGTGTGCTTAAATCGATGCTAGAAATTTCCAGCTGCCGTTCAGATACTTTGACTGTTGTGATCAGTGCATGCCTCGCTCTGTACACCCGGTTCCCTCTAGCGGAGGTTTTCTTGGAGAAGATGGACCCTCCGGTCAGTCTCGGGAACACGGTCAGTCAGGTCAAGCAAGGACCTGTCATGTCCACTGAGCCCCACGGTCTCCATGGGAAGAGCCCAGGACAGGGCTATGGATGGGTGTAGCTCTTGAAGACCCCACTCCCTGTGAGCATAAACTCCCTTTCTTGCCACTCTCCTCCCAGGTTTTATCTCCCCTGGCCAAGAATCTCTTCCACCGGGCCATCTCAGAGAGTGGCGTTGCCCTCCTTCCTGGCCTGGTCAAGAAGGACTCTAAGGCTGAAGCTGAGGTAGGTCTCACACTGGACTGTCCCTGCACCATGCTCTGCTCTGCTGAAGTTGTCAGGGCCCTTTCTTATCACAGGGTCTGGCTGACACCCTCAAAGCATCCTAGAAGTGAGGCTGGCTGACCAGGAAGGGCAAGGACACCCCCCGCCCCACTCCCAGTTCTCCTGCTAAGCAAACTGGGGCAGAGAGCAGGAGTGCTGGTCAAGGTCAGCCGGTGATGAGGGCAGAGCTGGACTCAGGCTCATGACTCTGGGCTGCCAGCCCCGTGCACTTTGCCCTGAGCGTGCGTCCCAAAGTGTGCCAGGTGTGCTGAGGGGCTGCACAGTGGGCAGTGGCCTGTTATCGTGTGTTGCCTCCCTCAGGGTCTGAGTCTGCGGAACTCATTGGCCTCATGTGAGCCTGGAGTGGATTTTCCCAGGGGGCTTGTGACTGGGGCAGGTTCCTGGAGCATTCATTCACTCAGCAAGTAGTTTTGATATAATCTGACATCTGGCAACCTCATGAAGCTTCTATTATAGTTTAGGAGGTAGAGTAATAGTTATACAATTGAAAACTTAAAAAGTCAACTGTGACTAGAGCAATAGAGACGAGGTACCTGATGTGAAAAGAATCCAAAAGGAGCACTTCGTCCAGTGGGTACGGGAAGTTATTAGAAAGGCTCCTGGAAAAAGTAATGATCAACGAGTTCAGATGAGAAGGATAAGCCGTAAATTACTTGGTAAGAAAAGAATATCCAGGGAGAGGACCAGCCTGAGCAAGTGTCCTGTGGCAGGAGCAGGTATCTCAAGTGAGAGAGTGAGGAAGACTGATGTGGCCGGGGCACAAAGTGCAGACAGGACCTGAGAAGCTGAGGGTGGGGGCACTGGCAGGGCCACGCTACGTAGGACCTAGTGGGGACTTTGTCTTTATTTGGAGAATGTTAGGAAGACAGGGAAGGGTGAGCAACATGAAGTCCCTGCTGAGGAGTGTGCCTTAGAGTCACTGATGTGGAGCATTTGGTCAGGCTGGTTTGGTGCAGGGGTGGAGCCAGCAGCCACACTTAAAGGGAGGAATCTAAGACAGTGAAGGAATCTAAGATTCTTATTCCTGCCCTACCTCCCTCCCTCTCTCTCTGCCCACTCTGTCCACTTCTTACGGTCATTTCATTTATTTCGCAAACACCTACTGAGCACTGATTGCGTGTCAGACACTGGACCAGGCTCCAGGCAGCCCGTGCACACTCACCAGTGTCCCACCATCCTGGCACCTGACTTCTCTCCTGCATCTTCCCCTCTGGCTTCACTTTGCAAGTGACTGGCCTGAGGCCACATGGCTGTTAATTGGATGACCCAAGATTCTAAATTAGACACTGGGATTGTGGATTCCACATTTTTAAGCTCCATTCCTTGCTGCCTCTCTTCAGTTTCAAGAATATTGTGCCCATTTTAACAGACGTAAAGTAACAGAGCAGAGGCTGTATAATTGGCATGACTGGGACCCAGGACGCGCACAGAGTGGTCTGGAGCATTTTCTCTTTCTTTCTTCTTCTTTTTTTTTTTTTATTGTTTTAAACTTTAATTTTATTATTTTTAAAATTGTGTATTTATTTTTGACGGCGCTGGGTGTTTGTTGCTGTGTGCAGGCTCTCTCCAGCTGTGGTGCACAGGCTTCTCACTGTGGTGGGTTCCCTTGTTACTGAGCCCGGGGTCTGGGGTGCGGGAGCTTCAGTAGCTGTGGCACGTGGGTTTAGTTGCCCCGCAGCAGGTGGAATCCTCCCAGACCAGGGATCGACCCGGATCCCCTGATTGGCAGGCGGATTCTTAACCACTGGACCCCCAGGGAAGTCCTGGTCTGGGGTGTTTTCTGCTAACATGGGCTGCCTTTGGAAACTGAGGTTGGGACAGAACACCTCGGTTTCGATGGAGGGAGGAGACGGGCTCTTGAATTCTGCTGTCACCCGTGCTCTCTCTAGCGAATTGCTGCCTTTGCTGGGTGCAAAACCACCACCTCGGCTGTCCTTGTTCACTGCCTGCGCCAGAAGACAGAGGACGAGCTCTTGGAGATAACACAAAAGATGGTAAGTGCATCCATTCTCTTGCAAACAAGCCCCGCACCCTGGAAACCTGGCCCCAGGCTTCACCATTTCACTTTCAGTCCTCTTGCCCTAGAAAAATTACCTGGGACAGCTTCTCACCTTCCAGGAGCAGTGTCAGCCTCTGGATCTGAATGGGAACTGTTTTTCTTTATTATTATAGACTATCTCAAACTTCAGCTAAGTCAAAAAAAGAACATAATGAACAATTAAGAATCCTCTAGATCTATCAAAACTTATTTTTTCTGTTCTCATTTTTAGATCTATTTTTACAAATTAAACATTGTATATTTCAGAGGTAACTACCATCCTAAACTTCAGGAACAGAAATATGAAAAACAAATATTTTTGGAAAGATTTTCACGATTTACCTCAGTTAACTTAGAAACCATTTCATTTTTAAGCCAATGGTGGGCCACTTTTCTAGATTTTTTAAGACTCTGCCTCAGTTGTTATTCTAGGAATTCTATACATCAACCCATTAATCCATCAAAACATCCATCCGTTTATTCATCTATCTTGCTGCTGCTGCTGCTAGGTCACTTCAGTCGTGTCCGACTCTGTGCGACCCCATAGACAGCAGCCCACCAGGCTCCCCCTCCCTGGCATTCTCCAGGGAAGAACACTGGAGTGGGTTGCCATTTCCTTTCCAGTGCATGAAAGTGAAAAGTGAAAGTGAAGTCGCTCAGTCGTGTCCGACCCTCAGCGACCACGTGGACTGCATCCCTCCAGGTTCCTCCGTCCATGGGATGTTCCATTCAAGAACTGGAGTGGGGTGCCATTGCCTTCTCCTCATCTACCTTATCATTCATCTATCCACCCACAAATCCATTCAAAACTTCATTCATCTATTGTTAATTATCCATGCACCATCCAGACACCAATATCGTCGCTCCCTCATCCATCCCTCCGAAATCAGCGATACATCCATGCCGGTCTGCGCGGTGGCGTCCCTGCATCCACTTGTCCATCTGGCTCTCCAGTACTCCCCGTACTGACCTCTTCATCCGTCCATGCAGCTATGTTAAGTGTGTGTGGGGAGGGGTGGTAACAGGGAGGGTGATACGAATGTGAATCGGATATGTAGTCCCTGCTCACAAGGAACTGTCCAGGGAGAAACACACCCAAATACTTTGTGGGCTTTGTGTGGTAGGAATACAGAAAGGGGAAGTATTTGTTATACTAAGCAAGGATGCTTCACAGAGAAGGTGACCTGTGAGGCTTGATGGATGCCTGTGGCGGTGTGTCATCACAGAGATGCCACAGCAGGAGGGACACCCATAAATATAGCCCCTGGGCCAATAGAAACTATCCTCTCTGTCGGGGAGGGTTTGAAAGAAAGTCCAGAGTAACCGAAGCACCTGGGCTCTCTGTCTGGACTCCGGAGGGTATTCCTGGACTCCCAGAAACAAGTCTCTAACACCAGACTCTGAGCCCTTTCCAGTGTGGCCTTGGGACTTAGATCCTGGCTTCTCAGGCTCACGTGATGTGACCAATATGTTCAAACAATGAAAACACAACTGCTTTCTAATGCCTGAAAGGATATAAATTTATTTCAGCACCTCTCAATGTGGCACATGAGGTCCAATTTATGAAGGGAGAATTGGTGACTTTGGTAAAACCCGGAGCCTCTATAATCCTCCTGAGTTTTCTGAGATCATGTGGAAGTGTTTCCATGATTACCTTCTCGCCCTAACACACACACATAGACACACACACATGGACACATGCACCTGGATTGTAGAGCTACAACACATGATGGAGAGACCGTTTTTGGTGACCTCATACATACTGGTCAAGCCTGTTAGCTTCAGTATAACAATAAAGTCAATACAATCATGGTAAACTTACAACAAAGAGAATTTTCAGTGAGTTTGTATGAGTCAGGATTTTCTAATGCAAGATGAGAAAATTCATCTCAAAGTGCTTTGAGAAGAGAGAGGAATATGTTGTGACAGAATCTTCAGGTAACTCACTGACAGGTCCAGGAGTTGATGGCTTCAGGCATGGCTGGATCCAGATGCACATATGATGCTATTAAGAATCTGTCTCTATCCCTCAGCTTTTACCTTTCCGTGTTGGCTTCACTCTTAGGCAGATCTGGCCCGTAGGGAAGTTAAACAACAATTGTCTTACATCCTATCTGCTTAAAAAGCCTCTTTCCCAATAACTCCAGCAAAAGTTTTGGGTAAACTCTATTGAACTGACATGGGCACATGTCCGCCCCTGAAGTAGTCCCTGTATTCAGGGATTTGGTGCACCGGAGGTCACATACAGATGCCTGCAATCATGGAGTGAGAGTGGGAAGGGGGGGTCCCCCAAAGGAAACTCGGGGTGTTGTTGCCTGGAGGAAAAAGGGGCAGTGGTGGAGGGCAGGGCGGCTCAGCAGCAGTCCTCTGCAGAGCTCCCCTCCCGCAGCCACCCCTGCACCCCTCGTCCCAGGGGAGGGCGTCCTGCCCGCTTTCCTCCAGCCCAGCCAGGGAGGCGCCAGGAGGGAGCGCTTGGTACCTTAGGGCACAGCTCACCGAGGTCAGCTTTCCTCCCAGAAGTCTCCTCACCACAGCCTCTGTCTTTCTCTTCACAGAACTTTTTCGTTCTTGATTTCTTGGGAGACCCAACAAAGGTAAGGACCTTTGGTTTCTTAATTGTGGGTTTTAAGTCTTGACACCTTTAAGCTCCAGTTACATATGTATGACAGAATTCTCCCATGCGCAGCCTTAGTAGCTCTTTGTGTTTACCCTGCTGACGCCCGGAGAGGGATAGAGTACTGTCCGGTGGCCCCGGGAGGAGACCAGTCATCAACCAGAACCCGCTCCCCGATGCCCAGGCCAGTGCTGTCTGTCATCAGCTCTGTGTCCCGGTCCCCAGCCAGCCCCTACTCTTGTTCACATTCCTAAAAACACCCAGTTGGGAGAAGGCGAACGAGAAACCTCCCCTGTGGGGAGTGGAGATGACTGGGGAAGGGCTCTTCAGGAGCCTTCACGAGGAGCCTGGATCGTCTCCTGGGGGGTTTCAGGTTGACTGACTGTGCAAGTTGCACTGTTTGCAGGGATGTGGGGAAAGGAGCCGTGAAATTCCGTCCTCAGGACACCACCCTCCTCCCAGCCACGTGGGAAACTCCAACAGCAGCCTCCCACCTCCTTCCTCTCCTCCCTCCTTCCGACGCTTCCCTTCACCAGGTTCTGATGGCACTAATTCTGTGGCAGCTCAGTCCTGGCCTCTCTGCAGACTCCCTGGGGAATCTCACCTTAAAAGTTGTAGAGAGGTTCAAATGAGACTTAGTCATTCAACAAAGGTTTTATGTTTTTGTTTATTTTTAACTATAGTTGATTTGCAATGTTGAGCTGGTTTCTGGTATATAGCGAAATGATTCAGTTATACATATGTATACACAATCTTTTTAATATTATTTTCCATTGTGGTTTATTACAGGATATTGAATAGAGCTCCCTCCTTAGGGTCTTGTTGCTTATCTGTTTTATATATAGGAGTTTGTATCTGTTAATCCCAAACTGCTAATTTAACCCAAATTGACCCCTTTTCCCCTTTGGTAACCATAGTTTGTTTTTTGTCTGTGAGTCTGTTTTGTTTTGTAAATAAGTTCATTTGTGTCATTTTTAGATTCCACATATAAGTGATATCATATGGCATTTGTCTTTTTCTTACCTAGTATGGTAATCTCTGGGGCCATCCATGTTACTACAAATGGCATTGCTTCGTCCTTTTTCATGACTGAGTAATATTCCATTGCATGTATGTTCCATATCTTCTTTATCCATTTCTCTGTCGATGGACATTTAGATTGCTTTCATGTCTTGGCTACTGTAAATAGGGCTGTTGTGAACAATGAGATGCATTCATCTTTTTGAATTAGAGTTTTCTCTGGATATATGCCTGGGAGTGGGATTGCAGGGTCATATAATAATGATATTTTTAGGTTTTTAGGGAACGTCCATACCATTCTTCATGGTGGCTGCACAAATTAACATTCCCACCAACAGTGTAGGAGGCTTCCCTTTTCTTCCCAGAGATCATACAAGGAGCTACTTTTTTGTCGTTTTGTTTCATCTCTAATACCAGTAACGTATTCATGGTCCTATTTAGTGCCACCTTTCGCATTCTTGAGTTTTGTGCTGTCAGTTTGGCTGTTTAAAATAATCCCCGACTACAGACAGAAGGGCTGTCTAGTGTGCCTAAGTGCAGGCAGCCTACAATGTGTCTGACTCGTGAGAAATGGGAGTATTAGACCGAGTGCCCTCAGGCATGGGTGGCAGGCTGCTGCTCAGTGCTAATGAATCAGCAATGCAGAGCATCCAGAATGTGAAAAGATTATTTGCCCATCAGTTCCTTGAGCTGCTTAGGAATATGCTAAAGTAACATCTATAGCCTGTGAAGCCATGGAAAACAAGCTATGTTTGTGATTTTATGAGATGAAGGCGGATAAAAACAATCATAGTGGGTGGCACTTTTGTGAGGCTGACAGCCAAGGGATTTACAGTCGCATCACCCAGGGAAGCACTCACTGAGTCCTTGTTGGATGTTTTTTTTTCCCCCTAGTTCATTCTTTTATTATGTATTTACTTTTGACTGTGCTGGGTCTTCACCTTGCACGGGCTTTTCTCCAGTTACAGCGTCGGGGTCACCTCTCTAGTTGTGGTGTTCAGGCTTCTCATTTCTCTGGCCTCTCTTGTTGTGGAGCCCTGTCTCTAGGCACTCGGCAGCATCTGGGCTTAGTTGCCCCGAGGCCTGTGGAATGTTCCAGGACCAGGGATTAACCCCATGTCCCCTGCACTGGCAGACAGTCTCTTAACTGGAGGACCCCCCGGGATGTCTGTCACAGTAACTTTGTAGAGCATGAGTACCACAGATAATGAGAGCTGCGTGACACTGGGAAGAGACATATATATATATATACTTCAAATACATGCACATCATGTTATATATTTTTATACCAAATGGGCTGAAGATCTGTCCCCATCACCTGACCACTGCTGTCCCCTGGTCAGAGTTCTGCCCTCTGGGGTCCACAGAGTTATCCCCCTTTGTTAGGAATCAGGTGTGTGATACTGGTCATGAGCTTCGGCAGGTGGAGACGGGGATGCGGTGTGACCTGGAAGGGGAAGCCCAGACACTACTCTGCCCTCTTCCCCAGACCTACCCTTTCCTGCCCACCGTGGTGGACGGAGTGGTGCTGCCAAAGATGCCCATAGAGATGCTGGCTGAAAAGAACTTCAACACCGTTCCCTACATCGTCGGAATCAACAAGCAAGAGTTTGGCTGGATTCTGCCATTGGTGAGAAAGTGCAGGCCTCGTAGACTTTTCTTCCCTGCCCATCATAAAGCCTCCCCGATCCCTGGTCACAGACCTCGCTCTGGGACCAGGCCAGCTGTCCCCTTCATACAATTTGACATTTCCGTGAAAACCATTTCTGATGGTCCACACTGTCATCTGGGTGGTGCAGTTCAGGGGACCCACGTCCACACACACTCTCTGATTGTCCTCCCATCCATGAATCCTGAAATGTTGGTTCCAGGAGGGCTGGTAGAGATCATCACTGGGCAGATAAAAAACGCAAGGCCTGGAAAGGGGAAGGGGCTCGGGAGTTAAGGAGAGTGGGGCTTAGAACCTGCAGCCTCTCGCCTCAGGCTTGCTGCTTTCATGCTTTCTCCATAAATTAGCCCCGCCCCACCCATGCTCTCAGTCCTCTCACTGGAAAGATTCAGAGGAGCCAGCTTCCTCCTGAGTTACAACTGACTTCTGAAAGTTAGGAAGGGCTTTCCCTTCTGACAGAGATAAACAAAGCCAGACACTAGGTGAAGTGGTAACAGATTTGATTCAGTTACATCCCTGCTAGAGGGAAATGATCCATTGTGAACTGAACCCAATCCCTGAAATGAAAGCCTGGAGCTTATTTAAGGAGTGGGTGGGGGTGGGGTGGGGTGGGGTGGATTGTCCATATGACTGGACCACCTGCATTTGTTAGCTGGCATTAATCTGGAGAAGAAACAAATTTCTGTCTTTATGACAGGAGGCAGTGATGTAAGTAGAATCAATGTTCCCACTGAAGTTTTCACAGGGACTGAGTTTAAAAAATTCTTGAGTTAAAAATTCTTGCTCTGAGGACAAAGCAAGAATTATCCCCTGAATATTTGTTTTTCATAGAGATGGCTCTCAGATCCTTGAGGAAACAACTTTGGGTGGTAAGTTTACATTTAAAGGGACAAAGGAAAGGCTTATAATTACGAGAGTTCTAAAGTAACTGCTCTAAGAGGGAGTTCATGGACCTACCTGCCTATCACCAGGCTTTGGCTGAAACAGTAAAATCTCAAGGCAGCCCAGAGCTCTTGAAGGGAGACTGCGGTCATCCTGGGGACATGGCCTTAAGCCTCCTGCAGCTGTCCTGGAGTTTGGTCAAGTCTCTTAGGGCCGAGTTTTAATGGAGTTGTTATGTGCACAGTTCTGTGGTTCTTCAGAATGATTTCAGAGGTTATACCAAAGGACCAAAGTCATAATGGCAGGATTTGGGGCTTTTTCAGTTATCTGACTAGCAAATCTGCCTGTAAAGCCCCTGGGTCAGGTAGATCCCTTGGAGAAGGGAATGGCTACCCACTCCAGTATTCTTGCCTGGAGAATTCCAGGAACAGAGGAGCCTGGTGGGCTACAGTCGATGGGGTTGCAAAGAGTAAGACACGACTGAGCTAGTAACACTTTCACTTTTTTTCAGTTCTCTGACACAAGTGGGGTATTTGTGGGGTCGTGTCATCTGCCCCAGAGCCCTTCACTTCAACACTAGGCTGGCTGAAATCTTCCCTCTCTGTCTCGACCACTCTGGGGACTCTAATCATTTGTGTGTGTGTGTGTGTGTCTACACTAGGACAGCTTCCCTTAATTATATCATCCTCTTTACACTCCTTGGTCTCTGGATATGAAAGTCCATTTGAGTCCAAAACTCATCAAAAACCCAGCCTCCATTTAGTTTGGTCTGTTGGTCACTTTCATTTTTCCTGCTATTTCCTGATGATTTCACAATTGCTTAACCTTTGTTTTAACAGTTCATGGGCTTCCCACTCTCTGCAGGCAAGATGGACCAGGAGATGGCCACGTCACTCGTGTGGAAGTCCTACCCCATCCTTGTAAGACTCTTGAAGTCACGGAAACTGGCTGAGCACTAAAGAGGGCCGGGGCTTGTTCCCGATGGCAGAGCAGCTGGTGGCAAAACGAAGGCTGGGGCTAGGGGTGGGGGTTCAGCACCTAGTTTCTGCCTTTCCAGCTCAGCAGCAGGGGTGGGCGGGAGTGGTGGCATGGGGCCTGAGAGGTTCACTGTTAATGCAAGCCTTCCTCCCTGGCTGGGGAAGCCAGGGGTGTTCACGAGGGCGTGCTGGTCACTTTAACTTTTGATGTATTTCAGAACATCCCTGAGGAACTGGCTCCAGTGGCCACTGACAAGTATTTAGGAGGGACACATGACCCTGTCCAAAAGAAAGACCTGCTCCTGGACTTGATTGCAGATGGGTTGTTTTGTGTCCCATCTGTGAACACGGCCCGTTACCACAGAGGTGAGTCTTCGGCACTGGACAGGAGAGGGACACTGACCCCACCAGCTTCACACTGTATTCTGTCTTAACCCTCAGCATAGAAAGATATAAGAAAACTTCAAGGTACATTCCATATAGCCAGGGGCAGGGCAGTGTCCTAGTTTGGTTTCCACCAGAAGCAGACTCTGAGAAAAGGATCCAAATGCAGGTAGTGTATTTGGGGGTGATCCCAGATAACACTGGGAGAGGAGTGGAGAAGTGACTCGAATGGAGACGGAAGTCAGTCTACACTGTGCTGTCAAGCGAGCGTCCTCCAGGGACACCTGGAGCTGCGGAGCTCTGGGAAATCAGCAGGAGACGTGGCTCAGGGTTTTCCCGAGTGAGTGGCAAGAGAGCTGGGATGTTTATCCTCCAGTTTGATGAGTCATCCGTTAAAGCCTGTTCCCAAGGGCAGTTAATTCCCTAGTGCTTTGATCTGCTGCACATGTGGGCAGAGTGGTCTCTGGCTGCCGAAGACCTCAGGCAAAGAGCTACAGATGCAGGAGTTGGAACTCTGGCCAATGTGCCCAGAAGCACGGGACAAGGGGACACTCCAACAGTCTCTGCCCCGAGATCCCTCACCTGAATGACAGTAGTCTGTGGGGCCACAGGGCACATATTGGAGGTTTTGTCTTAGAAGCCTTCCAAGGTCAGAGATAGCTTCAAACTAGTTTGTTAACCAGTGGAGCTGGGGATAGTATGAGGCCAAAGGTCGGATCAGGAATGTTGTCTGGGACGAAGAAAACCCAAAGGACTGAGCAGAGGGAGGTATGGGGCAAGTGGTCTGGAGAATGTTGATGTCTGCAGCTGGCCTTGTTCCATGCCAGTGTGTGTTGGGTCTATGGCAGGACCTTTCAGCGTATCCCAAGACTGTGCGTGAGGGGGGCCCTAGGGGCTTGAGGCCAAGGATGGAGGAGCTCACCTGGACAGGAGGTGTCCTTTTGGAGTGCCTCGGAGAAGGCAATGGCAAGCCACTCCAGTACTCTTGCCTAGAAAATCCCATGGACGGAGGAGCCTGGTAGGCTGCAGTCCGTGGGGTCGCTAAGGGTCTGACACGACTGATCGACTTCACTTTCACTTTTCACTTTCACACATTGTAGAAGGAAATGGCAACCCACTCCAGTGTTCTTGCCTGGAGAATCCCAGGGACGGGGGAGCCTGGTGGGCTTCTGTCTATGGGGTCACACAGAGTTGGACACGACTGAAGTGACTTAGCAGCAGTAGCAGCAGCAGCTGAGGTCCTCACAGGACCCTCCCTTTCCAGGAGCTATCTCTACCACGTCTGCAAGACAGGACGTGGTTCTCTGACCCAGAGCACTCTTTCTAACCATGCTAGAGGGTTTTAGAATTTGGGACTGTACAAGCATAATAAAAAGTAGTTACAGCTGACCTACCATCCTCCCAGTTCAATACAGTCATGGATAGGTTCCGGTTACCCTTCCTCCTCCCTAGGGTCTTGATGAAGCTCTTCAGCCAGGGGCGGCCTGGGGTCAGAACTGTTCTTTCACAAACTTGGTCTTGTCTCTCCTTACGTGTGGTTTCCTCTGCTTCATTGTCTGTTGACCCAGTCATCTTGGATGTGTCAGGACGTGTCAGACTCCCATCAGAGTCATTTTTGCTTGGACTTCCCCGACTTTATCAACATTATTCTTTCCTTTTTAAGACTTTTTGTACTTGTATTAAGTCTTTTTTAATACAGAAGAGAACTTATTCTGAATATAAACATTAATATCTTTTAGTTGTAGAACTTTTTGAAAATATGGAATCACATAAAAAAGAAACTAGAAATGTCTAGTTTCTAGTCAATCTAGTCAAACTTCTACTCAAAGCTAGCTGTGACCTTGGAAGCCTTCAAAATTCATAGAAATATCTGCTATAAATTTTTGACATTTTCTTCATTAATCTTCCCATGTCTTACATATAATTTAAATATTAATTTTATATTGTGGTTTTTTTCATGGAATCCTATAAGGTAAGCATTTCCTCAATGTCAATGAAAACTCAAAAAGCATCCATTATCTCATGGAATAATACAGTAAAATTTACTTTAGTATTCCTGTCCTATTGGCTATTGAGGCAGGCTGACCATACTTTGATGCTGTAAAACATTATGCTCAGCCTTATGTGCATGTATCTTTAACCAAATCTCTGATGATTTTTTTTTTAGATTTGGTTATTAAAGGTTTAATTACTAGGCTAGCTTGTAGGACCATTTTAAAATTATTGATAGATATTGTGAAATTGCTTCCAGTATATAAGAATGAGTATTTCTTAATTCTCTCTGTTGAGATACTCAGATTAAAAAATAAAAATAATGCTGCTAATTTCATAAGACCCTCCTTACCAAAGAAAGAAAGAAGAACATCACACTGTTTAAATTTGTGTATTTTTTATTGCTAGCTCTTTCCTTCCCTCTGCTTTTCTTATTGTTCCTAAATGTTATTATTCAAACCTGTGCCCTACTTATTCTTTTGAAGACTTGTGTTGTGGTTGTAGGAATTTAATAAATCTCAGAAATTTAAGGCAGAAATGTTAAAAAGAGAAAAATGAACAAAAATATCTTTTGGGCAACATGCACCCCAAAATAATTTCTCCCATTCGTGAAAGTTCTTTCTCCTGTGGTTGGATCATGAGTTCTTTCTAAAACTTTAAAATGGCAGAGCCAAGGTTAAAGCCCCTCCTTACGGCAATTTCTGCTTGATCTTGAAGTGAAGTATAGTAAATTCACTCAGCCATATCCAACTCTTTGTTACCCCCATGGACTGTAGCCTACTAGGCTCCTGTGTCCATGGGATTTTCCAGGCAAGAGTACTGGAGTGGGTGCCATTTCCTTCTTCAGGGGATCTTCCCAACCTAGGGATCGAACCCGGGTCTCCAGCATTGCAGATAGAACTTTACCATCTGAGCAACCAGGGAAGTCACAACCTTGAAGCAACTGTTTAATAAGTGGCTTGCAGGACCACAGAGAATGGTCCCAAAACCACCTTTTTCTTTCAAAAACCACCTCTTGCTAAACCAAAGTACAAAGATGGGAGATGAGAGAGGCAATTACACAAATTATTTTACATCCTCCTGTCGGGATGGCATATATTGTTAAACTACTTTGTGGGGAAATTTTAATGATATGAAGCAATTATTATGGTCATATGCAATAACACATACAATAGTGTCATCATTTTATGTGCATAAGTGGAGTAAGTTGTGAAATATTAATAGGTTTCTCTGAGCAGTGCAATTATAAGTGATCATTTTGTTCATTTTCCTTTGTTGGGCATTTTCCAAATGTGATAGTATCCCCAAGGCGGGGAGGGGATGTTGTGGTATCTCCGCACCAGCCTGTCTTGGGGCCTGACCCTTCCCCATTAGAGTCGCTGGCTGTGGCATAAGCATCAATGCAGAGCACAGAGCTCCCCAGGTGGGGGGCCCACGAGTCAGCCCTGGAGCAGCAAGATGGGCATCTCTGCTGAAGCATCAGCAGGAAAGTGACGTCTTCTTGGGGCTTCGAGAGGGAGTGGAGAGAGGAGAGAGGGGAGGGAGGAGAGGCCAGGAGAGAGGGGCTGTCCCCTTCCCCAGCCCCTTCCCCCTCCTGCCACTGCTGCACCCTCCCCGGGCCGCGCAGGAAGCAAGACACAGGAGAGGACGGACACAAAGGAAATGAACTGCCAAACGGAGGTTTCCTAGGACACGGGGAGCAAATTTTACCCTTTCTGCATCTGTTCAGTTCAGTCGCTCAGTCGTGTCCAGCTCTTTGCGACCCCATGAATCACAGAACGCCAGGCCTCCCTGTCCATCACCAACTCCCAGAGTTCACTCAAATCCATGTCCATCGAGTCGGTGATGCCATCCAACCATCTCATTCTCTGTCGTCCCCTTCTCCTCCTGCCCCCAATCCTTCCCAGCATCAGGGTCTTTTCCAGTGAGTCAACTCTTCGCATGAGGTGGCCAGAGTGTTGGAGAGTCAGCTTTAGCATCAGTCCTTCCAATGAACACCTAGGACTGATCTCCTTTAGGATGGACTGGTTGGATCTCCTTGCGGTACAAGGGACTCTCAAGAGTCTTCTCCACACCACAGTTCAAAAGCATCAATTCTTCGGTGCTCAGCTTTCTTAACAGTCCAACTCTCATATCCATACATGACCACTGGAAAAACCATAGCCTTGACTAGACGGACCTTGGTTGGCAAAGTAATCTCTCTGCTTTCTAATATGCTATCTAGGTTGGTCATAACTTTCCTTCCAAGGATAAGTGTCTTTTAATTTCATGACTGCAATCAGCATCCGCAGTGATTTTGGAGCCTAAAAAAATAAAGTCTGACACTGTTTCCACTGTTTCCCCATCTATTTGCCATGAAGTGATGGGACCAGATGCCAGGATCTTAGTTTTCTGAATGTTGAGCTTCAAGCCAACTTTTTCACTCTCATCTTTCACTTTCATCAAGAGACTTTTTAGTTCCTCTTCACTTTCTGCCATAAGGGTGGTGTCATCTGCATATCTGAGGTTATTGATATTTCTCCCGGCAATCTTGATTCCAGCTTGTGCTTCTTCCAGCCCAGCATTTCTCATGATGTACTCTGCATATAAGTTAAATAATCAGGGTGACAATATACAACCTTGACATACTCTTTTGCCTATTTGGAACCAGTCTGTTGTTCCATGTCCAGTTCTAACTGTTGCTTCCTGACCTGCATACAGGTTTCTCAAGAGGCAGGTCAAGAGGTCTGGTATGCCCATCTCTTTCAGAATTTTCCTTGTTTATAGTGATCCACACAGTCAAAGTGTTTGGCATAGTCAGTGAAGCAGAAATAGATGTTTTTCTGGAACTCTTTTGCTTTTTCCATGATCCAGCAGATGTTGGCAATTTGATCTCTGGTGCCTCTGCCTTTTCTAAAACCAGCTTGATCATCTGGAAGTTCACGGTTCACGTATTGGTGAAGCCTGGCTTAGTGAATTTTGAGCATGACTTTACTAGCTGTGAGATGAGTGCAATTGTGCGGTAGTTTGAGCATTCTTTGGCATTGCCTTTCTTTGGGATTGGAATGAAAACGGACCTTTTCCAGTCCTGTGGCCACTGCTGAGTTTTCCAAATGTCATGGCATATTGAGTGCAGCACTTTCACAGAATCATCTTTCCAGATTTGAAATAGCTCAACTGGAATTCCATCACCTCCACTAGCTTTGTTCGTAGTGATGCTTTCTAAGGCCCACTTGACTTCACATTCCAAGATGTTTGGCTCTAGGTGAGTGATCACACCATCGTGATTATCTTGGTCGTGAAGATCTTTTTTGTACAGTTCTTCTGTGTATTCTTGCCACCTCTTCTTAATATCTTCTGCTTCTGTTAGGTCCATACCATTTCTATCCTTTATCGAGCCCATCTTTGCATGAAATGTTCCCTTGGTATCTCTAATTTTCTTGAAGAGATCTCTTGTCTTTCCTGTTCTGTTGTTTTCCTCTATTTCTTTGCATTGATCTCTGAGGAAGGCTTTCTTATCTCTCCTTGCTATTCTTTGGAACTCTGCATTCAGATGCCTATATCTTTCCTTTTCTCCTTTGCTTTTCACTTCTCTTCTTTTCACAGCTATTTGTAAGGCCTCCTCAGACAGCCATTTTGCTTTTTTGCATTTCTTTTCCAAGGGGATTGTCTTGGTCCCTGTCTCCTGTACAATGTCACGAACCTCTGTCCAGAGTTCATCAGGCACTCTATCAGATCTAGTCCCTTAAATCTATTTCCACTTCCACTGTACTTACACTTCCACTTCCACTCTACTTCCACTTACACTTCCACTGTATAATCTTAAGGGATTTGATTTAGATCATATCTGAATGGTCTAGTGGTTTTCCCTACTTTCTTCAATTTCAGTCTGAATTTGGCAATAAGGAGTTCATGATCTGAGCCACAGTCAGCTCCTGGTCTTGTTTTTGCTAACTGTATAGAGCTTCTCTATCTTTGGCTGCAAATAATATAATAATCAATATGATTTTGGTGTTGACCATCTGGTGATGTCCATGTGTAGAGTCTTCTCTTGTGTTGTTGAAAGAGGGTGTTTGCTAAGACCAGTGCGTTCTCTTGGCAAAACTCTATTAGCCTTTGCCCTGCTTCATTCCGTGCTCCAAATTTGTCTGTTACTCCAGGTGTTTCTTGACTTCCTACTTTTGCATTCCAGTCCCCTATAATGAAAAGGACATCTTTTTTAGGTGTTAGTTCTAAAAGATCTGTAGGTCTTCATAGAACCGTTCAACTTCGGCTTCTTCAGCATTACTGGTTGGGCATAGGCTTGGATTACTGTAATATTGAATGGTTTGCCTTGGAAACAAACAGAGATCATTCTGTCCTTTTTGAGATTGCATCCCAGTACTGCATTTTGGACTCTTGTTGACCATGATGGCTACTCCATTTCTTCTAAGGGATTCCTGCCCACAGTAGTAGATTTAATGGTCATCTGAGTTAAATTCACCCATCCTAGTCCATTTTAGTTCACTGATTCCTAGAATGTCTACGTTCTCTCTTGCCATCTCCTGTTTGACCACTTCCAATTTGCCTTGATTCATGGACCTAACATTCCAGGTTCCTATGCAATATTGCCCTTTATAGCATCGGACCTTGCTTCTATCACCAGTCACATCCACAATTGGGTATTGTTTTTGCTTTGGCTCCATCCCTTCATTTTTTCTGGAGTTATTTCTCCACTGATCTCCAGTAGCATACTGGGCACCTACCGACCTGGGGAATTCCTCATTCAGTATCCTATCACTTTGTCTTTTCATACTGTTCATGGGGTTCCCAAGGCAAGTATCCTGAAGTGGTCTGCCATTCCCTTCTCCAGTGGACCACAATCTGTCAGACCTCTCCACCATGACCCACCCGCCTCGGGTGGCCCCACATGGCATGGCTTAGTTTCATTGAGTTAGACAAGGCTGTGGTCTGTGTAATCAGATTGACTAGTTTTCTGTGATTATGATTTCAGTGTGTCTGTCCTCTGATGCCCTCTCACAATATCTACCGTCTTATTTGGGTTTCTCTTACCTTGGTCGTGGGGTATCACTTCACAGCTGCTTCAGCAACGCGCAGCCGCTGCACCTTACCTTGGATGAGGGGTATCTCCTCACGGCCGCCCCTCCTGACCTTGAACATGGAGTTTGTATTTAAATCTGCACTTTCAGGCTCACAACTTGAATTTACTTCCCTCTTGGGATAATGTGAAAATCACTGCTGCTGCTGCTAAGTCATATCAGTCGTGTCCAACTCTGTGTGACCCCATAGATGGCAGCCCACCAGGCTCCCCCATTCCTGGGATTCTCCAGGCATGAACACTGGAGTGGGTTGCCATTTCCTTCTGCAGTGTGTGAAAGTGAAAAGTGAAACTGAAGTCGCTCAGTCGCGTCCGACTCTTCGTGACCCCATGGACTGCAGCCTACCAGGCTCCTCCATCCATGGGATTTTCTAGGCAACAGTACTGGAGTGGCTTGCCATTGCCTTCTCCGGTGAAAATCACTGGAAAGGTTCAAAAATGGACATAATGGAAGACACCTGTCAGGCTGCACGTATTCTCAAAGGAAATGAAGACTAGCCTGTTAGCAGTGAAATACAATAGTGTGTGTGTGTGTGGCGCTCCTTGTGCGTGGATGCATCAACAGGGGCCTGTGTGAGCTGACCCAGTGCCCCTGTATTTATTTAGAATGGAGCTACTCAAGGTTTCAGCATTCATTCACTCACTCTTCACTCACTCACTCAGTAAATACCCAGCTCAAATCCATTTCCACCTCCCCCAACTATGCACCCTTAAGCAAGTGATGAAATTTTTCCGAAATTTTTCATGTGCTCATATCCAGGGGCTTCCTGTAGGGACACAGGGTTGGCACAGAGTTGGTTCTCACAGTGGGCATCTGCTATTAATGCTGTAGTTGTTCACTCAGGACTAGGCGTGCCCCCAATTTCCTGATTGCTCACAGCTCCCAGAGACCTTGATACCATCAGGTGTGTGTCTGCTGAAATGAACCGAGTGTGAATCCATGTTTTGCAGATGCTGGAGTCCCGACCTACATGTATGAGTTTGAGTATCGCCCAAGCCTCTCATCAGCGATGAAACCCAAGACGGTGCTAGGGGACCACGGGGATGAAGCCTTCTCTGTCTTCGGGTTTCCAATTTTGCAAGGTGATGGCCCTTTGGTGACTATAAACTTGGAGTTAGGAGATCTGGGTGCGAGTTTATTTGGGGGCCTTGGGCAGGTTCCTCCTTCTCTGCAGGTCCTCGTTTCCTGCACTCACCTAACAGGGTGGAAGGACACGGTCCCAGCCATTGTCTTGCTCTAACGCACCTGATGGAGAATGCGAGTCCTTGTGCCCTCACCCATGGTCGCGCTAAGAATCCAGACCTGGGCATCATCAGCAAGACGGGAGCTGGGTCACCCGCAGGGCCCTGCTCAGGGCTAGAATGCTACCACTCACTCTGCCCTCACAAGAACACATCAGAATGTGCGTGAGGGTAAAGTTAGAGTTGTTATTAACCTTGAATCAGGACTAACGTGTGTCTCTCTATCCAATCTCTATCTATCTAAAACTCATGTATTTTAATATCATAATATATCTAGGTGTGTAATATTTAAAAAGAAAAAAACTTTTCACAGATGTCTTCAATGCCTTGCCCATTAGCAATTACAGACAAATTGTGTGTCACGCATCGCAGAACTGTTCATTGCACACAATGCCTCTGGGCGTTTCCTGGTTGGGTGACTTTAGCGGGATCTTGCAGCTCGGTTACTTTCCAGATTCTGTGAAAATGTGTGTGGATCAAGGACACCAAGAAAAGACCCAAAGGAGAGCATCCTGGGAGTAGGGTGACTCTAGCAGAAACCCTGGGGTGTGTCCCTGAAACACCAAAGCAGGAAGGGCAGTCGGGAGGGCACAGAAGACAAGGCAATAGCTTACGGACCGACTCCAGCCCTTCACTGAGGCCGGCCTCAGTCGGTAGCTGTCAAGTTTGAAGTCACTTGCGTTACCCAAGATCTTCCTAAAATGCAGCTTAGACTCAGTAGGTCTGGAATAAGATCCCCATTTCTGAATTTATTAACAATTTCTCAAGTGCTGCTACTGCCCACGAACCACACTTTGAGCAGCACTGGCTTTGTCCCCTCCCCACAGATGGTATCTCAGAAGAAGAGATCAACCTCAGCAAGATGGTGATGAAATTCTGGGCCAACTTTGCTCGGAATGGGTGAGCTGCTGGCAGACATGGAGTGGGGTTGGGAAGGGACAGGGTGTGTCTCTTGGGTGGGGGGAGTTTCCAAGGTGTGATGGTCAAACGCCCCGCCCTGTGACCTCTGAAATGACAGCTCCCTGTGATGGACTGGCAGCCCAGCACATGGTCAGCCTCCTATCTCTGGAGGCATGTGAGCCTTTGGCAGAAATGAAGTCAGGGCGTCCCTGATAATCTCAGAGCTGACAGCAGCATTGGGGAATTTCTGTTTGATTTTGTTCCAGGAACCCCAATGGGGAGGGGCTTCCCCACTGGCCAGCGTATGACCAGAAAGAAGGGTACCTTCAGATTGGTGTCTACACTCGGGCAGCCGAGAAGCTGAAAAGTGAGAAAGTGGCTTTCTGGAACGATCTTATGTCCCAGGAGGCAGCAAAGAAGGCACCACAGTCAAAACATGTTGAGCTGTAAACGGGGGGTTTCTACAGAAGTGTTTATGGGGCAAAGAGGCGTCTTATTGTGGAGGCTGAGGAATTATCCGATGGCAGTGGCAGAGGGCAGGGAGGGGGGTTTCCGTTTCTGTGGCCTCAAGTTGGAAATAAATGTTCTTCTGGAGACCAAGTCAATGTCTTTGGCTTGCGCTGGAATAAAGTCATCCTCCTCAGTGAGAGAAGGATGAAGACAGTGGGCACCGTTGGCAGGAAGGTGCTCTGGCCGTTCTGGCGTGACGTCTGAGCATGCAGAGTGGAGCAGGCTGGGCCCTGGGAGGTGCTGAGGGGGACGCTGCATCTGCTCCCTGTCTCAGGGCCATCCACAACTCCAGTGAGAGGATGTGGGGGATCAGAGTGCCTTGTCCCCCTCCTCCTTGCGGAGCTGACTGTAGAGATGGAGGCAACACAGCCTGAGGATGTCCCGAAGTGGGATAGAGGGGGCGTAGGCTTGGCGACACTGAGCGTGGCTGCCTGGCCCTTCCCTGCCCTCCTACAGTCTGCAATTCTTTCTTCAAGTCACATATTATCCTCCAGGGCCCTCCCTGGGGCCATCTCTTCCAACAACTCATATGAAAGCTTTCTGCAGCCCGGACCACATCAGGGCCAAGCAGTGACCACCCCGAAGTGAGTCCCAGGAGTATCACCTGAAAACTGTCTCTTTCAGATCCCTGGGGTGACTTCTGGCTTCTCCTGGGATGTAGAAATCTCTAAGAAAGTTACGGCCACCCTTTCTGCAAGGAAAATCTGGATTATTCCCAGTTTCATGATTTTTTCTGATTCATTCAAAGAGGTTGCAGGGCAATTACCCTGAAGTCTGAAGGAAGACGGGCACTGTGGAGAAGAAATGGGACATGAACACTGGCCAACCGTCTGCTGACAGGTGGAAGATGGAGTCACCGTGTGTGTGAGTAGACTGACTTAAAGTGAGAATCAAGTGTTAAGGGCAACTGTGGGCGAGTACGGGAGTGTACAATCCTCAGAAGCCAAGGACCCACAGGGGTGTTTACACTCATTGCAGGCCCTTCTCCCTGGACCTCTATCAGGGAGCTTTGAGAAATACTGGTAACAGGTAGTAAGATCAGAGAAAGCCTGCCCTAGGTGGGGCAAGCTAGAAGCCCTGCTCAGACACTTCTTCCCCAAAGAAATGAAATCTCTTAACCACTGGGAAAAGGCAGCAAACCCATCCCCTGCTTTAGGCCCTGGGGAAGACCTACTGAAGCGGAGGGAAAGGAAAATTTTAGGTTGAAAACTGGATACATTTTTTTAAAAATCAGCAACATAATTTAGCTATAGTTATCCAGAATTTTAAGTACTCCCCCTTCCAATGTCATAGATCTCAGCTCTTGAGTTTGCTAGTGAGGATTTTATAGGTCAAGAAGGAATTTACTTTTAATCGGTGTCTGCTTCCACCTAGTGGTAATTTAGTTCATTGCAAGCAATGGGAAATCCCAATTTATTCTTAACTAGTCAATCACTTTTCACTTTCATGCACTGGAGAAGGAAATGGCAACCCACTCCAGTGTTCTTGCCTGGAGAATCCCAGGGATGGGGGAGCCTGGTGGGCTGCCGTCTATGGGTCGCAAGGAGTCGGACACAACTGAAGCGACTGAGCAGCAGCAGCAGTCAATGGGAAATAGGTGGGGAAACAGTGTCAGACTTTATTATGGGGTGCTCCAAAATCACTGCAGATGGTGATTGCAGTCATGAAATTAAAAGACGCTTACTCCTTGGAAGGAAAGTTATGACCAACCTAGATTGCATATTTAAAAGCAGAAACATTACTTTGCAAACAAAGGTCTGTCTCGTCAAGGCTATGGTTTTTCCACTGGTCAAGTATGGATGTGAGTGTTGGACTATAAAGAAGGCTGAGCGCTGAAGAATTGATACTTGTGAACTGTGGTGTTGGAGAAGACTCTTGAGAGTCCCTTGGACTGAAAGGAGACCCAACCAGTCCATCCTTAAGGAGATCAGTCTTAGGTGTTCATTGGAGGGACTGATGTTGAAGCTGAAACTCCAATGCTTTGGCACCTGATGAGAAGAGCTGACTCATTTGAAAAGACCCTCATGCTGGGATAGATTGAAGGCGGGAGGAGAAGGGGACGACAGAGAATGAGATGGCTGGATGGCATCACTGACTCAATGGATATGGGTTTGGGTGGACTCCAGGAGCTGGTGGTGGACAGGGAGGCCTGGCATTCTGCAGTTCATGGGGTCGCAAAGAGTCAGACACGACTGAGCGACTGAACTGACCTGAACTGAATAGTTTCAGGCGGACAGCAAAGGGACTCAGCCACATATATCCATGTATCCTTTCTCCCCCTAACTCCTTTGCCATGCACCTGTCACAGAGCATTGAGCAGAGTTCCCTGTGCTGTATAGTGGGTCCTTATTGGTTGTCCATTTTAAATATAGCCATGTGTACATGTCGACCCCAAACTCCCTACCTAACCCTTTCCCACATCCTTCCTCCCTGGCAACCATAAGTTCATTCTCTAAGTCTGAGTTTGTTTCTAAGCAGCCTGGTTGTTTTCTTGATAGGTGCCACTTTTTGAGGGTGTCAAGAACTTTCTGATTTTTCAGACCCCTGGGACCAGAAATATAAAACTCCTGGCCACCAGAGTGAACCACGGTGGGTGTCCCCATTATGGCCTGCGTGTGTCTGCTGGCCTGGGTGAGAGTCACAGGAGCAGTGCAAGGGCAGGGTACTTGAGCAGCCAGGTTTGGCAAGACTGTAGGCACCCACCCAACTGGCCCTGGAGGGACTGCAGAAGTGGTACAGGGGTGAGGCACTTGCTTGGTCAGCTTTGGTGGAGTCAAGGGGAAGAATCAGATACCGGACATCCCCCCCGGAGCTAGCAAGTCAGAGCCAGAGGGCAGAAAACGTGTCTGCAAGCTGATGTTAGCAAAGTAGAAGGAGAAGCAAAAAGGGTGCCCACCAGTGCCTGTGTCCCCAGAGAGCATCCCAACAGGTTCCTGCCCCTCCAGCAGATGCTTACGGACTATCAAATAAATCTTCACAAATGGTCTAAGCATCTTTTAAGCTGCTGCTTTTGTGCTAGATCCCAGGCAAGTGAGTTTGAGTATCATCTCTTTAAGAGAGAAATCTCCATTCCCTATAGGCCCATAGCTCTCCTGAAGAGGAGCCCTGTTGGTTTTTAAAATTAGGCATCCTGGGAGCTATGTCTCCAGTTCAGGTCCCAAGGGCTAGTGAGCACAGACCCCTCGCTCCTCAGGGATGAGCAGTGTGTTTGTGAGATCCCTCCTGCTTGTGGGTCACCATACTGGAGGGGGGGGGGTTGGGGAACACCATGACTCTGCCTAGCCAGCCCATCTTGATGTGGCGCTTTGTTGTAGAGGAGCTGATCTCCTACCAGTGGTTACCAGTGAGATATTTTCTTCTGTAAATTTCCTATCTCTAGCTGTGGTCTTCATTCTTAGAGAAGTCCCTTTAGCATTTATTGTAAAGCTGGTTTTCTGGTATCAAACTCTTAGCTTTTGTTGTTTAATCACTAACTCATGTCCAACTCTTTTGCGACCCCATGGACTGTAGCCTGCCAGGCTCCTCTGTCCATGGGATTTCCCCGGCATGAATACTGGAGTGGAGTGGAGTCATTTCCTTCTCCAGGCAAAATCCAAATTTCCCTACCCAGGGATTGAACCTGCATTGGCAGGTGGATTCTTTACCACTGAGTCACCAGGGAAGCCTTCTTTTAGCTTAAATTCTGGATCTTATTTTCAAACCTGAATGATATCCTTGTCAGGTGGAGTGTTCTTGGTTGTGGGATTGTTCCTTTCATGCCTTCCAATATATCATGCCACTCCCTCCTGACATGTAGCGTTTCTGCTGAAGACCCAGTTGATGCTTTATGAGAATTTCATTAGGCATAACTAGTTGGTTTTCGGGAAGGCAATGGCACCCCACTCCAGTACTCTTGCCTGGACAATCCCATGGACGGAGGAGCCTGGTGGGCTGCAGTCCATGGGGTCGCTAGGAGTCGGACACAACTGAGAGACTTCACTTCACTTTTCACTTTCATGCATTGGAGAAGGAAATGGCAACCGACTCCAGTGTTCTTGCCTGGAGAAACCCAGGGACAGGGGAGCCTGGTGGGCTGCTGTCTATGGGGTCGCACAGAGTCGGACACGACTGAAGTGACTTAGCAGCAGCAGCAGCAGCACTTGGTTTAACCTTGGTGTTTTTAATAGTCTCTCTTTAACTTTTGACATTTTGTCTTGGTGTGGACCTCTTGGTTTGATCTTGTTTGGGACACTCTGTACTTCCTGGATCTGGATTTCTCTTTCCTTTCCCATATTAGGGAAGTTTTCAGCTATCATTTCTTCAAATATATTTTCTGCCCCTTTCTCTCTCTCTTCTCTTTCTGGAACCCCTATCCTGCAAATGATAGTATACTTGTTGTCTCAGAGGTCTTTTAAACTGTTCTAATTTTTTTGGTTCTTTTATTTCCCTTTTCACTTTGGGGATCCCCACTGCTCTGTCCTGCAGTTCACTGATTTGTTCCTTCGTGTCACCTAGTCTACTGAGGATTCCTTCTGCTGCTGCTGCTGCTAAGTCGCTTCAGTCGTGTCCGACTCTGTGCGACCCCATAGATGGAAGCCCACCAGGCTCCCCCGTCCCTGGGATTCTCCAGGTAAGAACACTGGAGTGGGTTGCCATTTCCTTCTCCAATGCATGAAAGTGAAAAGTGAAAGTGAAGTCTCTCAGTCGTGTCCGACTCCTAGCGACCCCATGGACTGCAGCCCACCAGGCTCCTCCATCCACGGGAGTTTCCAGGTAATAGTACTGGAGTGGGCTGCCATTGCCTTCTCCGGATGATTCCTTCTAGCATGTTTTTGATTTCAGCAGTTGTATTCTTCAGCGCCATTTTTCTCTATACTTTCTGACTCTTTGTTGTGCTTGTCACTGTGTTCATCCATTCTTCTCGGGTTTGTTGAGGCTCTTTATATTCATTACCTGGAACCCTTTATGGAGTAGATTGCTTATCTCCAGTTATTCTAGGGTTTTATCTTAATCCTTCCTTGTAACATATTTTGCTTTTGCCTCCTTTTGCCTAGTTCTGTTTTATTTTTTGTATTAAGATAGGTCAGTTACATTTCCCAGTCTTGGAGAAGTGGCCTCATGCAGCGGTTTTCCCATAGGAGCCAGCAGCACACTTCCCTCAGGTCACCAAAATCATAGGCTCTAGTGGTGCCACCTATGTGGATTTCCAGAGTCCTCCTATTTTGGCAGGGCAGACTACTGTGGGCCCATAGTAGGTGGGGCTGGTCCCTGGCCCAGGTGGCTGCCAGGGGATCCTGAATTGGGGGTAGGTCCCAGGGCTGGTTTCAGCCCATTATGGCAGGGCCATGTGCCAGTATGGTTGGCTGCTGAGGTTGGGTGGTTTTACAGCTGGTGCTGACCTATTGATGGGTGAGGCTGGGTTCTGGGCCTGCTGATGGGCAGGGCTGTGTCCCAGAGTGGCTGACTGCTCAGCCTGAGGGGTCCTGGGTCTTGTGCCAACTAACTGGGGGATAGGGAAGAGTCAGTGCTATTGGACTAGAGCGAGGGCTCCCAAATGGCACTTGCTAGCACTGGTGTCCTGGTGACAGAATGGGCACCCACAAATGGCTGCCACGGTAATGTTTTTCCTTAGGGGGTATCCCAGTTGTCTCCTGCCTCTTCAGGAGGCTCTCCAAGATCAGCAAGTGGGTCAGATCTAGGCTCCTTTCCAATGACTGCTTCCTTGCTGGGTCTAAGAGTATGTGATATTTTATGTACACCTTTCCCAAGGCCTCCAGTTGCCCTGCACGCTGGCCTTCAAAGCCAGAGACTCTGGGGGCTGGTCTTCCTGGTACAGGTTCCCCAGGTTGGGGGCCCTGATGCAGGCAGGACTCAGACTCCTCGCTCCTTGGGAGAGCCTCTTCAACTGTGCTTATGCTCCCGTCTGTGGGTCACCTACGCAGGGGGTGTGGGTCTTCTCTATCCATCCTCTTGTATTGTTGTTTCCTTCTTTGTATCTTAGTTGTAGAAAACCTTTTCTGCTAGTCTTCAGGTCCTTCTCACTGTTACCCTATTTGGAGTGCCTGCTGCACGGGGTAAGTTCAGGTTCTTTCCACTCCACCATGTTGGCCACTCCCTTAGAAAATTGTTTTCCTGAAAATAAGTTACTCAGTGGGAAAAGCATACCACTGCTGATCAGCTAGTAATATAAGGATGGGACCACCTTGTCCATCATCATGACCACTAGGTAGTTGATCAGACACTGTCTTCATCAAGGGTCACTGTTACTGCAATCACTTCCTGGAACTTCAGGAGACTTTTCCTTTTGACACTCAGATCTCTGGACAGAAATAAGGCTTCCAGGATCCTTCTGACGCCCTGTTGTGATCACGTGATTGGATTCCCGAGATGCAGTCCAGTTCTAGAAATGACAGAAGCAGAGCCAGCGTGGGGAACCTTGGTCTGGGTGGATCTTGGAGGGGAGAGCTGCACTCTTGATGCACAGAAGTTGGGGATATCTGCACCCCCACTTTAACAGCTACCTGGCACCTCTAAGCCAGAGGGCTGTCTATTGCCTCCATTCTGCATCCCTCTGTTGGGGGCTCCCTCTTCCCCACACATCGACTCTCCCTCTCTCTGCTCTTAAAGTAGTAATAATTGTTCTGTCATCTTTCAGCTTCTAAAATACTGTTGCCTTCAACTCCTCTTCCGTTTTGTGTGGACACAGCAGCTTGTGCCTTAACAAATGTTGTTTTGCTCTCCTTTTAGAAAAACTTGAGAAGGGAGTGGAAATAAATGCATGGGTTTTTTAAAACATTTATTTATTTGGCTGTGTCGAGGCTTAGTCGTGTCATGTGGGATCTTTTGCTACACCCTATGGACTCTCTAGAAGGAAATGGCAACCCACTCCAGTGTTCTTGCCTGGAGAATCCCAGGGACGGGGGAGCCTGGTGGGCTTCCGTCTATGGGGTCACACAGAGTCGGACACGACTGACGTGACTTAGCAGCAGCAGCAGCAGCAGCAGCATGGACTCTCTAGTTGTGGCAGGCAGGCTCAAGAGTGTTCAGGCTCAGTCATTGTGGCCTGTGGGCTTATTTGCTCTGAGGCATGTGGAATCTTAGTTCCCCAACCAGGGATCGAACCTGCATCCCTGCATGGCAAGGCTAATTCTTAACCACTGGACAACCAGGGAAGTTCCCGTGAATGCAAGTTTTGATCCTTCTTCTTTAATAGCACGTGCCAAACTGCTTTTTTAATAAACACTTAAAAACAATATCATATATGTTACTACATTTTTGACTGCTACCTAGCATCCTACAGTAGAAACACTTAATAAATTATTTAACCATTTACTTTGTTGGTCATAGGTTATTTCATACTTTTTACTACTATCATTGTCACTGAGGTGAACGATCTGATACAGACATCTTTGAGCACATTCAGAATTATTCCTCAGTAGAGCAGCAGCAGCAGCAGCAGAGAATAGCTAAGGCCACCGGGATATCCTTTGTTAAGTATTTGGATGTGCTCAAGTGCTTCAGGCATGTTCGACTCTTTGCAACCCCATGGACTGTAGCTGACCAGGCTCCTCTGTCCATGGGATTCTTCAGGCAAAAACTGGAGTGGATTGTCATTTCCTCTCCGGGGGGATAGATTTTTCCAAATACCCCAAGAAATGCTGTATTAATCTATCTCCTACATCAGTTGTGAAACCTCCTGTTTTTCTTGCCAATACTTGGCACACCACAAAAACCGTATGAGGTGATTCCTTGCCATTGAATAGGTGCAGTTTGATATGTGTAGTTTTAATTTGCACATCTTGATGTTCATGCTTATTGTACTTTGGAGTGACATTTTATATATATGTGTGTGTAGCTTGCAGGGTACTTGAAACCTGGGTGATATGTTGGGGGAACCGTGGACTGATTCAACCTCTGCCCACACCGCACACTTGTGCCCAGTCCCCAGTGTGCTCCTGACCTGCTTACTAGAAGGACAAGTAAGCACAGAACAAGACAGTGATTCGGGGAATCTCAGTGGCTTACAACTTCCCATGGCTCCTGTGACCTTTCAGAGTGAGAGCCAACAGCTCACAACAATAGATCCTGGCATTTGACACAACTTTTTGGCATCTAGCATTTTGGAGATTCTTCTCTCATTATTGTTGCTGAGGTCTGTGGGAGCCCCTAAGGAAAAACTTTTACCTGCTGAGAACTTAGCCATCTTTGGGAAGGAGAACTCACCTTCCACCGTGTCAGTGTTTGGAAAGTTCCTTTTCAGAGTAACCCTCTTGGCCACTCCAATGGCTTACATGCTTCTGCCAGATTCTACTTTCAGAAACACCCTTATTATCTTGTCATCCCCATCGTCTGGGGTGAAACCCCGCTCTCCTTAACTTGGTACTTTTCAGAGTAAAAAAGAAATTGGTCTCTGTCCTTTATTTACCTTTCAGCCCCTACTGCCCACCCCCAAGAAGCCTCCAATCCACCTTGCACTGCTGCTGATGTACTTTCTTCTCTGTTCCCCAAATCCTGCTCACGTCTTAATACCCAGTGTGTTCAGAAGTCATGGACAGATTTGGGCATTTATATGTGTGTGTGTGTGTGTGTGTGTGTGTGTGTTCTGTTCAGCGTTCCAGGAAGTTCAGTGGTAAAGAATCCACCTGCAATGCAGGAAGCACAAGTTCAATCCCTGGATGGAAAAGTTCCACTGAAGGAGGGCATGGCCACCCACTCCAATATCCTTGCCTGGAAAATTTCATGGACAGAGGAGCCTGGAGGGCTGCAGTCCCCGGGGTTGAAAAAAGTCAGACATGTGATCCTGAATACACACACAGGATCTCATGATAATAATAACACAGATGGTATACTGATATGGCAAAAAAAGCGTGAAGTTATTATGAGAACAACTGAGGTTCCAGAAACACTACATATCTAGACAGCAGTGGAAAATGTCATATAATTCTAGATTCATAGAATGTTGATTCAGAGAGAGTGGTGCATGAGAGATCACCTCACCCACAGGCACTCCTGCCTCTCACCACTCCCTTTCCAGAACAGATGCCCGCATGCCACTCAGTGGAGTTCCCAGGTTTCTGATCTCCCAGTGCTGTGTTCTACATCATGAAGGCTTTGTCTGATTGATCCCATAATTAACCGAGCGAAGCCCAGTAAAGGACCCATATGACACAAGCTCACACTTGTCCGGTGCTTGTTTCAGTATGTGCTCTCCATATGTCTTTTGAATAAATCGACAGAGATGGAAAGGTTTTGTCTTCTCTCCTGAGACCTGCCCAGCTGCTTAGGAGTTAAGGTCAGTTCCTAGGATTTTACTTTCCAGATCATCTAGTTTCACATGGAAACCTTAGGGAGTTACCCAAAGGAAAGGTGATCATCCCAATCAAGCCCACTGACACCTAAGATCTGTGTTACTTATAGCGATTGTCATGCTACAAGATTATCCACACAAGCAAAACTAAGGTTTGGCCTCAGGTTTGATTGGCTTCAGCCTTACCCATTTCTGCAGAGTCGTCATGAGCCAGGTATGGGCATCCATAACTGTAGCCATTCAGAGCAAGGTCTGGGAGTGGCTGCCTCTCTTTTTGAAATTGTGGGTGTCACAAGTAGGTATGTAATTGAACCATGAGATGAGGAGAATAATTCATCCCTTCTTTTTATATTTTGTTAAGACAGCATCCCACAGTCTTCATGGGCTAACAGCTAGGGTTGTGTTCCCAGAATGGATAGGCCAAATGGCCAGGGCAAAAGGCTGGATGGTTATTCCTTGGCAGGTGTATGGATTTATGAGTTTCAGTGTGTGTGTAAGTCTGTGTTTGTGTGTGTGTGTGGTATGGTAAGTGACTAGAAACAGCCTTGTTTTTTGCTTAGGTAGACCACTTGGATTGTTCCACATGAATAGAAATAGAGGTTCCCTTATTAGGCTGCTCATATGACCCCTGATTCTTTCTCAGATAAAAGTAAGGGAAGAAATCAAGCTTCATAGAGGCAATCTTCTCTGAAGGCTGATCCCAACTCTGTTACAAAGTCCTCATCTGTAACAGAGGGCTTCCCCTCACTGGCCTGCCATTGCGGCCAGAATGAGTGCAAATGAGCATCCTTTCTAGAATTTGGGTCTCCAGAAGCTTCATTTCAGCTATAACCTATGCCCTTAGCCAAGAACCCATGAGCCTTTTGGGGATTATCTTGTGTTTTAAAGCTGCTGGTTGCTCGGCTCTCTCTGATGTCAATATTGGTCTGCCTGGACAAAAGCAAGCTTGCTAAATGACATTGTGAAAGCATAAGGGAGGTGCTGCCGCCTCTTCCTGTGCTGGCCTGGCTACAGTTCATAAATGAAACTATGAAGTCTCTTTTTCTCTCCCTGTATGTTTATGTGTATAAATATGTGTGCTGTAGATGTGTGCGTATTTTCTACCTCTAGATGGTATTTCTAAAATTAACTTGTAAAACGAGCTCTATTTAATTCAATAAGAAAAATTAAGTGCTTATATAAGTCAAACTCTCAGAAATATAATAGAAACTAGCCCAAATGTTTCTCAAGTTCATATGATCTAAAATAATCTTTAGTAAATAAAAGCTAGTTTAAGTTTGTTGGGTATGATAGTAAACATATCTTGTGCCACATTGAAATTTTTACTATAAAAATTATGTTTCTAAAAAATATAATAAATGTAGTTTTACATTTTTAAATAGGTTGAATGAGTTTTCATATCAAAACTGTGTGTTCAGTTGTCCAGTTGTGTCCGACTCTGTGCGACCCCATCGACTGTAGCCTGCCAGGCTCCTCTGTCCATTGGATTCTCAGACAGGAATACTAGACGGGGCTGCCATTTCCTTCTCCAGGGTATCTTCCTAACCCAGGGATCAAACTCACGGCTCTCCTGCATCTCAGGTGGATTCTTCACCCCTGAGCCCCTGGGGACCTTTCCCAATATCAAAAGTAAGCTGGTACAAACTAAAAGTTGTTTTTTTCACTGTTCAAAGGAAAAGGTTTTATTGAACTATTGGTCCAATAGTGAAAGGTTTTTCTTTACCTTTTAAAATGATCTGCCTAGAAAACAAACATCTTGAGACTTGTTAAAATAATCACTTGTATTGTATGTTGTCTTTGATTACTTAAGTAAAACTAGTCCTCTCAATAGTAAATGAGCGAAGTTTTGCTCAGAATATATAACCTTCCATATTTGCTTGAGAAGTCTTTGTCACTTTGGTTTAGTAGATGACTAAGTATTGTTTCACAGAGACCTGTGATTCTCTTTGACTGTTTTTAAACCTTTTGTTATTTTTTACAAACGTCCCCAAAATCAAATTCTAAATGAAATCTTCTGACCTAAACTAACTTTGGGATCTTTTGAAGGGTTCCCGGAACACCTTCAAAAATTTATTCTCTCTCATATGAAAAGATATTAATTAGATTTATTTGATATATTAAGTTACATGGGAAGCATTGTCAGAAAAGAAGTAACACTAAGCTTTTTAATGTTGTATTTATGTTAGTATGTATTATGTGTTCCAAAAATTGCATGAAATTCCTAAAAATCTGAAATGTCTTAGTAATTCCAGTTATTATCTTAAAATGTTGTGTGTATCACAGAAATAACAAAATTTCCGTATCAATCACATTGTAATGAAATCTAATGAGACCTTTAACTATGATTATTTTAAGTCTTTTGTTGTTTATAGATAGTTCTTGTTTTACTTGGATGCTTTTGCAAAAGTATTCCAACAAAATGTTTCATCTTCAGAGAAATTCAGAAAAGAGATTCTGACAAGTGCTCTAGAATAGCGATTGTAATAACTTTCGATCATACCACCAAACTGGGTAAGATTTTTCAGAACTCTAAGGAAAAACTAAATTCATAAGATTGCTAACCAAAGATCAACAAGAATTCATTATGTAGGACTAAATGAATTGATAAAGATCATTATAATTTTTGATGACTTTGTTTGAAATGTTGCTGGTTCGCTTATGTTTTGGTCTTCCAGATTTAAGGAAACCTGTTTTCTTTCTCTTGAATTGACAAGTTAATCAATTACACCTTTGTGAACAAAGATGAAATATTTATTTTTTCTCCCTACCTAACCCCTTCAAAATCCAGAAACTCTTGTGTATTCTCTTCATGGCAATATAGCTTATTCGTTCAGTACGAATCTGGCCTCCTTATAACGGAACACGATAATATTGGACATTTTACCAAAGCTGTGACTAGTAGTTCTAGTGCTCGATTCCTCAGTCATGTCCGACTCTGTGCGACCCCACGGACTGTAGCCCACCAGGCCCCTCTGGTCATGAAATTTTCCAGGCAAGAAAACTGGAGTGGGTTGCTGTTTTCTTCTCCAGGGGAACTTCTTGAGCCAGCCATTGAACCTGAGAATGTCATATTTAAAAGAGATGTATAAAGGCTCAAATATGACCAGACAACTTTAAGGAGCTGCTTGAAAAAGTCGACCTGTTACCTTGCTTAGAGCTTTCCCAGCAACCTTACCAAGTGAGGAAGGAAAATAACTTCCTGGAAGACTCAGGAACCTCAAGAAGAAAGGAATTTACCCAAACAATAGATATTGCAGACGTCCCAGGAGACACAGTTGTAAAGAATCTGCCTGCAATGCAGAAGATGCCCGCTGGATCCCTGGGTCAGGAAGATCCCCTAAGGAGGAAATGGCAATGAGCATCAATAACATAGCTGATTCATTTGCTGTACAGCAGAAGCTAAGACATAGTAAAAAGCAACTATATGCCAACAGAAATTAATTAAAGAAAAACAACTTAATACTTTAAACATGAAACCTTTCTTTTTCTTCTCTTTCTTCCCTCTACTCCGGCAATGGCCTGAAAAGATGATGCCATCATCCATATTTCCAAGACCATTGCTAAAGGGAGTAAGTTTTCAGACTGCTGATCTGTCATTTACAAAAAAACTCTTGTCTGTGCATGATGCCGGCGTCACCCTGATCCATTTCTTTGTCTCTGTTAACAACCCCAAACTTGGGAAACCTTGTGTCCAGGCTGTCCACAAAAAAATTGTACATGAGGAAAGGGTAGAACTGCCTAGGTGGTCTACAGACCCTTTTACTAGCCTCCATGGCTGTCACCTTTCCAATCTAGAACCAAAGATTCAAATGGGAATTACCAGGAGGCATTCAGTGTTCAAGACTTGCTTCTTTGAAGGAATGTGTAAATGTAAATGGTTAGGAGTAAATGTGAATGAGGCTACGATCAGTAACCTCTCCTTTGCTGTTGAAAGTATTAGAGACTGCTGCTGCTAAAGCAATAGCTGCCTAAAAAAACTCCTTAGACTCTAGCCAAAGTTGTTTTGGATAACAGGATAGCCCTTGATCTTTTTATTTATTTATTTTTTAATTGAAGGATAATTGCTTTACAGAATTTTGTTGTTTACTGTCAAACCTCAACAGGAAACAGCCATAGGTATACATATATCCCCTCCCTTTGGAACTTCCCTCCCATCTCCCTCCACATCCCACCCCTCTAGGTTGATACAGAGCGCCTGTTTGAGTTTCCTGAGCCATACGGCAAGCTCCCTATTTTTTAAAATAGCTATCTATTTTACATATTGTAATGTGAGTTTCCATGTTACTCTTATTCTCACCCTCTCCTCCCCTCTCCCCGTGTCCATAAGTCTATTCTCTATGTATGTTTCTCCGCTGCTTCTCTGTAAGTATTCTTCAGTACCATTTTTCTAGATTCCGTATATGTGCGGAATTTATCATTCTCTTTCTGACTTACTTCACTCTGTATAATAGGTTCTAGGTTCATCCACCTCATTAGAACTGACTCAAATGCATTCCTTTTTATGACTGAGTAATATTCCATTGTGTATATGTACCACTAATTCTTTATCGATTCATCTATCAATGGACATCTAGGTTGCTTCCATGTTCTAGCTGTTGTAAATAGTGCTGCAGTGAACAATGGGATACATGTGTCTTTTTCCCCTGATCATGTTTAAACTGAGCAGGGAGATATCCGTGCTTTGACCAACACCACCTGCTGCACTTGGATTAACACTTCTGGGGAAGTAACTTAGTTCCATATGATCGATTACATCAGATCACTGAGCAAGCCACCTGGCTTAAAAAGCTGACTCTTTCAATGATTCTTTCTTGGACAGATTTGACTTTGCTTTAGGTCTTGGGGACCATGGCTCTACTGTGTCGTGTGTGTGTGTGTGTGTGTGTGTGTGTGTGAGCTCGCGCGCACACACACATGCACTCGATCACTCAGTTGTGTCTGACTCTTGTGACTCCATGGACTGTAGCCTGCCGGGCTCCTCTGTCCATGGGATTTCCCAGGTAAGAATACTGGAGTGGGTTGCCATTTCCTCCTCCAAGAGATCTTCCCCACCCAGGGATCGGATCTGCTTCTCTTGCGTCTCCGGGACTCTCACTACAAACATTGAGAGTTACTGTGCTTATTGCGTCATAATCATTTCCGTGAGCGCACTGTATTCTCTCAAAAGCTTTAAATACATGTTCCCAGCTGCTGACAACCAAGCAAACGATCTCCCTAAGACTGGAATGTTGGGAAAGAAGGGAAGAGAATAACCAGTTAAGTATCATGAACTGGAAGCCATGACCTATGACTGTCATGGGGATTAAACAAAAAAAATTGTGGAGCTCTGGACACCACACGAAGGACCCACAGAAGTTGTGACCTGTAGCCAAGAGTGGTGCTTCGATCTTGCCTAGATGCCTTAGATCTTGATCACAGTTAAGCGAAGTGTTGGATCCAAAGAGGGGAATTGTTAAAAACAAAACAGGCCTCAAATGCAGTTACTTGTGCTAAGCCCTCATCATCGGATGAAGATTTAGTACCTTACCTGATTGGAGTTTCAAACTTCCCCAGGAATGTAATCTTAACCAGTCAGTCTGGAATTTCCTGGCCAGCACCAGTGAGGTAACATGCCTCAAAGCTCCTTTTGTCCCCTCGAAGAAAGGGACACTGCCCAACGTCATCATTTTTCATTTGTTTATGATTTGCTTGTCCAGCTCCCTCTCTACCTTTCGGAATTTTTCTGCTTGCTCGATGGATTTCTGCTTTGTGTGTGAATCATTTGAAAAGGCAATTATATCTTCAAATTTACGAAGTGGAGCTTTTTATTTTAACATAGGATACTAGATGGGATTTTTAAAATAATTATCTTGAAATATAATTCAAGTACCATAAAATTCACATTTTTAAAGTGCACAGTTTAGTGGTATTGTATATTCACAAAGTCTTTTAATCATCACCACTATCCAATCCCAGAAAATTGTCATCACTCCTAAAAGAAACCTCATACCTATTAGGAGTCATTCCTTATTGCCCTCATCCCCAGCCTATAGAAACCTCTAATCTACTTTGTTTCTGTGGATTTGCTTATTATGAACCTCTCATAAATAAAATCATACACCGTCTGGCCTCCTGTATCTGGCTTTTTCCATTAGCATGATGTTTTGAGGGTTCCTCCACATTGTAGCAAGTATCCAAACTATATTTCTTTTTATGCCCAAATAATATTCCATGGGGTGGATAGATTATATTATAGATCATAATAGTTCCTTGTCCATTCTTCAGTTGATGGACATTTTGGTTGGTTGGTTGTTTTCACTTTCAACTTTTTTGACTAACACTGCTATTTATGTGCAAGTTTTTGTATGGACATATTATCAGTTATCTTGGATACATACCTAGGAGTGAAATTGCTGTGAAATATGGTAACTCTAAGTTTGAGTTTTATTTATCTATTTATTTATGTTTGGCTGCACTGGGTCTTCGTTGCTGCACGAGGACTTTTAGTTACAGCGAATGGGGCTACTCCTCATGCAGTGCACAGGCATCTCAAGGCAGTGGCTCCTCCTGCTGCAGAGCACAGGTTCTAGGGCATGCAGTTCTCAGGAGCTGCAGCCGACGGGCTCAGTAGTTGTGGAGTACAGGCTTAGTTGCTCCACGGCATGTAGGATCTTCCCAGAGCAAGGGTCAAACCTGTGTCCCCTGCGTTGGCAGGCTGATTCTTAACCACCGAACCACCAGGGAGTCCCTAAGTTTAAGTTGTAATGAACTGCCAAGCTGTGTCCCAGAGCAACCCTCACTCTTTTATAACCTATATTTCCCCCTTCACAATGGATCATGACTGTATTCTCTTGTCCATATGTAGAAGTGTGCATCACTAGTTTGAGTGAATGGATTGTATTGTCTTAGCCAGCTAAATATCAACATTAGAGTGTATTTGGAGAATTCTCTTTTGTTGGACATTTAATGATTCTATGAAACAGATTTTGAGCATCTTTTTGCATCCCCACCAGGGAGATGACACTCTACCAGGTATACCCAGAGCACTTTATATATATAGCAGAGATCCCTGTATCTGGTGCTTTCACACTGCATGGCAAGTCACCCAGAGCTTCCCCCATCTATTTTATCTATTACATGGTGAACTCCTCCAGATGCTAGAACATGTCTTAAATGTACCTTTGTATCCATACTTCCCAGCATAGAGCCAAATATTTGATAGATGTCTGCAGAATGAATGAATGAAGGAAATAATGACTGGAAGGAAAGACGGATGGTTCGAGTCAGGGACTATGAAGAGACAGTGTTCCTTTACTATAAGATACTATAAGAACATTCTGTCCAAAGATCCCTGCCTGAGGAAGCAGTGAGTCCCCAAACCCCGGAGGTGTGCAAAAGGAGGCTGAGTTAATTGTCAGGAACACTGTAAAGTTAATCCAGGCATCCAAAGCGAAACGGGATGAAATTTAAGATGCTTCCAAGGTGGGAAGCACGGAATTCTCTGAAACAGAAACCTGGGGGAGCAGAGATTTGCCGCATGTTCTCCAACTGGGCAGCTGAGGGGCATGGGGCCGCTCTGAAAGTTTTTGCCTTGTTCTGAGGACCACACACCAAAGCGTCCGTTCAGTCAGTTCAGTAACTCAGGAGTGTCCGACTCTTTGCAACCCCCTGAATCACAGCATGCCAGGCCTCCCTGTCCATCACCAACTCTCAGAGCTTACCCAAACTCATGTCCATTGAGTCAGTGATGCCATCCAACCATTTCATCCTCCCTCATCCCCTTCTCCTCCCACCATTAATCTTTCCCTGCATCAGGGTCTTTTTCAATGAGTCAGTTCTTTGCATCAGGTGGCCAAAGTATCGGAGTTTCAACTTCAGCATCAGTCGTTCCAATGAACACCCAGACTGATCTCCTTTAGGATTGACTGTCTGGATCTTCCTGCAGTCCAACCGTCTCTCAAGAGTCTTCTCCAACACCACAGTTCAAAAGCATCAATTCTTTTGATGCTCAGCTTTCTTTATAGTCCAACTCTCACATCCATACATGATTACTCGAAAAACCATACTTTGACTAGACAGATCTTTGCTGTGTAAGGAATGTCTCTGCTTTTTAATATGCTGTCTATGTTGGTCATAGCTTTTCTTCCAAGGAGCAAGCATCTTTTAATTTCATGGCTGCAGTGATTTTGGATCCCAAGAAAATAAAGTCTGACACTGTTTCCATTGTTTCCCCATCTATTTGCCACGAAATGATGGGACCGGATGCCATGATCTTAGTTTTCTGAATGTTGAGTTTTAAGCCAATTTTTTCACTCACCTCTTTCACTTTCATCAAGACGCTCTTTAATTCTTCTACACTTTCTGCCATAAGTGAGGTGTCATCTGCATATCTGAGCTTATTGATGTTTCTCCCAGCAATCTTGATTCCAGCTTGTATGTCATCCAGCCTGGCATGCCGCATGATGTACTTGCATATAAGTTAAATAAGCAGGGTGACAACATACAGCTTTGAGGTACTCCTTTCCCCATTTGAAACCAGTCTTTTGTTCCACCGAAGTGTGCCCTTGTCTAAAGACCTCTGTTTGCTTATGCCTGCTTTGGGTGGCTCACAGTGCACTAGGGTTAGAATCCAGGAAGGGAGAAACACTTGTAAAACTAGTGGTTCAAAACTCAGTGGCTATCTGGACTGCAAGGAGATCCAACCAGTCCATTCTAAAGGAGATCAATCCTGGGTGTTCATTGGAGGGACTGATGCTAAAGCCGAAACTCCAATACTTTGGTCACCTCATGCTAAGAGTTGACTCACTGGAAAAGACTCTGATGCTGGGAAAGATGGGGGCGGGAGGAGAAGGGGCCGACAGAGAGTGAGATGGCTGGATGGCATCACCGACTCGATGGACATGAGTTTGCGTGAACTCCGGGAGTTGGTGATGGACAGGGAGGCCTGGCGTGTTGTGATTCATGGGGTAGCAAAGAGTCGGACACGACTGAGCGACTGAACTGAACTGAACTGAACTGATCTCTAATCAGGAAGTTTAATGCAAGCTCTTTGAATCAAAGTCTAGGAGGGCGGGGCCTGGACGGGCTTGGCCGCCAAAACTTCAGCCCTTGCCTCTTAGGGAGCGGGGAGAGCTCTTCTCTTGTCTCCCCATCAGCTCTTGGGCGGCGGGGGCGGGGCTGGGGAGAGAAGCTGGAGGGGGCGGGAACTGGGCGGACTCATAAGGCCCTCCGGAGGCACAGAGACTGAGGACGCAGAGCTTGCTGTCTTGCCAAGATGTGGCTCGTCGCTCTGGTCCTGACCTCCCTCGCCATTTCCACGGCTTGGGGTGAGTCCTCCTGAAATGCAAATAGCGGGCGGTCTTTGGGAATCCTTGCGGGGGACCAGGTGGAGGAGAAGCCTACAGGGCAAAGCAGTGACAGGCCACTGGGGCCCGCAGCAGCGCGCGCTGTCAGGACTCTGAGGCTCTGCCAACTCCGGGCAGCGACAGGAGACAAAGGGGAGGGTACACCCTGGGAGACGCAGCTGCACCGGCCATGCCCCGTGCAGGAGGGCAACCAGCTCACCTATCGCTGAGCAGCTGAGGACTTTGGCGAGCTCCGTGTGTTTCCCCCTTGACCATTAGTCCAGATATGGCTAAAAGTGTCTTCAGTTCAGTTCAGTCGCTCAGTCGTGTCCGACTCTTTGCGACCCCATGAATCATAGCACGCCAGGCCTCCCTATCCATCACCAACTCCCGGAGTTCGCTCAAACTCACGTCCATTGAGTCGGTGATGCTTAGCGGAGTATTGATGTAAACTCTGGAGTCAGCGTGGCTAGGTTCCCATCCAAGGCAGCACTCAGTACTGTGTGTTCTCAGACAAGTTATGATTCTTTTCTGTGTCTCAGATTTGCATGGCTAAAATGGGAGTGAGAACTGTATCTACATCACTGGGCTGTTGTAAGTGTGAAATGGGTTGTTTCTAAAGAGTGTCTGGAATTGGATAAGTGAAAAAACAGTGATTCATAAGTAAAGAGTTGTTATAACTTACAGTGTACTAGTAGACACTCTGAGGTGTGGTCAAGCCCATGGATCAGGAGCCAATGGTCATTTAAGAGATAGTTTGTTTTTCCCAGTTTCCCAGAGGAGGGGGCCTGACACCACCTGGTGGGCTAGAAGGTGAAGCATCAGGTGTGTCAGGGGGCAGAGGAAGAAGGGAGGAATCTGGACAGGAAATTTATCTTGGTTGGTGGGGTGGGCTGGATAGGGTGAGGGAGCTAGCCAATCCCCGCCATGCTCCAGGGTTTAGGGACTGCCCACAACTGGTAGGTACTTTGCCCTGGAGTGATTAGGGCAGGATGATAGTGGCCGTTTTGGCAGGCCTGATAAAGAAGGTGGTTGGGGTTCAGCCTCTGGCATACTGGAAGAGAAAATTCATTCCTGTCTCCAGGGATCGGCTAACTCTGGGAGGGGCAGTCGCCCCAGAATCAGCAAGGCTCCCAGTATCAAAGCATCAGAATACACAGCATAGAAGACATGGTTAATACAAGGGTGCAGCAAGAGCCCTCAGAATGCATCTGTACCATTTTATAGATGGAAAAACAGGCTCAGACAGGGAAAGGTATGTATCCAGGGTCAGCTGGAATATCATGCTCTGAATTCTATCCCTGCCTCCTGAGAGTCCAGAGCCAGTGCTCTGGCTGTCAGTGCTGACAGCCCAGCCTCCACTGGGTTTAATCCTCTTCCTGGTGCTGTGACACTGTGAGAGACCTGGAACCGAGGGTAAGAGCAGCAGAAGAAGCACATTAGAAGCTGATTATCCCCTTTCTGCTGGCTTATCTGGGTCGAGTCAGTCTATTTCCATCTTTTAAAAATCCATACTGGCTTCCTCCATTTCTTCAGTTACCTCTTTGGAAAATGGACATATTAATGTTTCCCTAGCAAGGCTTTTGTCATTGGATTGTCCACGTGGCACAGAGAAAGTACCCAATACACAACATTACATGTACCTCAAGTGGTAACCCGGAGAAGGCAATGGCACCCCACTCCAGTACTCTTGCCTGGAAAATCCCATGGATGGAGGAGCCTCATAGGCTGCAGTCCACGGGGTCGCTACTAGTCGGACACGACTGAGGGACTTCACTTTCACTTTTCACTTTCATGCATTGGAGAAGGAAATACAACCCACTCCAGTGTTCTTGCCTGGTGAATCCCAGGGAGAGAGGAGCCTGGTGGGCTGACATCTATGGGGTCGCACAGAGTCAGACACGACTGAAGTGACCTAGCAGCAGCAGCAGCAAATGGTAACCACTGATGTCGCCATTGTTGCCTGTGCCTTACAGCCCATCACCCACTTTTTCACCTTTGCCAACTGGGCATCTGTCCACTTCACACACGTTTCTTGAAGGCTGTCATCGGATGTGTCTATAAGACCAGATCTGGGTTATTCTTCTCTGTTCTGGCCACACGCTTTGAGAGAGAGGTTGTCATTTTGTCTGTATCTAAAGGGGAACAATTGGCAGGATGAGAGGCTGGAAATCATTTCCTGTTAGGATGCTTAAACAAACTGCAGCTGTTGACGACGGATAAGAGAGGACTTGAGGGATGAGCATGAACAGGGGTCAACACGAAGGCCACCTGCCTCATGAAGGTGCAGGATGTCCCCAAGCAGGGAGGACCAGGCCTGATGTGGCAACTGCAGGAGACGCATTTGAGCTCAGCGAGAAAAAACCGCCTGCTCCGCGGGAATGGGACAGACAGAATGTGACCCCCAGTCTCGCTCCCTCTGATGACCCTGTGAGTTAGGAAGGACAGTTAGCTTCTCTCTCTCTCACATAAGCAGCTGAGGCTTAGAGGGTTGAGAGGACATTCAAGATCACATGGCAGAGGTGCCAAAGTCCACCCAGAATCCAGTTCAAACCTTCACCACTGACGTGTCCTCATTTTCTCTCAATGTCCACCAGGGCGGCCACCCTCACCACCTATTGTGGAGACTGCTCAGGGCAGAGTCCTGGGAAACTATGTCAGCTTAAAAGGATTTGCTCAGCCTGTGGCCGTTTTCCTGGGAATTCCTTTTGCCAAGCCTCCTCTCGGATCCTTGAGGTTTGCTCCACCGCAGCCTGCAGAACCATGGACCTTCGTGAAGAATACCACCTCTCACCCTCCCATGTAAGCCGGGCGTGTGGCCTTTGGCGTCTTTCAGTGGGGATGTTAGTCTCCAAGGGATGCAGGTGGGAGCCAAGGCAATCTTCTGAGTGGCTCATGCTCTGTTCTGGAATCCTCAAGATATTGTAGATCCTTACCAGCATTCCAGAATTCTCACAGCACTGTAGAGCCTTTTATTCAACCAATACTTCTGGAGCACCTCCTGTGTGTCAGGTGTGTTCTGGTTTCCTGGGATCCATCAATGACCCAAAGAAAGATCCCACCCTCACGCAGCTTGCCTTTGTAGCAGGGAAAGACACATCCTGAGCAATATGCAAGGGAACAGATTATATAATATGTAAGAATAGCCTAAGTGCTTTGGAATAAACAAGGAGTTGAGCAGTGGTGGGGGCGGGTCAGAAGTAATGATTCTGTTTATTCTCCTGTCTTGATCTTCGATGCAGCTGGGGAGTGAGGTGGGCCAGGATTGTGTGTGTGTGTGGGGTCTTTGGGGTATCGCCAGTTCCTAACTCCCAGGTGTGACTGCTGCCGAGTAAGGAGCAGAGCAATGGTCGGTGTGTCCTAGTCACTGTGTCCACGTTGGGCAAAGAAGTCAGAGTCATCCCCCAGAACACCTAGGACATCTACATGCGAGGATCCTGAGGATTTCCAGGATCTGCATTTTGCACCTAGTTTCCACCCTTAGGTGAGGTCCAGAACCACCTCATTAACACAACAAATGATGCATTTGTCAGTCTCTTCACTGAGGGAATTCCTAGGGTTTTAGGAACTCCTTGCAGGAAATGGGAAGACCAAAGACATATTTCTTATTATATCACAGTATCATATCACACAATACAGATACTTTTTTTTAATAATTTTTGGATTTTTTTATTAAGTTTTTATTGGCTGTGCTAGGTCTTTGTTGCTGCACGTGGGCCTTCCCCAGTTGCAGGAACAGGGGCTACTCTCTAGTTGAGATGCGTGGGCTTCTCTTTGCAGTGGCTTCTCCTGTTGTGAATGAAGCACCGGCTGTAGGGCTCGGACTCAGTCGTGTGCGCCTGGGCTTTGCTCCAGGGCGCGTAGGCTTCAGTAGCTGAGGCTCCCAGGCTCTAGAGCACAGACTTAGGAGCTGTGGCTCACAGGTTTAGTTGCCCCGTGGCATGTGGGATCTTCCAGATCAGGGATCGAACCTGTGGCTCCTGCACAGGCAGGCAGATTCTTTACTACTGAGCCACCAGGGAAGCCTCTGATCTGAAGATTTTGTGGTTGTTCAGTCCATAGGTTATGTCTGAATCTTTGCAACCCCAGGGACTGTAGCCCATCAGGCTCCTCTGTCCTCCACTATCTCCTGGGCCAAATTCATCTCCCCTGAGTTGGTGATGCTATCTCACCATCTCATCCTCTGCGACCCCCTATTCCTGTTGCCTTCAATATTTCCCAATATCAAGATCTTTTCCAAAAAGTTGACTCTTAGTATCGTGTGGCCAAAGTATTAGAGCTTCAGCGTCAGCAACAGTCATTGCAATGAGCATTCAGGGTTGATTTCTTTTAGGATGGACTGGTTGGATCTCCTTGCAACCCAAGGGACTCTCAAGAGTCTTCTCTAGTACCACAATTTAAAAGCATCAATTCCTTAGCCTTCAGCCTTCTTTATGGACCAATTGTCACACTTGTACATGACTACTGGAAAAGCCATAGCTTTGACTGTACGGACCTGTGTCGGCAAAGTGATGTCTCTGCTTTGTAATATACGGTCTAGGTTGGCGATAACTTTCTTTGCAAGGAGCAAGTGTCTTTTAAATATTAAGTAATGCTGTTACTGCTGCTGGATCTTTCAGATCCATTATTTGGGCAATGCATAACACTTGACAAGATGAACCGACAGAATCTTAGCATGTCAGTGCTGCCAGACCCATGTAGAAATCATTCCCCTCGCTAGGCATGGCAGACTGGGACCCAGAACAGAGAAGGAACTTGCCCAAGGTCACTCGGCATGTAAGTGGCAGAGGCAGAACTAGAACCCAGTTCTCCTAATGTTGCACCACAGATATTTTGCCCTGACCTGTTGCATGCCTTAATGACTGCCAACAGAGTGGCTTCTCACCGTTTTTGGAAGTCTCCCATGGACTGGAACTCCTGGTTGACCTGTCGAGGAGTGTGAGCACCCTGCACTCGCTATGCAGCAGAGAGTCAGCTGCAACCAAGGCATGTAGGAAATGATCCACTTTGAGGCTCATAAGCAGCATCTTCTTGACACAATGCGTTCCGACGTCTCCTGAAAGGGGGAGGTGCCAGGCCTTCTCATTAGTTACTCTCCCCAGAGACCGTGGTGAGCCCTGGAGCCCCCTATCCTGACCCCCCAGGTAGTCTCCCACCCATTCCAGTGTCTGGAATCTGCTAAGACAGCTCTGTTTACAGGCTTAATTCTCCCAGTCCAAGACCTGACAGGAGGCATCTCCTTGATCAGCTCTGATTGAACACCAGGAGTCTTCTCTTTCCTCGCCCCTCCCAGGTGCTCCCAAAGCACAGTCTTGGCAGAAATGTCCTCAGACTTCTTTAGCAACGGAATGGAGAGCATTAAGCCTAAAGTTTCTGAAGACTGTCTTTACCTAAATGTATACACCCCTGCTGACTTGACTAAGAGAAGCAGGCTGCCGGTAAGCAGTGGGAAACACTGGTCAAGGCTGGTGTAGACAGGAAGGGGATGAAGGCAGTGTTGGGTGGGGGCGTCTTGGGCCAAGGGTCTTCTGGGGCCCCAGGGCTTTCTTGTGCACCACGGCCAAACCTGGCATCAGGGAGGGCAGGTGGCCCACGCCTGTTTCCCCTCGGCCAGAAGCGGGCCCCTGGGGGAGATTGCTGCACATCTGTAATGCACATTTTAATGTTTCTGATGTCTCTCATGCTAATAGATGGACAAGGATGACTCTTAATTGCTAGATTAGGAATCTGATACCCAGAGTAGGTAAAACATAACTTCCAATAAAGTTAGAGCTGGAAGGAATCTTGGAGATAAGCCAACAAATCAACCCTTCCCTTACAGACAGAGAAACTGAGGTCCTGTGAGGGGAAGACCAGGTCACAAAGTAGGGGTGGCAGGACTGGAGCACGGGGCTCCTGGAACTGCCAGGAGCTCTCTGACACAGGCTAGCATGGAGCCTGTGTGTGGCCTTTCCTCAGCACACAGAGACCCTCTCTGACAACTTCCTGTGACTTGGTGTCACAGGTTGGGGAGCAGAGCCTGGAGCAACAAGGCTGCACTTTCCTTTGCCAACGATCAAGATTTTCGTGTAGTTAATTTCACTTCCTAATTGTCTTTGGCCCAGGTTAGTGATGCAGTGAGTCAGCATTTCCAGAATAAATGGAGCCCAGAGACAGGGCAGCCTTCCAGACTCAGGCTGGAGGGTGGGGCTGGTGTGCTATCAAAGGGGGAGTCAGGAGGGATAGAGGCAGGGGTGGGCGCACCCAGCCATCTCCCAGGTACACCCGTGGCATGGTGCCCAGGTGTGGAGGAGGGTGTCTGAACTTGGGACTAGGAGCTTGAGGAGGTGGGGACAATCGATCACTCATGCATTCATGCATTCGCCTGTTACATACTTAGTGCTCCCGCACACCTAGCTAGAAGTGGGGTTAAGAGAGAGAGGAACATAAACTATGACCACACAGCCCCTGCCTTTGAAGAGCTGCACCGAGCTGGACTGGCTTCTACAGCACACTGCTGCTGACCAGCCCGTGGCTCAGCCTGGACTCAAGAGGAGACTGCAAACTCAGTCCCTCCACCGGGAGGCAGTCAAGGATTGGAGGTATTGAGGAGGAGGGGCTCTGGGAAGCTGAGGCTGGAGAACCTCTACAATGGACACAGACCATGGAAGTGCAGAGTCTGGGTGTAAATACCAGTTCTGCCGTTTACTGCCTGAGAGACCTGGCTCTGTTTCCTCAAATCAGGGATAATCACACGTGAGTTTGCAGTGATGAACATGAAGATTTATGGCAGCGTCTGGCATGGCACACGAGGCAACTTCCTGATCTTCAGTTAGAGTTGAAGGGAAGGAATTCCTCCTGCCCCAACAGCCAACCGACTGCAGCATGGCCATTGGCTGCTGTGTGCCGGGTGGCTCGACATGTGGCCTCTGCAGCCAGACTGCTTGGGGTCAAGTCCTGCCTCCACTGCCTAGAGGCTGCGTGACCTCAGGGTGGTTCAGTGCCCCCATTTTCCTGTCCATTAGGTGGGATAATAGTTGTCCCTCATTGATGGATGGGTTACTTTTAAATGCTTAAAATAATTCTTGGCACATCGTTCATGTGGGAGTTCTTCAAATTTTTTGTTAACAAAATGATTATAATATTACTTTAGCTATTCTCACTTTCTTGCTTTGTGAACTCCTTAAATTTGGGGACATGCATTATGAATGGCCTCAATTCTTACCACAGTCCCTGGCACCTAGTAGGTTTTCAGATCATATTCATCAAATGGTTGAAGACTTCTTGGAGGAGGTAGTTTTAGGCTGGGCTTTGGAGGATGGGTGAGATTTTGGGAGCAGAGGAGGCAGCAGGAAGGCATATTAAGATGAGGTACCACCCAGGGCATAGGCTTCTTGACATGATCATTCATTCACATGAGAAGTTGAATTCACCACAGAGAAGGTAACTAAGACGAAGCTGAAACAAGCTTCTAACCAAGGGCTTCTGCATGCTGAGTGTGCTGAGCTGGGTGAGGGGTCCAGGAGTGAGGGTGGTGGGAGTGTTGGGGAGGAGATGATGCTCGAGCTTGGCTGTCCCCATGATGATGTTCTCAGCATGAGGAGCTGAGAGCAGGTGGCCCTGGGGCAGGGGAGACAGGCAGGGGCAGCCAGGGAGCCCTGAGTGGGGTGGTGGCCTGGGCCTCAGATGGAGAACGGGGAGGTGACCAAACGTGCCTCTGAGGTCTTCCCCAGCTCTGCTTCCAGTAACCCTGTGGTTGCATCCTCCCCATCCAGGTGATGGTGTGGATCCACGGAGGAGCTCTGCTGATGGGAGGAGCATCAGCCCATGATGGGCTGGTCCTCTCTGCCCATGAAAATGTGGTGGTGGTAACCATTCAGTACCGTCTGGGCATCTGGGGATTCTTCAGGTAAGACCCTGGACTCTCCTGGTGGGACCTTGCCCCCAGTGTGGGGGTGCTAGGACCCCACTCAAGTCAGGGAAGTCCTCAAGGGGATCCGGCTAGGCTTCCTACTAAGACATCTGAGTCCCCTCCTAATTGGGCTCCACACCTTCTCATTCCCCAGCCACCTTGGTGCACTTACTTCTGAGCTCTTACACAGAAAACTCCTAATCTCCCTGACAACTCCTACTATTCCTACCAAGCCCAACCCAGTTGTTATCTCATCTGAACTACTTGTCTCTTTTTCACTGTGCTGCCTGGCACGTTGCTGTCTTTAAGATGAGAGTTACCATGCAGCACAACACTTAGAGGCTCACACATCTTTCCTCCTGGGGAAGTAAATGTGTATTACCATATGTGAAAGAGATGACCAGTGCAAGTTCAATGCATGAAGCGGGCACTCAGGGCCGGTGCAATGGGACAACCCAGAGGGATGGGATGGGGAGGGTGGTGGGAGGGGGGTTCAGGATGGGGGGGCACATGCACACCCATGGGTGATTCGTGTCAGTGTATGGCAGAACCCACCACAATATTGTCAAGTAATTAGCCTCCAATTAAAATAAATAAATTATTTTTTTTTTTACAAGGAAGGGGCAGATTCATGTGGGAGCTCTGTGAAGTTTTGTAGGTGAAGGAACGGGTGCCTGGAACTGGGAGGTTGTAAGGAGCATCTGACTCCAGGGGTTCATCTACTGGGAGGAGTGTTGGGCCCACTCACCCCGTTTCCTTCCTGGACTTTGGCACATGCATGAGTGAGGGCTGAGTCTCCCACATGGCTTCTCTGTGGACAGGAACCAGGTTTCCAGCAGGCAGTTCCTGAGCTTTTCCCGAATGCACTGGCCCAGGACCTCTTACCCTAAGATGCTGGGGAATGGGCCAGGGGAGGGGTGGTCACCTCCCTGGAAAGACCTGTGGGCTGGAGACAGGTTTTCCCAGGGGAGTCGTGTCCCAGGATGTTCCCCTTCACGGAGATCCCACAGCTCTTTCCCCCACGGCCCGTGTCTGTTCCCAGAGACAGTGTAACTGCACGTACTCACCCCAATTCCTCTCCCCCAGCCTCTCCTCTATCATGTGAGTCACGGTTTTATCCCGACCACACACCTGACCACTCTGGTCCAGGTCATCATGACCCAGCATCTCTTGGCCAACCTCAGCAGATCCACACGTGATCCCTCAGTTCTTCTTGAAAATCTGACCTCTCTTGGCTCCTGGCCACCTCCTCCCTCATGGGTGCTCCTTCTCAGCTCCTCCTGGCCCTCCTCCTCCTGTCTCAGCCTCTGTGTGCATCTTCTTTGTCCCACCGATTCCCTGAGTGACCTCAGGGAGCACTTCCACGCTTCCTATTTTCAGTCCCATTTCTCCACTGAAGCCCACAAGTACACCATTAAGTGCCTCCTACCTTCCCCATGGGACGGCTGAGAGCACCTCACTCCTCCACAAACAGAACCCTTGACTCCCACTGTCTCTCTCTGCAAACACTGCTCCTCTCCCTGCAACAGGGCCTCATGCTCAACTATTGGCAAATACACTCTTCCAGTTACTCTGGGTAAAAACCTTGTGGTCGCATGAATTCTTCTCTTTTTTTCACTCCCCACATCCAGTCACCACCAAATCCTCTTGGTTCCACAGTAGCCAGAGTGATCATTTAAGACATGAGTGGAATCATGTCCTCTCTGCAATGGCTGCATCTTACTCACAGCGACATGGCTGTCCTCATGCAGACCCTGAAAACTCCCTGCAGCTGCACGTTCTAGACTCACACTTCTGATCCCTGGACCCTAGGGCCTTTGTACTTGCTGTTTCTTCCACTGGGAATTCCCTTCTTTGGATATTTGCAAAGTCCATGTGCTCATAGGAAATGCTCAATCAATAGATGAAGGATGGCTCTGTAGAGCTCTACAGCAGCCTGCTGGGACATCTCTGCTCCCAGCCCCACCCTGTTCTCTTACTCACAGCACAGGGGATGAGCACAGCCGGGGAAACTGGGGTCACTTGGACCAGGTGGCCGCACTGCACTGGGTCCAGGAGAACATTGCCAACTTTGGAGGGGATCCAGGCTCTGTGACCATCTTTGGAGAGTCAGCAGGAGGGGAAAGTGTCTCCGTTCTTGTAAGTCTTCCTGGCCCTGATGTGGCTGCTGATGGGACCCCTTGCAGATCAGCCCATCTAGTCCTGGGACCTTTACTTCCAAGACCTGGATTCAAGGCTGACCCGACTCTGTGCAGCATCAGACGGTGGAGAGTAGTGGCCAGACTCCCCTTGTCCCTCCGGGATGCTCAGGGCTCAGCTTAGCCTCCGGGCCGTAGCTGCAGCCACAGCTGCGACAGACACACTCTTCCTGTCCTGTGTCGGTTGGGCTCATCCTCTCCTTCTTAATCATTTTAACATTTGGACTCGCCTCACTTCTCTTGAGATGTAGGGGTGGGTGTAAATGATTAATCAGAGGATCCAACTTGAAGTTGGTCTGAGTGTCCTTGTATGACTTGAAGCCAGGCCTGCAGTTCAGGGAGACACGAGCACTAGGAACAGGTTGGGGGCCCCGCTGAGGGCTCTGAGGCTTGTCCATGCCCAGGAGGGAGGGCAGCAGTCTCTGGGGCTGAGGGATGGAGCTGGGCTGGGGAAAAGGGGAAGAGGAGGGATGGGGGATGGGACAGGGGACGAGGGCCACTGACAGGACCTGGGAGTGTGGTTTGGGGAATGGGAATGAGGGAGGCACCAGGGAAGCAAAGCTGGAAAGCCAGGTTAGAAGGTGCTGGGAGCTGTGAGAAACCTTCCAATTGCCTCACTGTTGAGCACTATTACTATATTTTTAAAATATCTAGGCTCATAGTTGAATATTCAGAGAAAACCTTATTATATTTTATAAAGTGGAGAATAAAGAAAATCATAGATAACCCCCCAAATAAAAATCCGTCCACAGTCGCATTAGCCAGTGACTCTCACCATGGACAGTTCCTTTTCTCTAGTATTTTTCCCATGCTGTTGTGTGCTTAGTCACTCAGTCGTGTCCAACCCTTTGCAGCCCTGTGGACTGTAGCCCACCAGGCTCCTCTGTCCATGGGGATTCTTCAGGCAAGAATACTGGAGTGGGTTGCCATGCCCTCCTCCAGGGGATCTTCCCAACCCAGGGATTGAACCCAGGTCTCCTGCATTGCACGCAGATTCTTTACCATTTGAGCCACCAGAACAGCCCTTTTTCCATGAATCATGCTATCTATCGTCTATCTATATCTATGAATTTTTAAACAAAAAAGCTTCCTTTACATCATAGCATATATGTTTCCCTAACCATTAATTGTTATTTCTTATGTTTTGTGTGTATAGTCATTAGTATTTCCGTGTAAACATGAGAAATACCTTATTTACCCAATGTCATATATTAAAACCTTGTGTTATTTCCACTCTTTCCTGTTATAAATAACATGAACATCTTAGAGATTTTTTTGCCTCCAGATCATTTTCCTTAAAAAAAATCCTGAGTAATGGAAGTGGGAAATCAGAACTGTGTGTTTAAATCGAAGCTAGAAATTTCCAGCTGCCGTTCAGATACTTTGACTGTTGTGATCAGTGCATGCCTCGCTCTGTACACCCGGTTCCCTCTAGCGGAGGTTTTCTTGGAGAAGATGGACCCTCCGGTCAGTCTCGGGAACACGGTCAGTCAGGTCAAGCAAGGACCTGTCATGTCCACTGAGCCCCACGGTCTCCATGGGAAGAGCCCAGGACAGGGCTATGGATGGGTGTAGCTCTTGAAGACCCCACTCCCTGTGAGCATAAACTCCCTTTCTTGCCACTCTCCTCCCAGGTTTTATCTCCCCTGGCCAAGAATCTCTTCCACCGGGCCATCTCAGAGAGTGGCGTTGCCCTCCTTCCTGGCCTGGTCAAGAAGGACTCTAAGGCTGAAGCTGAGGTAGGTCTCACACTGGACTGTCCCTGCACCATGCTCTGCTCTGCTGAAGTTGTCAGGGCCCTTTCTTATCACAGGGTCTGGCTGACACCCTCAAAGAATCCTAGAAGTGAGGCTGGCTGACCAGGAAGGGCAAGGACACACCCCGCCCCACTCCCAGTTCTCCTGCTAAGCAAACTGGGGCAGAGAGCAGGAGTGCTGGTCAAGGTCAGCCGGTGATGAGGGCAGAGCTGGACTCAGGCTCATGACTCTGGGCTGCCAGCCCCGTGCACTTTGCCCTGAGCGTGCGTCCCAAAGTGTGCCAGGTGTGCTGAGGGGCTGAACAGTGGGCAGTGGCCTGTCATCGTGTGTTGCCTCCCTCAGGGTCTGAGTCTGCTGAACTCATTGGCCTCATGTGAGCCTGGAGTGGATTTTCCCAGGGGGCTTGTGACTGGGGCAGGTTCCTGGAGCATTCATTCACTCAGCAAGTAGTTTTGATATAATCTGACATCTGGCAACCTCATGAAGCTTCTATTATAGTTTAGGAGGTAGAGTAATAGTTATACAACTGAAAACTTATAAAGTCAACTGTGACTAGACCAATAGAGACGAGGTACCTGATGTGAAAAGAATCCAAAAGGAACACTTCGTCCAGTGGGTACGGGAAGTTATCAGGAAAGGCTCCTGGAAAAAATAATGATCAACGAATTGAGATGAGAAGGATGAGCAGTAAATTACTTGGTAAGAAAAGAATATCCAGGAAGAGGACCAGCCTGAGCAAGTGTCCTGTGGCAGGAGCAGGTATCTCAAGTTAGAGAGTGAGGAAGGCTGATGTTCCGGGGCAGAAAGTGCAGACAGGACCTGAGAAGCTGAGGGTGGGGCCACTGGCAGGGCCATGCTACGTAGGACCTAGTGGGGACTTTGTCTTTATTTGGAGAATGCTAGGAAGACAGGAGTCACTGATGTGGAGCATTTGGTCAGGCTGGTTTGGTGCAGGGGTGGAGCCAGCAGCCACACTTAAAGGGAGGAATCTAAGACAGTGAAGGAATCTAAGATTCTTATTCCTGCCCTACCTCCCTCCCTCACTCTCTGCCCACTCTGTCCACTTCTTACGGTCATTTCATTTATTTCACAAACACCTACTGAGCACTGATTGCGTGTCAGACACTGGACCAGGCTCCAGGCAGCCCGTGCACACTCACCAGTGTCCCACCATCCTGGCACCTGACTTCTCTCCTGCATCTTCCCCTCTGGCTTCACTTTGCAAGTGACTGGCCTGAGGCCACATGGCTGTTAATTGGATGAGCCAAGATACTAAATTAGACACTGGGATTGTGGATTCCACATTTTTAAGCTCCATTCCTTGCTGCCTCTCTTCAGTTTCAAGAATATTGTGCCCATTTTAACAGACGTAAAGTAACAGAGCAGAGGCTGTATAATTGGCATGACTGGGACCCAGGACGCGCACAGAGTGGTCTGGAGCATTTTCTGTTTCTTTCTTTCTTCTTCTTTTTTTTTTTTTATTGTTTTAAACTTTAATTTTATTATTTTTTAAAAATTGTGTATTTATTTTTGACGGCGCTGGGTGTTTGTTGCTGTGTGCAGGCTCTCTCCAGCTGTGGTGCACAGGCTTCTCACTGTGGTGGGTTCCCTTGTTACGGAGCCCAGGGTTGGGGTGCGGGAGCTTCAGTAGCTGTGGCGCGTGGGTTTAGTTGCCCCGCAGCAGGTGGAATCCTCCCAGACCAGGGATCGACCCGGATCCCCTGATTGGCAGGCGGATTCTTAACCACTGGACCCCCAGGGAAGTCCTGGTCTGGAGTGTTTTCTGCTGCCATGGGCTGCCTTTGGAAACTGAGGTTGGGACAGAACACCTCGGTTTCGATGGAGGGATGAGACGGGCTCTTGAATTCTGCTGTCACCTGTGCTCTCTCTAGCGAATTGCTGCCTTTGCTGGGTGCAAAACCACCACCTCGGCTGTCCTTGTTCACTGCCTGCGCCAGAAGACAGAGGACGAGCTCTTGGAGATAACACAAAAGATGGTAAGTGCATCCATTCTCTTGCAAACAAGCCCCGCACCCTGGAAACCTGGCCCCAGGCTTCACCATTTCAGCTTCAGTCTTCTTGCCCTAGAAAAATTACCTGGGACAGCTTCTCACCTCCCAGGAGCAGTGTCAGCCTCTGGATCGGAATGGGAACTGTTTTCTTTATTATTATGGACTATCTCAAACTTCAGCTAAGTCAAAAAAAGAACATAATGAACAATTAAGAATCCTCTAGATCTATCAAAACTTATTTTTTCTATTCTCATTTTTAGATATATTTTTACAAATTAAACATCGTATATTTCAGAGGTAACCACCATCCTAAACTTTAGGGACAGAAATATGAAAAACAAATATTTTTGGAAAGAATTTCACAATTTACCTCAGTTAACTTAGAAACCATTTCATTTTTAAGCCAATGGTGGGCCACTTTTCTAGATTTTTTAAGACTCTGCCTCAGTTGTTAGTCTAGGAAATTTATACATCAACCCATTAATCCATCCAACCATCCATCCGTTTATTCATCTATCTTGCTGCTACTGCTGCTAGGTCACTTCAGTCATGTCCGACTCTGTGCGACCCCATAGACAGCAGCCCACCAGGCTCCCCCTCCCTGGCATTCTCCAGGGAAGAACACTGGAGTGGGTTGCCATTTCCTTTCCAGTGCATGAAAGTGAAAGTGAAAGTGAAGTCGCTCAGTCGTGTCCGACCCTCAGCGACCACGTGGACTGCATCCCTCCAGGTTCCTGTGTCCGTGGGATGTTCCATTCAAGAATTGGAGTGGGGTGCTATTGCCTTCTCCTCATCTACCTTATCATTCATCTATCCACCCACAAGTCCATTCAAAACTTCATTCATCTATTGTTAATTATCCGTGCACCATTCAGACACCAATATCGTCGCTCCCTCATCCATCCCTCCGAAATCAGTGATCCATCCATGCCCGTCTGTGCGGTGGCGTCCCTGCATCCACTTGTCCATCTGGCTCTCCAGTACTCCCCGTACTGACCTCTTCATCCGTCCATGCAGCTATGTTAAGTGTGTGTGGGGAGGGGTGGTAACAGGGAGGGTGATACGAATGTGAATCGGATATGTAGTCCCTGCTCACAAGGAACTGTCCAGGGAGAAACACACCCAAATACTTTGTGGGCTTTGTGTGGTAGGAATACAGAAAGGGGAAGTATTTGTTATACTAAGCAAGGATGCTTCACAGAGAAGGTGACCTGTGAGGCTTGATGGATGTCTGTGGCAGTGTGTCATCACAGAGATGCCACAGCAGGAGGGACACCCATAAATATAGCCCCTGGGCCAATAGAAACTATCCTCTCTGTCGGGGAGGGTTTGAAAGAAAGTCCAGAGTAACCGAAGCACCTGGGCTCTCTGTCTGGACTCCGGAGGGTATTCCTGGACTCCCAGAAACAAGTCTCTAACACCAGACTCTGAGCCCTTTCCAGTGTGGCCTTGGGACTTAGATCCTGTCTTCTCAGGCTCACGTGATGTGACCAATATGTTCAAACAATGAAAACACAACTGCTTTCTAATGCCTGAAAGGATGTAAATTTATTTCAGCACCTCTCAATGTGGCACATGAGGTCCAATTTATGAAGGGAGAATTGGTGACTTTGGTAAAACCCGGAGCCTCTATAATCCTCCTGAGTTTTCTGAGATCATGTGGAAGTGTTTCCATGATTTCCTTCTCGCCCTAATACACACACATAGACACACACACACAGACACACGCACCTGGATTGCAGAGCTACAACACATGATGGAGAGACCGTTTTTGGTGACCTCATACATACTGGTCAAGCCTGTTAGCTTCAGTATAACAATAAAGTCAGTACAATCGTGTTAAACTTAAAACAAAGAGAATTTTCAGTGAGTTTGTATGAGTCAGGATTTTCTAATGCAAGATGAGAAAATTCATCTCAAAGTGCTTTGAGAAGAGAGAGGAATATGTTGTGACAGAATCTTCAGGTAACTCACTGACAGGTCCAGGAGTTGATGGCTTCAGGCATGGCTGGATCCAGATGCACATATGATGCTATTAAGAATCTGTCTCTATCCCTCAGCTTTTACCTTTCCGTGTTGGCTTCACTCTTAGGCAGATCTGGCCCCTAGGGAAGTTAAACCACAATAGTTTTACATCCTAACTGCTTAGAAAGCCTCTTTCCCAATAACTCCAGCAAAAGTTTTGGGTAAACTCTATTGAACTGACATGGGCACATGTCCACCCCTAAGTAGTCCCTGTATTCAGGGATTTGGTGCACCGGAGGTCACATACAGATGCCTGCAATCATGGAGTGAGATGGGAAGGGGGGGTCCCCCAAAGGAAACTCGGGGTGTTGTTGCCTGGAGGAGGAAGACGGGGCAGTGGTGGAGGGCAGGGCGGCTCAGCAGCAGTCCTCTGCAGAGCTCCCCTCCCGCAGCCACCCCTGCACCCCTGGTCCCAGGGGAGGGTGTCCTGCCCGCTTCCCTCCAGCCCAGCCAGGGAGGCGCCAGGAGGGAGCGCTTGGTACCTTAGGGCACAGCTCACCGAGGTCAGCTTTCCTCCCAGAAGTCTCCTCACCACAGCCTCTGTCTTTCTCTTCACAGAACTTTTTCGTTCTTGATTTCTTGGGACACCCAACAAAGGTAAGGACCTTTGGTTTCTTAATTGTGGGTTTTAAGTCTTGACACCTTTAAGCTCCAGTTACATATGAATGACAGAATTCTCCCATGCGAAGCTGTAGTAGGTCCTTGTGTTTACCCTGCTGACGCCCGGAGAGGGATAGAGTACTGTCTGGTGGCCCCGGGAGGAGACCAGTCATCAACCAGAACCCGCTCCCCGATGCCCAGGCCAGTGCTGTCTGTCATCAGCTCTGTGTCCCGGTCCCCAGCCAGCCCCTACTCTTGTTCACATTCCTAAAAACGCCCAGTTGGGAGAAGGCGAACGAGAAACCTCCCCTGTGGGGAGTGGAGATGACTGGGGAAGGGCTCTTCAGGAGCCTTCACGAGGAGCCTGGATCGTCTCCTGGGGGGTTTCAGGTTGACTGACTGTGCAAGTTGCACTGTTTGCAGGGATGTGGGGAAAGGAGCCGTGAAATTCCGTCCTCAGGACACCACCCTCCTCCCAGCCACGTGGGAAACTCCAACAGCAGCCTCCCACCTCCTTCGTCTCCTCCCTCCTTCCGACGCTTCCCTTCACCAGGTTCTGATGGCCCTAATTCTGTGGCAGCTCAGTCCTGGCCTCTCTGCAGACTCCCTGGGGAATCTCACCTTAAAAGTTGTAGAGAGGCTCAAATGAGACTTAGTCATTCAACAAAGGTTTTGTGTTTTTTTTTTCAACTATAGTTGATTTGCAATGTTGGGCTGGTTTCTGGTATATAGTGAAATGATTCAGTTATACATATGTATACACAATCTTTTTAATATTATTTTCCATTGTGGTTTATTACAGGATATTGAATATAGTTCCCTCTGTGGGGTCTTGTTGCTTATCTGTTTTATATATAGGAGTTTGTATCTGCTAATCCCAAACTGCTAATTTAACCCAACTTGACCCCTTTTCCCCTTTGGTAACCATAATTTGTTTTTTGTCTGTGAGTCTGTTTTGTTTTGTAAATAAGTTCATTTGTGTCATTTTTAGATTCCACATATAAGTGATATCATATGGCATTTGTCTTTCTCTTTCTTACCTAGTATGGTAATCTCTGAGGCCATCCATGTTACTGCAAATGGCATTGCTTCATCCTTTTTCATGGCTGAGTAATATTCCATCACATGTATGTTCCATATCTTCTTTATCCATTTCTCTGTCGATGGACACTTAGATTGCTTTCATGTCTTGGCTACTGTAAATAGGGCTGTTGTGAACATTGAGATGCATGCATCTTTTTGAATTAGAGTTTTCTCTGGATACATGCCTGGGAGTGGGATTGCAGGGTCATATAATAATGATATTTTTAGGTTTTTAGGGAACGTCCATACCATTCTCCATGGTGGCTGCACAAATTAACATTCCCACCAACAGTGTAGGAGGCTTCCCTTTTCTTCCCAGAGATCATACAAGGAGCTACATTTTTGTCTTTTTGTTTCATCTCTAATACCAGTAACGTATTCATGGTCCTATTTAGTGCCACCTTTCACATTCTTGAGTTTTGTGCTGTCAGTTTGGCTGTTTAAAATAATCCCCGACCACAGACAGAAGGTCTGTCTAGTGTGCTTAAGTGCAGGCAGCCTACAATGTGTCTGACTCGTGAGAAATGGGAGTATTAGGCCGAGTGCCCTCAGGCATGGGTGGCGGGCTGCTGCCCAGTGCTAATGAATCAGCAATGCAGAGCATCCAGAATGTGAAAAGATTACTTGCCAATCAGTTCCTTGAGCTGCTTAGGAATATGCTAAAGTAACATCTATAGCCTGTGAAGCCATGAAAAACAAGCTACCTTTGTGATTTTATGAGATGACAGCGGATAAAAACAATCATAGTGGGCGGCACTGTTGTGAGGCTGACAGCCAAGGGATTTACAGTCGCATCACCCAGGGAAGCACTCACTAAGTCCTTGTTGGATGTTTTTTTCCCCCTAGTTCATTCTTTTATTATGTATTTACTTTTGGCTGTGCTGGGTCTTCACCTTGCACGGGCTTTTCTCCAGTTACAGCGTCGGGGTCACCTCTCTAGTTGTGGTGTTCAGGCTTCTCATTTCTCTGGCCTCTCTTGTTGTGGAGCCCAGGCTCTAGGCACTCGGCAGCATCTGGGCTTAGTTGCCCCGAGGCCTGTGGAATGTTCCAGGACCAGGGATTAACCCCATGTCCCCTGCACTGGCAGACAGTCTCTTAACTGGAGGACCCCCCGGAAAGTCTGTCACAGTAACTTTGTAGAGCATGAGTACCACAGATAATGAGAGCTGCGTGACACTGGGAAGAGACATATATATATATATACTTCAAATACATGCACATCATGTTATATATTTTTATACCAAAGGGGCTGAAGATCTGTCCCCATCACCTGACCACTGCTGTCCCCTGGTCAGAGTTCTGCCCTCTGGGGTCCACAGAGTTATCCCCCTTTGTTAGGACTCAGGTGTGTGATACTGGTCATGAGCTTCAGCAGGTGGAGATGGGGATGCGGTGTGACCTGGAAGGGGAAGCCCAGACACTACTCTGCCCTCTTCCCCAGACCTACCCTTTCCTGCCCACCGTGGTGGACGGAGTGGTGCTGCCAAAGATGCCCATAGAGATGCTGGCTGAAAAGAACTTCAACACCGTTCCCTACATCGTCGGAATCAACAAGCAAGAGTTTGGCTGGATTCTGCCATTGGTGAGAAAGTGCAGGCCTCGTAGACTTCTCTTCCCTGCCCATCATAAAGCCTCCCCGATCCGTGGTCACAGACCTCGCTCTGGGACCAGGCCAGCTGTCCCCTTCATACAATTTGACATTTCCGTGGAAACCATTTCTGATGGTCCACACTGTCATCTGGGTGGTGCAGTTCAGGGGACCCACGTCCCCACACATTCTCTGATTGTCCTCCCATCCATGAATCCTGAAATGTCGGTTCCAGGAGGGCTGGTAGAGATCATCACTGGGCAGATAAAAAACGCAAGGCCTGAAAAGGGGAAGGGGCTCGGGAGTTAAGGAGAGTGGGGCTTAGAACCTGCAGCCTCTCGCCTCAGGCTTGCTGCTTTCATGCTTTCTCCATAAATTAGCCCCGCCCCACCCAAGCTCTCAGTCCTCTCACTGGAAAGATTCAGAGGAGCCAGCTTCCTCCTGAGTTACAACTGACTTCTAAAAGTTAGGAAGGGCTTTCCCTTCTGACAGAGATAAACAAAGCCAGACAGTAGGTGAAGTGGTAACAGATTTGATTCAGTTACATCCCTGCTAGAGGGAAATGATCCATCGTGAACTAAACCCAATCCCTGAAATGAAAGCCTGGAGCTTATTTAAGGAGTGGGTGGGATTGGGGTGGGGTGGGGGGATTGTCCATGTGACTGGACCACCTGGATTTGTTAGCTGGCATTTATCTGGAGAAGAAACAAACTTCTGTGTTTATGACAGGAGGCAGTGGTGTAAGTAGTATCTGTGTTCCCACTGAAATTAGGCTTTTATCTTTTTCACAGGGACTGAGTCTAAAAAATTCTTGAGTTAAAAATTCTTGCTCTGAGGACAGAGCAAGAATTATCCCCTGAATATTTGTTTTTCATAGAGATGGCTCTCAGGTCCTTGAGGAAACAGCTTTGGGTGATAGATTTTATTTAAAGGGATAAAGAAAAGATTTATAATTACAAGAGTTCTAAAGTAACTGCTCTAAGAGGGAGTTCAGGGACCTATCTGCCTATCACCAGGCTTTGGCTGAAACAAACAGGAAAATCTCCTGGCAGCCCAGAGCTCTTGAAGGGAGACTGCGGTCATCCTAGAGACATGGCCTTAAGCTTCCTGCAGCTGTCCTGGAGTTTTAATGGCGTTGTTATGTGCAGAGTTCTGTGGTTCTTCAGAATGATTTCAGAGGGTATACCAAAGGACCAAAGTCATAATGGCAGGATTTGGGGCTTTTTCAGTTATCTGACTAGCAAATCTGCCTGTAAAGCCCCTGGGTCGGGTAGATCCCTTGGAGAAGGGAATGGCTACCCACTCCAGTATTCTTGCCTGGAGAATTCCAGGAACAGAGGAGCCTGGTGGACTACAGTCGATGGGGTTGCAAAGAGTCAGACACGACTGAGCTAGTAACACTTTCACTTTTTTTCAGTTCTCTGACACAAGTGAGGTATTTGTGGGGTCGTGTCATCTGCCCCAGAGCCCTTCACTTCAACACTAGGCTGGCTGAAATCTTCCCTCTCTGTCTTGACCACTCTGGGGACTCTAATCATTTGTGTGTGTGTGTGTGTCTACACTAGGACAGCTTCCCTTAATTATATTATCCTCTTTACACTCCTTGGTCTCTGGATATGAAAGTCCATTTGAGTCCAAAACTCATCAAAAACCCAGCCTCCATTTAGTTTGGTCTGTTGGTCACTTTGATTTTTCCTGCTATTTCCTGATGATTTCACAATTGCTTAACCTTTGTTTTAACAGTTCATGGGCTTCCCACTCTCTGCAGGCAAGATGGACCAGGAGATGGCCACGTCACTCGTGTGGAAGTCCTACCCCATCCTTGTAAGACTCTAGAAGTCACGGAAACTGGCTGAGCACTAAAGAGGGCCGGGGCTTGTTCCCGATGGCAGAGCAGCTGGTGGCAAAACGAAGGCTGGGGCTAGGGGTGGGCGGTTCAGCTCCTAGTTTCTGCCTTTCCAGCTCAGCAGCAGGGGTGGGCGGGAGTGGTGGCATGGGGCCTGAGAGGTTCACTGTTAATGCAAGCCTTCCTCCCTGGCTGGGGAAGCCAGGGGTGTTCACGAGGGCGTGCTGGTCACTTTAACTTTTGATGTATTTCAGAACATCCCTGAGGAACTGGCTCCAGTGGCCACTGACAAGTATTTAGGAGGGACACATGACCCTGTCGAAAAGGAAGACCTGCTCCTGGACTTGATTGCAGATGGGTTCTTTTGTGTCCCATCTGTGAACACGGCCCGTTACCACAGAAGTGAGTCTTCGGCACTGGACAGGAGAGGGACACTGACCCCACCAGCTTCACACTGTATTCTGTCTTAACCCTCAGCATAGAAAGATATAAGAAAACTTCAGGGTACATTCCATATAGCCAGGGGCGGGGCAGTGTCCTAGTTTGGTTTCCACCAGAAGCAGACTCTGAGAAAAGGATCCAAATGCAGGTAGTATATTTGGGGGTGATCCCAGATAACACTGGGAGAGGAGTGGAGAAGTGACTCGAATGGAGACGGAAGTCAGTCTACACTGTGCTGTCAAGCGAGAGTCTACCAGGGACACCTGGAGCTTCGGAGCTCTGGGAAATCAGCGGGAGACATGGCTCAGGGTTTTCCCGAGTGAGTGGCAAGAGAGCTGGGGTGTTTATCCTCCAGTTTGCTGAGTCATCCATTGAAGCCTGATCCCAAGGGCAGTTAATTCCCTGGTGCTTTGATCTGCTGCACATGTGGGCAGAGTGGTCTCTGGCTGCCGAAGACCTCAGGCAAAGAGCTACAGATGCAGGAGGTGGAACTCTGGCCAGTGTGCCCAGAAGCAGGGGACAAGGGGACACTCCAACAGTCTCTGCCCCGAGATCCCTCACCTGAATGACAGTAGTCTGTGGGGCCACAGGACACATATTGGAGGTTTTGTCTTAGAAGCCTTCCAAGGTCAGTGATAGCTTCAAACTAGTTTGTTAACCAGTGGAGCTGGGGATAGCATGAGGCCAAGTGTCGGATCAGGAATGTTGTCTGGGACGAAGAAAACCCAAAGGACTGAGCAGAGGGAGGTATGGGGCAAGTGGTCTGGAGCATGTTGATGTCTGCAGCTGGCCTTGTTCCATGCCAGTGTGTGCTGGGTCTATGGCAGGACCTTTCAGTGTATCCCAGGACTGTGAGTGACTGGGCCCTAGGGGCTTGAGGCCAAGGATGGAGGACCTCTCCTGCACAGGAGGTGTCCTTTTGGAGTGCCTTGCTGAGGTCCTCACAGGACCCTCCCTTTCCAGGAGCTATCTCTACCACGTCTGCAAGACAGGACGTGGTTCTCTGACCCAGAGCACTCTTTCTAACCATGCTAGAGGGTTTTAGAATTTGGGACTGTACAAGCATAATAAAAAGTAGTTACAGCTGACCTACCACCCCCCCAGTTCAATACAGTCATGGATAGGTTCCGGTTACCCTTCCTCCTCCCTAGGGTCTTGATGAAGCTCTTCAGCCAGGGGCGGCCTGGGGTCAGAACTGTTCTTTCACAAACTTGGTCTTGTCTCTCCTTACGTGTGGTTTCCTCTGCTTCATTGTCTGTTGACCCAGTCATCTTGGATGTGTCAGGACGTGTCAGACTCCCATCAGAGGCATTTTTGCTTGGAATTCCCCGACTTTCCTTTTTTAAACTTTTCGTTCTTAAGTCTTTTTTTATACAGAAGAGAACTTTTACTGAATATAAAAATTAACATCTTATCGTTGTAGAACATTTTGAAAATATGGAAACACATAAAGAAGAAACTAAAAATGTCTAGTTTCTAGTCAAATTTCTAGCCAAAGCTAGCTCTGATCTTGGACCGCTTCAAAATTCATAGAAATATCTGCTATAAAATTTTGACATATTTTCTTCATTAATCTTCCCATGTCTTACATATAATTTAAATATTAATTTTATATTGTGTTTTTTTCATGGAATCCTATAAGGTAAGCATTTCCTCAATGTCAACAAAAACTCCTAAAAAGCATCCATTATCTCATGGAATAATACATTAAAATTTACTTTAGTATTCCTGACCTATTGGCTATTGAGGCAGGCTGACCATACTTTGATGCTATAAAACATTATGCTCAGTCTTACGCACGTATATCTTTAACCAAATCTCTGATAAATTTTTTTTTTTTTTATTTGGTTACTAAAGGTTTCATTACTAGGCTAGCCTGTAGGATGATTTTAAAGTTCTTGACACATATTGTGAAATTGCTTCCAGTATATAAGAATGAGTATTTCTTAATTCTGTTGAGATACTCAGATTAAAAAATAAAAACAATGCCTCCAATTTCATAAGCCCCTCCTTACCAAATAAAGAACAAAGAACATCGCACTGTTTAAATTTGTGTATTTTTGATTGCTAGCTCTTTCCTTCCCTCTGCTTTTCTTATTGTTCCTAAATGTTATTATTCAAACCTGTGCCCTACTTCGGAGAAGGCAATGGCACCCCACTCCAGGACTCTTGTCTGAAAATCCCATGGACGGAGGAGCCTGGTGCACTGCAGTCCATGTGGTCGCTAAGAATCGGACACGACTGAGGGACTTCACTTTCACTTTCACTTTTCACTTTCATGCATTGGAGAAGGAAATGGCACCCCACTCCAGTGTTCTTGCCTGGAGAATACCAGGGTTGGGGGAACCGGGTAGGCTGCTGTCTTTGGGGTCACACAGAGTCGGACACGACTGAAGCAACTTAGCAGCAGCAGCAGTGCCCTACTTATTCTTTTGAAGACTTGTGGTTGTAGGAATTTAATAAATTTCAGAAGTTTAAGGCAGAAATGTTAAAAAGAAAAAAAATGAAAAAAAATATCTTTTGGGCAACATGCGCTCCAAAATAATTTCTCCCATTTGTGAAAGCTCTTTCCCCTATGGTTGGATCATGAGTTCTTTCTAAAACCCTAAATTGGCAGAGCCAAGGTTAAAGCCCCTCCTTACGGCAACCTCGGCTTGACCTTGAAGTTAAGTAAAGTAAAGTCACTCAGTCGTGTCCTACTCTTCTTTGTGGTCCCATGGACTGTAGCCTACCAGGCTCCTCTATCTAAGGGATTTTCCAGATGAGAGTACTGGTGTGGGTTGCCATTTCCTTCTCCAGGGGATCTTTCCAACCCAGGGATCGAACCTGAGTCTCCAGCATTGCAGAGCCACCAGGGAAACCCACAACCTTGAAGCAACTGTTTAATAAGTGGCTTGTGGGACGACAGAGGATTGCTTCTTCCAAAAACCACCTCTTGCTAAACCAAAGTGCAAAGATGGGAGATGAGGGAGGCAATTAAACAAATTATTTTACATCCTCCTGTCGGGATGGCTTATATTGTTAAACTACTTTGTGGGGAAATTTTAATGATATGAAGTAATTATTATGGTCATATGCAATAACACATACAATAGTGTCATCATTTTATGTGCATAAGTGGAGTAAGTTCTGAAATATTAACAGGTTTCTCTGAGCAGTGTGATTTTAAGTGATCATTTTGTTCATTTTCCTTTGTTGGGCATTTTCCAAATGTGATAGTATCCCCAAGGCGGGGAGGGGATGTTGTGATATCTCCGCACCAGCCTGCCTTGGGGCCTGACCCTTCCCCATTAGAGTCCCTGGCTGCAGCATAAGCATCAATGCAGAGCACAGAGCTCCCCAGGTGGGGGGCCCACGAGTCAGCCCTGGAGCAGCAAGATGGGCATCTCTGCTGAAGCATCAGCAGGAAAGTGACGTCTTCTTGGGGCTTCGAGAGGGAGTGGAGAGAGGAGAGAGGGGAGGGAGGAGAGGCCAGGAGAGAGGGGCTGTCCCCTTCCCCAGCCCCTTCCCCCTCCTGCCACTGCTGCACCCTCCCCGGGCCGCGCAGGAAGCAAGACACAGGAGAGGATGGACACAAAGGAAATGAACTGCCAAACGGAGGTTTCCTAGGACACGGGGAGCAAATTTTACCCTTTCTGCATAGGTTTGTATTTAAATCTGCACTTTCAGGCTCAGAACTTGAATTTACTTCACTCTTGGGATACATGTGAAAATCACTGGAAAGGTTCAAAAATGGACATAATGGAAGACACCTGTCAGGCTGCACGTATTCTCAAAGGAAATGAAGACTAGCCTGTTAGCAGTGAAATACAATAGTGTGTGTGTGTGTGGCGCTCCTTGTGCGTGGATGCATCAACAGGGGCCTGTGTGAGCTGACCCAGTGCCCCTGTATTTATTTAGAATGGAGCTACTCAAGGTTTCAGCATTCATTCACTCACTCTTCACTCACTCATTCAGTAAATACCCAGCTCAAATCCATTTCCACCTCCCCCAACTATGCACCCTTAAGCAAGTGATGAAATTTTTCATGTGCTCATATCCTGGGGCTTCCTGTAGGGACACGGGGTTGGCACAGAGTTGGTTCTCACAGTGGGCATCTGCTATTAATATTGTAGTTGTTCACTCAGGACTAGGCATGCCCCCAATTTCCTGATTGCTCACAGCCCCCAGAGACCTTGATACCATCAGGTGTGTGTCTGCTGAAATGAACCGAGTGTGAATCCATGTTTTGCAGATGCTGGGGTCCCGACCTACATGTATGAGTTTGAGTATCGCCCAAGCCTCTCATCAGCGATGAAACCCAAGACGGTGCTAGGGGACCACGGGGATGAAGTCTTCTCTGTCTTCGGGTTTCCAATTTTGCAAGGTGATGGCCCTTTGGTGACTATAAACCTGGAGTTAGGAGATCTGGGTGCGAGTTTATTTGGGGGCCTTGGGCAGGTTCCTCCTTCTCTGCAGGTCCTCGTTTCCTGCACTCACCTAACAGGGTGGAAGGACACGGTCCCAGCCATTCTCTTGCTCTAACGCACCTGATGGAGAATGCGAGTCCTTGTGCCCTCACCCATGGTCGCGCTAAGAATCCAGACCTGGGCATCATCAGCAAGACGGGAGCTGGGTCACCCGCAGGGCCCTGCTCAGGGCTAGAATGCTACCACTCACTCTGCCCTCACAAGAACACATCAGAATGTGCGTGAGGGTTAAGTTAGAGTTGTTATTAACCTTGAATCAGGACTAACGTGTGTCTCTCTATCCAATCTCTATCTAAAACTCATGTATTTTAATATCATAATATATCTAGGTGTGTAATATTTAAAAAGAAAAAAACTTTCCACAGATGTCTTCAATGCCTTGCCCATTAGCAATTACAGACAAATTGTGTGTGACGCATCGCAGAACTGTTCATTGCACACAATGCCTCTGGGCATTTCCTGGTTGGGTGACTTTAGCGGGATCTTGCAGCTCGGTTACTTTCCAGATTCTGTGAAAATGTGTGTGGATCAAGGACACCAAGAAAAGACCCAAAGGAGAGCATCCTGGGAGTAGGGTGACTCTAGCAGAAACCCTGGGGTGTGTCCCTGAAACACCGAAGCAGGAAGGGCAGTCGGGAGGGCACAGAAGACAAGGCAATAGCTTACGGACCGACTCCAGCCCTTCACTGAGGCCGGCCTCAGTCGGTAGCTGTCAAGTTTGAAGTCACTTGCGTTACCCAAGATCTTCCTAAAATGCAGCTTAGACTCAGTAGGTCTGGAGTAAGACCCCCATTTCTGAATTTATTAACAATTTCTCAAGTGCTGCTACTGCCCACGAACCACACTTTGAGCAGCACTGGCTTTGTCCCCTCCCCACAGATGGTGCCCCAGAAGAAGAGATCAATCTCAGCAAGATGGTGATGAAATTCTGGGCCAACTTTGCTCGGAATGGGTGAGCTGCTGGCAGACATGGAGTGGGGTTGGGAAGGGACAGGGTGTGTCTCTTGGGTGGGGGTAGTTTCCAAGGTGTGATGGTCAAACGCCCCGCCCTGTGACCTCTGACATGAGAGCTCCCTGTGATGGACTGGCAACCCAGCACATGGTCAGCCTCCTATCTCTGGAGGCATATGAGCCTTTGGCAGAAATGAAGCCAGGGCGTCCCTAACAATATCTAAGACCACACAGCAGCTTTGGGGAATTTCTGTTTGATTTTGTTCCAGGAACCCCAATGGGGAGGGGCTTCCCCACTGGCCAGTGTATGACCAGAAAGAAGGGTACCTTCAGATTGGTGTCTACACTCGGGCAGCCGAGAAGCTGAAAAGTGAGAAAGTGGCTTTCTGGAACGAGCTTCTGTCCCAGGAGGCAGCAAAGAAGGCACCACAGTCAAAACATGTTGAGCTGTAAACGGGGGGTTTCTACAGAAGTGTTTATGGGGCAAAGAGGCGTCTTATTGTGGAGGCTGAGGAATTATCCGATGGCAGTAGCAGAGGGCAGGGAGGGGGGGTTTCCCTTTCTGTGGCCTCAAGTTGGAAATAAATGTTCTTCTGGAGACCAAGTCAGTGTCTTTGTCTTGCGCTGGAATAAAGTCATCCTCCTCAGTGAGAGAAGGATGAAGACAGTGGGCACCGTTGGCAGGAAGGTGCTCTGGCCGTTCTGGCGTGACGTCTGAGCATGCAGAGTGGAGCAGGCTGGGCCCTGGGAGGTGCTGAGGGGGACACTGCGTCTGCTCCCTGTCTCAGGGCCATCCACAACTCCAGTGAGAGGATGTGGGGGATCAGAGTGCCTTGTCCCCCTCCTCCTTGCGGAGCTGACTGTAGAGATGGAGGCGACACAGCCTGAGGCTGTCCCAGAGTGGGCAAGAGGGGGCCTAGGCTTGGCGACACTGAGCGTAGCTGCATGGCCCTTCCCTGCCCTCCTACAGTCTGCAATTCTTTCTTCAACTCACGTGTTATCCTCCAAGCCCCTCCCCGAGCCATCTCTTCCAACAACTCATATGAACGCTTTCTCTGGCCTGGACCACATCAGGGCCAAGCAGTGACCACCCTGAAGTGAGTCCCAGGAGTATCACCTGAAAACTGTCTCTTTCAGATCCCTGGGGTGACTTCTGGCTTCTCCTGGGATGTAGAAATCTCTAAGAAAGTTACGGCCACCTTTCCTGCAAGAAAAGTCTAGATTATTCCCAGTTTCATGATTTTTTCTGATTCATTCAAAGAGGTTGCAGGGCAATTACCCTGAAGTCTGAAGGAAGACGCGCACTGTGGAGGAGAGATGGGACATGAACACTGGCTGACTGTCTGCTGACAGGTGGAAGATGGAGTCACCGTGTGTGTGAGTAGAGTGACTTAAAGTGAGAATCAAGTGTTAAAGGGCAACTGTGGGCGAGTACGGGAGTGTACAATCCTCAGAAGCCAAGGACCCACAGGGGTGTTTACACTCATTGCAGGCCCTTCTCCCTGGACCTCTATCAGGGAGCTTTGAGAGATACTGGTAACAGGTAGTAAGATCAGAGAAAGCCTGCCCTCCTAGGGCAGAAGCCCTGCTCAGACACTTCTTCCCCAAAGAAATGAAATCTCTTAACCACTGGGAAAAGGCAGCAAACCCATCCCCCGCTTTGGGCCCTGAGGAAGACCTACTGAAGCTGAGGGAAAGAAAAATTTTAGGTTGAAAGCTGGATACATTTTTTTTTAATCAGCAACATAATTTAGGTATCAGTTCAGTTCAGTTCAGTTGCTCAGTTGTGTCCGACTCTTTGCGACCCCATGGATCACAGCACGCCAGGCCTCCCTGTCCATCACCAACTCCCGGAGTTCACTCAAACTCATGTCCATCGAGTCAGCTATGCCATCCAGCCATCTCATTCTCTGTCGTCCCCTTCTCCTCCCGCCCCCAATCCTTCCCAGCATCAGAGTCTTAGCTATAGTTATCCAGAATTTTAAGCACTCCCTCTTCCAATGTCATAGATCTTTTGAGTTTGCAAGTGACTTTACAGGTCAAAAAGGAATTGATTTTTACGTGGTGTCTGCTGCCACCTAGTGGTACATTAGTTCATTGCAAGCTTTGGGAAATCCCGAACTATATGAAATGGCAACCCACTCCAGAGTTCTTGCCTGGAGAATCCCTGGGACGGGGGAGCCTGGTGGGCTGCCGTCTATGGGGTCGCACAGAGTTGGACATGACTGAAGCGACTTAGCAGCAGCAACAGCATATGCAGGATAGTAAGCAACAGTTAGAACTGGACATGGAACAACAGACTGGTTCCAAATAGGAAAAGGAGTACGTCAAGGTTGTATATTGTCACCCTGATTATTTAACTTATATGCAGAGTACATCATGAGGAACGCTGGGCTGGAAGAAGCACAAGCTGGAATCAAGATTGCTGGGAGAAATATCAGTAACCTCAGATATGCAGATGACACCACCCTTATGGCAGAAAGTGAAGAGGAACTAAAAAGCCTCCTGATGAAAGTGAAAGAGGAGAGTGAAAAAGTTGGCTTGAAGCTCAACATTCAGAAAACAAAGATCATGGCATCTGGTCCCATCCCTTCATGGGAAATAGATGGGAAAACAGTGGAAACAGTGTCAGACTTTATTTTGGGGGACTCCAAAATCACTGCGGATGCTGATTGCAGCCAGGAAATTAAAAGACGCTTACTCCTTGGAAGGAAAGTTATGACCAACCTTGATAGTATATTAAAAAGCGGAGACATTACTTTGCCAACAAAAGTCCGTCTAGTCAAGGCTATGGTTTTTCCAGTGGTCATGTATGGATATGAGAGTTGGACTGTGAAGAAAGCTGATCGCCGAAGAATTGATGCTTTTGAACTGTGGTGCTGGAGAAGACTCTTGAGAGTCGCTTGGACTGCAAGGAGATCCAACCAGTCCATTCTAAAGGAGATCAGTCCTGGGTATTCACTGGAAGGACTGATGCTAAAGCTGAAACTGCAATACTTTGGCCACCTCATGCGACGAGTTGACTCACTGGAAAAGCCTCTGATACTGGGAGGGATTGGGGGCGGGAGGAGACGGGGACGACAGAGAACAAGGATGGCTGGATGGCATCACTGACTCGATGGACATGAGTTTGAGTGAGCTCCAGGAGTTGGTGATGGACAGGGAGGCCTGGCGTGCTGTGATTCATGGGGTCGCAAAGAGTCGGACACGACTGAGTGACTGAACTAAACTGAACTGATTCTTTATATATTTTATACTGTAAATTCAGTTCTGTGGGTGCATCTTTCTACTTCACATTTGAGTAGTTATCCTATATGCTTACATATGTACCTCTAGAAAGTACATTATTTTGTTGGTTTTTTTCATTTGTTTTAACTATATTTATCCTGTTGTGATTTATTGACTTAGGACAAAGGAGTTGAGCGATTAGGCTCTGGAACTTGAATCCATAGGTTTGAATCCTGTCTCTACCACTTCGTAGCTGTGTAACCTTGGGAAGATGACTGATGCTCTCTGTTCCTTGATTGTCTCCTTTAGAAAAATGAGCTTTTCGTAGTTAGTATCTCGTCTCCATTCCTAAAAGAGTTGTCATGAGGACAAAATGAGATAATTCACGTCAACTGTTAAAAACAGGGCCTGCCACGTGGACGACTTCAAATGAATGTTAGGTCTGATAAATGTGTTGATATTTCTAGGACCATTTCATTATCAAATGGTGAAATAGCATAATGGCTTAGAGCATGAGCTGTGCAGTCAGGCTGACTGCTCCCTGGGTTCAAATCCAGAACCACCATTGACCCAGTGAACTTTGGGCAAGTTTCTTAATTTTTCTGTTCTGTATCTATAAAATGGCTTGACAATAATACCTACTTTATAGGGTGAGAGTTATGTTAGCATGCCTACGTATTTAGAAGGGTACCTGCATTTAAGTGTTCTAGTAATTTTCTTTGTGTCTGCTGCCAAATTTTCAAAGATGATTATAGTGCCATTGTAAAAGCCATTTTTCCTATTAACAGAAACTTCAGCTGTTTACCCGTCTCCTTTCTCATATGTGTTTCTCTACCCAGAAGTGGAATTGCTGGGTCATTGGGCATGTATATTTCAATTTCTTTTTAAAATATTATTTTTAATGCTTAATTTCTTAATATTTTTAAAATACACACATAGATGTATTATCTTAAATAATTGAATTAGTAGTTGCAGTCAGTTTTTTTTCACTTAACAACATAGTGAATAATTTCCAAGTACCACAGCATTTTCTTTATCCATCATTTTATATGCACTTTATTATGAAAAATTTCGAACATATAAAAGCAAAGAGGATAGTAAAATGAAATGTATCCATCCCTTAGCTTCAACAAATGTCAACATTTTGCCATACTCTATACGGCACTGCTGATAATGGTGTAATATGTGTTGTAAGGGTGAACTGTAATTTATCAAGCTGAACTCTATTGTTGGAAAACTAAGACTTTATTTTTTCACTGTGATAATGGGATTTTTAGCGTCCTGAACTTAGCGATGGGGGTTTCTTGCCATCCCGTCTCAGGCATTGCCCTGCTCTCTTCTCAGCCCAGCACTGACCCTCTTCTGCCCACGGGTTTCTCTGATTCAGAGCTGGAGACAAGAATTCCGTGCAGGTGACTTTTTGAAGGAGGGAAGGAGGGTAAGAACAGGAAAGGAGGTGGCCGAGCACAGATAACTGTCAGGGACCCTCTATCCTCGACCTCCCCCCTAGAGTGCTCAGGGGCAGGACTCACACCACTGAACTGTCCTGCTATGAGCAAGGGTTTGTTTCCCTCAGGTCCTCCCAGGAGTGAGATGCAGCCTGCCAAGCATCTTAGGGAGAGGCAGAGGCCCCAGTGTCAGGCGAAGGATGGTGACAGCCTGTAAGGGGGTCCGGAAGGGCAACACGCCCACATTGTGCATCGTGAGACCCAGCCGTCACCTACTGGTGAGAGAGGTTTCATAAGAAGCATGTGGGGGTGGCGGGGAGGAGGCTTAAGAGGGACAGAGTATGTGTATGCTTATGGCTGATACACATTGTTGCACAGCAGAAACCAACACAACGTTGTAAAGCAATTATCCTCCAACTAAAATAAAATTTAAAAATAAATAAATAAAATACACATAGGGTTTCAGAGTTTGGTATGAAAAAATAAGATCTCATTAAAAATTTTTTTAACATTTGTTACATGTTGAAATAATAGGATATATTGCATTAAAAAGACATTATTATATTTTAAAAATACATTGTACAATACATGGATTATAGCCAATATTTTACAATAACTGTAGATGGAGTGTGAACTGTAAAATTTGTATTAAAACATTTTTAATTAAAAAAAAAGAGGCATGTGTGAAATTAAAGCAAATCTAACCCCCAGCACCTCAGAATGTGACTGTATTTGGAGACTGTCTTTAGAGATAATGAAGTTACGATGAGGTCATGAAGGTGGACCCTCATCCAATATGACTGCTGTCCTTGTAAGACAAGATCAGGACACAGACATGCACGGAAGGAAGAGTGTGTGAGGACACACGTAGAATTCAACCATCAACAAACCAAGGAGAGAAGCCGCGGGGGTGGGGGGGAGCAGTTGGGGAATCAACCCTGCTGACACCTTGATGTGTGCCTTGTGGCCTCCAGAATCGTGAGAAAATGAATGTCTGTTGTTTACACCAAAAGAGAGCTTGTGAATTAAACTGGAAGATGTGGGGTTGGAGAGGCAGGAGGCAGGAAATGAATCTCTCCTCCTTTCATATCTGGCTGCAAAGCCCACAGGACGCCCAAGCTCAGGCTGAAGCTAGATAGGGAGTGAGATAAGAGATCAGGCAGCATGATGGCTCAAATGGAATTTAAGAAACAAAAAATGTGTACCAGCCAGTAAATGGAGCGGGAGGCAGTGGGACATGGCGGGACAAGGCGGGAGGCAGCTCTGGCAGACGTGAGGGCCTTTGGAAAAACTGGCATGGGGCAAAGGAGCCCCTGAGGAAGGGGTGGTTAGATTCTGGGATGAAGCTATTGACAGTCACGAAGGAGGGGTGCACGCCGACACGAGGGCAGTGCGGGACTCCCCTGGTCACCTGAGAAAGTTCAGGTTCAGTGCACAGGGGAGGGTGGGCTCTAATGGAGCTAAATATCTTCACCCTGAGAAGACTGAGGCCTGACCTTCTGAAGGCCACTGGCCTGCCATCCATCCTGCCACAGAACACCCAGGAAGCAGAGAAGAGCAGATGTTGCAATCGGCACCCCTAGGGTTGCATCCCACCCACCCACGTTTCACTTGACTGGAATGTGAACCAGAAGGATCAGAATCTTTAAAAGTCTGGATCTCCAGAGCGCTGGACCAGTGTTGCTGCATGTCCCCAAGGGGACCATCTCAGTAACGGATGCTCCCTTCAAAGGGGTCGTGCCACAGCCCCCCCGCCCCAGAGTTTCACACCGGCCTTGTTACTCATGAGCAAGAGTTCCTGGCCCTGCAAGGGGCTGTGGCTGCCCACTTACCAAGGCTCTGAGGAGTCAAACATCAGTTTCTTTATTTTCTTACCTTCAATCTCCTTTCAAGGCTGCATATTCTACCTCTGGCTACAGCAATTTGTCTGATGCCCAGGAAAGCAGGGATACAAGGGGTGGGGGTCAGTGGAAGGGGAAGATCAGCATGGAGGGTGAGGATGTAAGCCCTGGAACCAGGCTGTCTGGGTTCACATCCTGGCTCCCCTGGCATCTCAGTTTTTTCACTTATAATATGGGGGAAATGAAATGAATAGATATCAATACATGTAAACCTCTTCGCACTCAATGAACGATAATTAGTTTGATTCCTAGTGAAACGGAGTCCCGCCACCACAAAACTGAGCTCCTCCACTGAGTTTACGATTAACCTCTGTATCCAGAACTTTTATTTCCTTTCTTGTTCCACACCTGTTCTTCCTCAGGATTGAGGAACAAAAAAAAAAGAGGGAATTGTCACCAAGGAGGACCCTAATGGGCCTTTCTGGGACTGGCCTCCCTTCCCTGTGTCCTCTACCTGCCTCTTGGTTGTAGAAAAACTTCAGCCTCCTCAGCCTCCCCCAAGTTCCAAATAATAGATTTAATCAGAGAATTGAACAGTCAAGCAAGACAAAAGTGATAGTTTAGCCATTTAAGTCGAGGATCTTCAGTTCCCCCTCAAGGGCAGTAGACAATATTCTGAGCCAAATCCTTTCAAATGCTTTGCAGCGACTGAACCCCCCACCAGGTGGGAGAAGTTAACCGGGTCCTGCCCACAAGCACATAGATTCCAGACCAGCTGGAACCAGAAGACTGATGATGTTGACTTCACCACCAACCAATCAGAAGAATGACCACACACCTGCAACCCTCTCCCTCTCCCTGTCTTTACAAACCTTGCCCTGAAAGCGAATTTGGGCCTTTTGAGCATTAGCTGCCCTGAACCCTTTGCTTCCTACCCTGCAATAAACACTGCACGTTCCTTCACCACAACCTGGTGTCAGTAGATGGGCTTAATCGCATGCAAGTAAGCAGACCCGAGTTTGGTTCGGTAACACTAGCCCTGGGTTGTTCCGCTGGCCATCATCTCTAGCCACTACAAGCAGGCCACAAAGACATTCTCCCAGCTGCCCTCACCACTGACCCCAGGCCTTCGTGATGGGGCCCTGCCTGGTCCCCCAGGGCCCAGGCACTAGGCGCCAGGGTCACGAGCATTCTTGCACCTCCCCACCCGAGGGCCACCTGCAGGGCGCTGTGTGCTGTGGGCCAGGCCCCTCTCCCCTCCTCACCCTCCACCTTGGGGTCCTCCAGAACTCAGGGAGCCATTCCCATCCGAGCCACACGGCCTTCACAGCTCCCTCCCCTGTTCCAGAAACCACATCAGGCCTGTCCACCTGCATCAGTACACCCTGAGGAGGGGGGTGATGAAAATGCCAGCTCCTAAGCTGAAAAACGTCAGTTTCCTAGATCCCATGAATCCAGATCTCTGAGATGAAGGCTGGCAATTCACACACACACACACTCACACCACCAACTCACACACACAGTTTTTGAGATTAAATTACATTTACATTCAGAAAATGTGCAAACGTTAAATTCATAGCCCGATGGGTTTTGACAAATGAACATTCCCATGTAACTCACACACCAGACATGACATAGAACATGTCCATCAACCTAAGAATTCCCCAGCCCCTGCTTCCAGTCAATATGTCTCACCCACCCACAACCACCGTTTGATTTCTGCCCCATATTAGTTTCATCTCTTCATGAACTTCATGTAAACAGAATCCTATAGTTAATACTTGTTCTGGCTTCTCTTACTCAGCCCAGTGTTTTTGAAATTCAACCGTATTATTGCATATTTCAGTAGTCTATTCCTTTATATCTGAGTAGCCTTCCATTGTATGCGTGCCCCACAGTTAGCTTATCCCTTCTTTGCTGGACATTCAGGTTGTTTCCAGTTTGGGGCCATTATGAAGAAAGCGGCTATGAACATTTGTAGGTAAGTCTTTTTGTGGACAGTATGCTTTCATTTCTCTTGGGTAGACACCTAGCAGTGGAATTGCTGGGCCTTTATTAGAAGCTGCCAAACTTTTCTAGAATGGTTGTAACCTTTAAGACTCCATCCAGCAGAATATGAGAGTTCCAGTTGCTTCACATTTCTGCCAGCACTCGGTATTATCAGGCTCTTAAACTGTAGTCATTCTAGTGGGTATGAAGTGGTGGATCATTGTGACCAGAATTTACTTTTCCCTGATGACTAAGAATATTAACTATTTTTTCATGTTTATTGGCATTTTATATGCTGTTTTCATGAGGTGCCTATTCAAGGCTTTTGACCATTTAGAAAAATTGGTTATCTTTAAAATTATTATTAATAATTATTAATTTTCAGATATTCTTTTATATATTCTTATAGTGTTAAGCTCCGACAGTATTTTCTTTTTTATAGTACAAGTGCCTAACACACTTTGATCACTGAGGCATCTATTCCAAAGAAGCATCCACTTCAAAAACAACTATTTAGAGTAAACACATTGCCAGCCACACAGCAAGATAAAGAGCCAGGCTGCCTCCCCAACCAAGGTTCCTTTATTTTTAGAGATCTTGGTTGATTCCAACAACTGACCTTTGGTGCTACCCTTTTTTTTCTCTTTCTATGTTTTAAAATTCCCACTTTTATGTTTTAAATTCATCAATAAGGAGTGAGTTCAGGAAAACCTACACCCCCCCCAACCCTACCCTCAACCCCAATAAAAGAGGAACCCCAGGCCCATGCAGTCTCTCTCTTTCCCCTTGACCTTGCTGTGTGGGCCCAGATGTGATGTGTCATTTCCAGATCTTATAAGTCTTAAACCTCAATTTTTTTTCAAAATTTCCTGATGGTTGTAGCTGAAGGGTGTCTTCAATCATAAGAACCACATGGACTGGTCCAACCAAAATATTGGTTATCAATAGGCTGAGACCAGCACACAGTTTTGGTCATATGTCCTTTGTCATAGATAAATATTAGAAAATTTTCCTTTCAGTTGAGGGCTTGCCATTTCATTTTCTCAGTGGTATCTTTTGATGACCAGAAATCTTAATTTGTGTTGAAAACCAGTTTGTTATTTTGTCCTGTTTTAATTAGTGCTAGTTTTCTGCTTAAGAATCTGCCTACTGACTGTGTGTTAGGTAAGCTTCTCGTGTGATTCTGCTTTGCACTAAAATTTGAGATCTCAATGGGGCACTGTTGGGTGTTTTCACCTGCTGGCTCCCTTCCTCCTAACATATGTGTGCATGTACGCACGCACGCACACACACACACATACTTGGACAAGGAATCCAGAACTTAAGAATCCAAGATATGATGGGTAGACAATGGGTTTGCCCTCGCTATGCACCCCCTCCCTCTTTGTAATCAGAACCCAACAATTGTCTGGGATGTGAACGTCCCACTAAGACTACATTTCCCAGCTTAGTTTGCAGCCAGTGGTGGCCATGAAACCAAGTTTTGTCCAAAGACTGGCAAGTGGAATGGATATAAAACTGTAGGAATATATCCTTGTAGGAATGAGGAGCTTCTTCAGAGTCCTACCCTTCTTTATGCTAGCTGGAACCTGAATGCAATAGCTGGATCTTAAGCAACCACCTTGGCCAGTGAGGAGGGATGTTAAGGATGGTGGAGCAACAGTGTAGAAGGAACCTGGGTCCTTGATGACTTGGGAGCCACCACATTGTCTGGATGGCCTCTCTTTGGACTTCTCTTACATGTCAGAAAAATAATATCTTACCTTGTTCAGGTATTGGTGCTGTTAATGTGTTTGGGTTTTGTTTTTTTCTGCAGTTGAATTAAATACTAACTTCTGCACCTGGCTGTTTTCCTTTGAGGGAGATGGAGAAAATGAACTCTCTGATCTTTGTTAGAAGATGCTGACCAGAAGGGGAAAACAAGGCAAAACTAAACAAAATGAAAAACCAATACCAATTAATTTCTCAGGAATTCGGTCACATCGTTTTTGGAAAGAAGTCGAGGAATCTGGAAGAACATTCCTACAGCCTCTGATGTTTTCAAAGCACTTCCACACATATCTTTTCATAGAGTCTCATTGCATCCTTCCAGGTGGGTTGTATTTGGACAAGCAGTATTGACTTCCCCTGACACAGGAAAGGTCTGAAATTCAGAAGGCAAATACATTGCCCAATCCTCCCCTCCATGGCCCAAACAGACCACAGGCAGGGTTGGGATCCCCTGACTTTTTGCCCAGGGCACTATGGAAATGCCTGAGAACGACAATGGTACAGGGATGTCTGGGCATGAAGCATCTCAAAGGGCAAGGGTGAAATCCTTTTCCCCCGATAACAGTGGAGTGTGCCAGAGCCAGGGCTCAGGTCGGGCAAGGGGCTACCCACTGTCAGGTGCCATGGAATGATCCTCCATGAGGGTCTTGCCTCATGTGAGTCCCTGCTGTGGAATGTTCAGCTCAATTCTTTGTCTCTAAACAGCAGCCCATCATTCTTCTACAAAGAGAATGATATGGTGGCAAGACCATGGGCCACAGCATTAGACCAACTTTTGGTTCAAAAAAATCCTTTTCTAGTTTCTTCACTACATGACCTTGGACATTTTCCTCTGCTCAGCTTCCTTTCTGCTCTGAAACACACGAATACTTTGAAAGCGCTGTTGGAGGGATTAAATTAAACAGCATAAGTCAAGTACCTGCCATGTGAGTTCTTTCCCCTCAATTGCCCTTTATGATAATAGGGTTCCTGGTATTCATTTTCCCAGAGAAGCAAGAAACTGTTAATTCACTACACTAATTACACACCTCCTGGGCATAAAGTATGATGCTAAGATTATTCACCAGGTAGAGCTAAAACAACCCCGATCCAGCTATCAGTGAGGCGTGTTCTGATTGTCAAACAACAATTCCTGACTGGATGAATGGAAATCAGAGAGCAAAGAGCCCTCTCTGCCAAAACAGATCCTGACAGAGCCTCCCTGAACTTTGCTGGTGGGTGAATGAAACGACGGGCTGAGTCCAGGGCAGTCAACCTCACAACACAGAAGTTACCCCACTTCTTCGCAGGCTTTCATATTAATATTTCTCTCATTCACTTGACATATTTATTAAATATTTATTCTCTGCAAGACCTTGAGTTGAAATGAATGTATTTTAATTTTACTTGTGGGAATTAATTTCATTAAAAAAAAAAAAAAACAGAAACACTGATTGTTGCCAGGATAGATTTTTCACAAAAACTTCATAGAAATTGACAGATGATTTTAAAATTTGAGACCATACTGGATAAAAACTCTCCCTTCAAATCTTCTAGTTAAAACTGAACCATGAAACTTTTCATAACATAAAATTAAATGCATTACAAAAAAGTAAATGCTGTGAAGGCACATGGATTAAAAACATAAACAAACATATTTTCCATTAAAATTACATTATCAACAAGATGGATAAAGAAAGTTTTATTCTTCCCTAAATGCCCCTTTTCTCTGACTTTCAGAGGACTGTTTTTTCTTGATGCTTTTGAACTGTGGTGCTGGAGAAGACTCTTGAGAGTCCCTTGGACTGCAAGGAGATCCAACCAATCCATTCTAGAGGAGATCAATCCTGGGTGTTCATTGAAAGGACTGATGCTAAAACTGAAACTCCAATACTTTGGCCACCTCATGTGACAAGTTGACTCACTGGAAAAGATTCTGATGCTGAGAAGGATTGGGGGCAGGAGGAGACGGGGATGACAGAGAATGAGATGGATGGATGGCATCACCAACTCGATGGACATGAGTTTGAGTGAACTCTGGGAGTTGGTGATGGACAGGGAGGCCTGGCGTGCTGTGATTCATGGGGTCACAAAGAGTAGGACACGACTGAGCGACTGAACTGAATTGAACTCTAAAAAAGGATGAGACATCTAAGACAGATTTCAGCCAGGGGCTGTAGCCTGGCTAGTGTATGTGAAATGGTTTTCATAAGGGTAAACTCTGGCGTTGCTTCACTGAAGTCTGAGTATTCAGCAGTCTTCTATCTCAAGGCAAGACAAAGTCTGGCCGCATCATGGTTCAGGAAATGTTTCCAGCGCCTAGGAATATTACAGAAACCCTGACCGCCAAGATGGGGCTACACGCACGACCTCACTATAGCACACACACCACTGTTAACCCTGCTGCCGCTGCTGCCAAGTCGCTTCAGTCGTGTCCGACTCTGTGCGACCCCATAGACGGCAGCCCACCAGGCTCCCCCGTCCCTGGGATTCTCCAGGCAAGAACACTGGAGTGGGTTGCCATTTCCTTCTCCAATGTGTGAAAGTGAAAAGTGAAAGTGAAGTCGCTCAGTCCTGTCCGACTCTCCGGGACCCCATGGACTGCAGCCCGCCAGGCTCCTCCGTCCATGGGATTTTCCAGGCAAGCGTACTGGAGTGGGGTGCCATTGCCTTCTCCGCTGTTAACCCTAGTCTGAACCAAATATCTAATATTAGATGAGGCTGCTTATTCTATTTGAGAATCTCAGGCTCTGTGTTCGTTCCAGGGGAGCTGACGCGTTGGGGACGCTGGAGCCTTTGTTCTGAGAGTCCCAGCCAGTGGGGTCAGGCTGGTCCTTTTTCAACTAACAGTCACTGATCGCCCCCTGGTGGACATAAAGCAGAACATGCCGTGACCTGGCTCTCGAGGTGAAAGTTACGGAGAGTTGCCATGTCCTGTGATGCCTAGCATGGGGTGAGGTGGAGTGGTTGAGGGCAGAGGGTGGCTTGGTCCTGGTGGGTCAGAGAAACCTCTACTCAATTCCAGAATATTGTAACAACAAGCTCTGCCAGAAATAAAAACAATTAATGTTTCAGTTCAGTTCAGTCACTCAGTTGTGTCCGACTCTCCGCGACCCCGTGAACCACAGCACGCCAGGCCTCCCTGTCCATCACCGACTCCCGGAGTTCACTCAAACTCATGTCCACAGAGTCGGTGATGCCATCCAGCCATCTCATTCTCTGTTGTCCCCTTCTCCTCCTGCCCCTAATCCTTCCCAGAATCAGAGTCTTTTCCAGTGACTGAGCACCTAATATACATTAAGACTGCTCTAAGGAAAAGACTCTGATGCTGGGAAAGGTTGGGGGCGGGAGGAGAAGGGGACGACAGAGAATGAGATGGCTGGATGGCATCACCGACTCTGTGGACATGAGTTTGAGTGAACTCCGGGAGTCGGTGATGGACAGGGAGGCCTGGCGTGCTGTGATTCACGGGGTCACGGAGAGTCGGACACAACTGAGCGACTGAACTGAACTGAACTGAAGGATCACAATAAACTGTGGAAAATTCTGAAAGAGATGGGAATACCAGACCACCTGACCTGCCTCTTGAGAAACCTATATGCAGGTCAGGAAGCAACAGTCAGAACTGTACATGGAACAACAGACTGATTCCAAATAGGAAAAGGAGTGCATCAAGGCTGTATATTGTCACCCTGCTTATTTAACGTATATGCAGAGTACATCATGAGGAACGCTGGACTGGAAGAAGCACAAGCTGGAATCAAGATTGCTGGGAGAAATATCAATAATCTCAGATATGCTGATGACACTACCCTTATGGCAGAAAGTGAAGAGGAACTCAAAAGCCTCCTGATGAAAGTAAAAGAGGAGAGTGAAAAGGTTGGCTTGAAGCTCAACATTCAGAAAACAAAGATCATGGCATCTGGTCCCATCACTTCATGGGAAATAGATGGAAAAACAGTGGAAACAGTGTCAGACTTTATTTTTTTGGGCTCCAAAATCACTGCAGATGCTGATTGCAGCCATGAAATTAAAAGACGCTTACTCCTTGGAAGGAAAGTTATGATCAACCTTGATAATATTTTAAAAAGCAGAGACATTACTTTGCCAACAAAGATCCATCTAGTCAAGGCTATGGTATTTCCCATGGTCATGAGTTGGACTGTGAAGAAAGCTGAGCACCGAAGAATTGATGCTTTTGAACTGTGGTGTTGGAGAAGACTCTTGAGAGTCCCTTGTACCGCAAGGAGATCCAACCAGTCCATTCTAAGGGAGATCAATCCTGGGTGTTCATTGGAAGGACTGATGCTAAAGCTGAAACTGCAATACTTTGGCCACCTCATGCGACGAGTTGACTCACTGGAAAAGACTCTGATGCTGGGAAGGGTTGGGGGCGGGAGGAGAAGGGGACGACCGAGAATGAGATGGCTGGATGGCATCACCGACTCGATGGACATGAGTTTGAGTGAACTCCAGGAGTTGGTGATGGACAGGGAGGCCTGGCGTGCTGTGATTCATGGGGTCGCGGAGAGTCAGACACGACTGAGCGACTGAACTGAACTGAACTGAAACCCTTAACATGCATTAACTAATTTAATCCTTAGAGACAGCCCTTCATGGTGTATTACTATTATCCCTATGAGAATAGTCACAATGTGAAAGAGGTAATCCCCCCAGAGTTAGCCTGCGTGTCCTTGGGTGTAGTTTCCAAAGAAGGGAGACTGTGTGGTGGAAAGCCCCAATGCCACCCGATGTCCATTACTGTCCACCACACTTGTTTGCTGATATTAATTTTCTCCTGGATTTTCAGAGAAGGATTAAGTCCTCTGATTTCTAAGAGTGGTAATAGCTAGAAGTCTGTTTCTGTGTTCTACTTTCATTCTTAGGGACACTTTTCTTTTGTCATTTAAGGTTTTTTTTTTTTCCTCTGAACCTCCAGCTGCAAATATGTTTAATAATCAACCACAACAAAGCCCCTGACAGATGAGCCTCAAAACAGATGGCTCCATTGAAAGGCAACAATTGAAAATGGAGGGTAATTTGAACCAATCAAGAAGATGGGGTCTCTAGGAGGCAAAGTTTCTACAGAAACTGTAACAGACTATAACCATATCCCCCAAGCTCCACCCGCAGATGAGCCTTTCTTGGGGGTGGATCCCACTTTTTTTTTAACATCTGGAATGTTGAAAAGGAAGAGAGAGAAGCCCTGGGGCCTTGTCAATCAAATTCACTTTACTTTTGGCAAATTCAGCATCAGTAACAAATTGTGCAATTTGACATAAACAAAGTTGATAGATGTCGGCAAAGCTGTTTTGAAACAGCAGCAATGAAGAAATCTGTAGGATTTTTTTCCCTTTCACTCAACAGTTTGTTTAATAACAAATAAAACAACCAGATGTTTAAAAATATCCTAACACCTCCACAATGTCATCTGAGAGTTAGCTGCTGATTAATGAGAATGTGAGGTTTTTTCCCATCCCAATTCAGAAACTTGGCAAGAAGGTCCATCTAAGAGTCTATGCATCTTCACTGCATAGCTCTCATTACAGTTCACGAAGGCTTCTAAGTTCACCTCTGAGGTTTTTATTGGACTAGAAAACACCGGCCTTGATATCGAAAGACTTGAGTGTAGGCTCTAGTCTGCCACTACCTCCCTCTGTAACCTTGGGTATATCACTTAGTCCTCCTGGAGTTTGGGTTCCCACGGGATGCACGATGATCACCAGCCCTGCCCCGCCTACCCCTGGGTTGTTGCAATGTTCAAGTGCGATATTAGATGTGAATCACATTTCCTTTAATTTAAAGCTTATTAATCTTTTCATTAAGAGATAATTACATCTGGTGAAGTACACAAGTCATAAGCCTACAGCTCAACAAATTTTTACATATGTATACACCTGTTCATGCGTGCTAAGTCGCTTCAGTCATGTCCAACTCTTTGCAACCCTGAGGTAGGCTATAACCCACCAGGCTTCTTTTTCCATGGGATTTTACAGGCAAGAATACTGAAGTGGATTGCTATGCCCTCCTCCAGGGGATATTCCAAGCACAGGGGTCAAACCCACGTTTCCTGCATTGCAGGGAGATTCTTTACCCACTGAGTCATCAAAGAAGCCCATTTTATAGGATAAGAACTGGCTATCCTGTTAGATCAGCAACATCTTGACTGCCTCAAGATGGAGTTCACACCGAGGATGACACAGCAGAGAGCTGGAAGGTCCTTGGAGACTGTGAACTGCTGAATCAACCAACCTGACATCTACTGCAAAACTTCCAATTAGGTTAGTAACACATTTCCTTATGGTTCAGGCCAAATTCAATTGCTTATTTGGAGCTCAAACATCCTGACTGATACACTAAATGATCTCAGAATTCCTCTATTGAGCCTGGAACCACCCTCAGCATCTTTAACACAGGACTTCTGGTAGACCCAAGCAACTGTGCTGACACGAGTTAGTATTCTAGTCAAAGCCTATTTGCCATCTCTGATAATGCCAAGTCACCTTCTGTGCAGCTGAAATTAAATTCATCTAAAGAGCAAAGTAAGAAGCTTCCCTTTTAAGCTTTTAATGACTATTAAAGAATACTGCTGATCACTCAGCCACAGATCACAAAGCATTATGCAGTTTGCTGCCACCCACTAAGAGCCCATCTCTAGCAGTAGCAGCTCAAGATAGGGGGCAACTGTGGAGCTGAATTCTGTCATTTAAGAAATAATGCTAGCTTTCTTTCCATGTACTACATGCTAAGCATTGTGGGGGATACCAAGGAAGTAAAACAAACTTCTAAAGTGCAAACACGTGAGGGAAGAGACGTGATAGCAATTCCGGGTAGCAAAAGTATCAAATATTCCACAGTGAAGGGCATATTTTCCCTTTTTAAACTTTTATTGTATAATGAATAATATATGTGTGGTAAAGTATATAAATCTTAAATATGCAGCTCAATGAATTTTTAAAAAGTGAATACATCCACGCGCTCAGCATCCAGATTAAGAAACAGAACATTAACAAACCTCAGAAGATCGTCTCATTTCCCTTCCTAATCAACAACCCTTCCTCCCCTCAAAATAACTACTGATGTGCCTTCAAAGTACGACTACTGGTCTGACAATCTGTCGCCATAGATTAGTACTGTCTGATTTGAGCTTTATATCAATGGAGTCATGCATCTGGGTCTGGCTTTGGCTCACCGCTATTATGTTCATGAAATTCACTCGTGTTATTACATGTGGCTGCGGTTCATATTCATTTACTTACTGCGGCGTTTTGCAGTATCCCACTGCAACCTATTCATCGCATTCTTCTTTTAATGGACATTTGGGTAGTTCCCACTCTGGGGGCTAGTACAAAATATGGTGTTATAAATGTTGCTGTACATGGCTTTAGTGAAAATATGTACACATTTATGCAAGAGATGGATTAAAACATACAGACATATACATACATACATAAAACTGTTGAATCACGGGGTATGTGTGCATTTAACTTTAATGTGTTTTGCTAGTTCTCCAAAACGGATGATCCTATTTACAAATCCTCTATAGTATATGATGGTCTCAGTTGCTCCACAACCTGAAATCATTTTTTAAAAAAATTCTTGTAAAATATGCAACATAAAATTAATCATCTTAATTTTAAAGTGTACAGTTCTGCAGTATTAAATATTTTCATAATGTGCTTATGATTATTATAATACTATCATTACCATCTATCTTCTTAACCCTTTTCAACTTGTAAAACTAAAATTTTGTACCCCTTAAATGATAACCCCATTTCCACCCAACTCCCTAGCTTCTGGCAACTGCCAAAAGACTACCTGTTCTAAGTGAAATAATATAGTCTTTGTTTTTTTGTTACTGGTTTATTTCATTTAGTATAATGTCCTCAAGGTTCATCCAGTTATAGTGTATGTCATGATTTCCCTCCTTTTAAAGGCTGAATAATATTCTATTCTCGTATATACTACATTTGCATATCCATTCATCCATCATGGACACTTGGATTGCTTCTGTAGTTTGAATATTGTAAATAATGCTATGTATATGGGTGTAGAAATGTCACTTTGAGACCCTGCTTTCAATTCTTTGGAGTATACACTCAGAAGTGGAATTGCTAGATCATATGGAAATTCTATGTTTAGTTTTTGAGGCTTCTCCATAAAGAATGGGTTTTTCTACTGCAAAAAAAAAAAAAGTCATAAGGATTTTTTTAGGGATTGCATTGACTCTGCAGATCTCTTTGAGTAATACTGACATCTTAACAATACTGAGTCTTCCAATCCATGGACATGGAATGTGTTTTCTCTTATTTATGTCTTCTTTAACTTGTTTCAGCTATTTTGTAGTTTTCACTGTGCAAGTGTTTCCCTCCTTCAGTTCAGTTCAGTTCAGTCGCTCAGTCGTGTCCGACTCTCCGCGACCCCATGAATCACAGCACGCCAGGCCTCCCTGTCCATCACCAACTCCCGAAGTTCACTCAAACTCATGTCCACAGAGTCGGTGATGCCATCCAGCCATCTCATTCTCCGTCGTCCCCTTCTCCTCCCGCCCCCAACCTTTCCCAGCATCAGAGTCTTTTCCAGTGAGTCAACTCGTCGCATGAGGTGGCCAAAGTATTGCAGTTTCAGCTTTAGCATCAGTCCCTCCAATGAACATCCAGGATTGATCTCCTCTAGATTATGCTATTAAAAGTTGAATTGTTTCTGTAATTTTCTTTTCACATTTTTCATTGTTAGAGTATAGAAATGTGACTGGTTTTCTGTGTGTTGACTTTGTATCCTGCTGCTGCTGCTAAGTCGCTTCAGTCGTGTCTGACTCTGTGTGACCCCATAGACGGCAGCCGACCAGGCTTCGCCATCCCTGGGATTCTCCAGGCAAGAACACTGGAGTGGGTTGCCATTTCCTTCTCCAATGTGTGAAAGTGAAAAGTGAAAGTGAAGTCGCTCAGTCCTGTCCGACTAGTAGCTACCCCATGGACTACAGCCCACCAGGCTCCTCTGTCCACGCGATTTTCTAGGCAAGAGTACTGGAGTGGCTTGCCATTGCCTTCTCCGTGTATCCTGCTACTTTGCTGAATTAATTTGTTCACTCTAACAGGATTTGTGTGTGTGTGTGATCTTTAGGATTGTCTACATATAAATCTTATCTGGGAACAGAGATAATTTAACTTCTTCCTCTTTTATTTGAATGCCTTTTATTTCTCTTTCTTGCCTAACTGCTCTGGCTAGAACTTCCAGTACTATGTTGAATAGAGGTGACAAAAGCAGGCATCCCTGCCTTGTTTCTGATCTTAAAGGAAAAGATTTCAGCTCTTCGCCATTGAGTATGATGTTTGCTGTGGGGGTTTTCATATATGGCTTTAATTCTGTTGAAGTACTTTCCTTCTGTTCCTAGTTTGCAAAGTGTTTTTATAATGACAGGGTGTTGAATTTTGTCAAATGTATTTATGCATCAATTGAGATTATCATGATTTTTCTCCTTCATTCTGTTGAAGTGGAGTATCACATTGATTGATTTTCATATGTTGAACCAGTCTCGTGTTCCAGAAATAAATGCTTCTTGGTCATGGTGTTATACTCATTTTAATATGTGCTGAGGGCTTCCCTGATGGCTCAAGTGGGAAAGAATCTGCCTGCAATGCAGGAGAGAAAGGAGATGCGGGTTTGATCCCTGGGTCGGGAAGATCCCCTGGAGGAGGACATTGCAATCCACTCCAGTATTCTTGCCTGGAAAATCCCATGGACAGAGAAGCCTAGTGGGCTACAGTCCATAGGGTCGCAAAGAGTCAGATACATCTGAGCATGCACATACAGGGAGCTAAGATTCCACATGCCTCATGGCCAGAGAAACAAAACATAAAGCAGAAGCAGTATTGTAAAAAATTCAATAAAGTCTCTAAAAAAAATGGTCCACATCCAAAAACTCTCTTTAAAAATATGCTGCTGAGATTGGTTTGCTAGTATTTTGCTAAGAATTTTTACTTGCGGTATCTTCAGCTGGCTTTGGAATCAGAGTAATACTGGCCTCACAGAACACTCATAAAAAGTGTTCTCTCTCCTTCAGTTTTTTGGAAGAATTTGAGAAGCATTGGTAGTAGTTCTTTAAATATTTGGTGGAATTTACCAGTGAAGCCATTGGATCCAAAGCTTTTATTTGTTGAGAGATTTTTGACTGATTCAATCTCATTAATTACAGGTCTACTCCGATTGTCTACTTTTTCTTGATTTAGTCTTGGTAAGTTTTATGTTTCTGGGAATTGGTCCATACCATCCATCATTTGTTGGGGTAAAATTATTCGCAGTACTCTTACCCTTATTTCTGTAGAATCAGCAGTAACGTCCCCACTTTCATATCTGATTTTAACAGCTGTTAGAAAGTATGTTAGGGTTTTGCTCAAGCCTTCACAGGTGCAGGTTGAAAGCTAGAAGAGAACAGGTCTCAGAAGAGCCTGGGTAGAGGCTCCCTTTCTCAGAATTGAGAGGTAATGTATGGAGAGGGTGGGCAGACACTATTTCTTTCCTCTCCACCTTTGCTTATTCTACTCCCTTGGTGAGGAAAAAGCTCCCTTCTCTCTTTGCCAGTCTGAGCCCTGCTCATCTTTATAGCTCAGTTAAGGGGTCACCCCACCCACCCTCAGGGGAAGGCTCCTTTCAACCCACAAGACTGGGTTAAACTCCCTTAGCATCCTTACATATTACATGGAAATACACTCTTTCTGTACCCGCTTCCTCATCAGATCATAAGGACTAGGTCTTACACATTTTTGGCAAATAATTGTGTTGCGTGACTGGGCACTGCAACAATCCTAGTTCCACTCTCATGTCTTTTTCTCATTTTACTTACTTTATTTATTTGGCTGCACTGGGTCTTCATTGCCATGTGCAGGCTTTCTCCAGTTGCAGCAAGAGGGGGCTACTCTCTAGCTGCGGTGCTTGGGCTCGGTAGTTGTCGTGCTTAGTTGCCCTGGGGCATGTGGAATCTTCCTGAAGCAGGGATCAAACTCATGTCCCCTGCTTTGGCAGGTGGATTTATAACCACCCGAGGACCAGGGAAGTCCTCTGCTTATGTCTTAAACACAAAAGTAGCGTCCCAGCTCCTCTCTGCTGCCTACTGTCCGTTCTCCCCGCAAAGGACTAGAGGGAATGTCTACAAAAGTAAATCAGCTCATGTCAGAACTCAGCATCAAACCCTCCAGTGGCTTCCACTTGCATGAGGAATAACTTACACTTTCTTGCTGCAGCCTGAAGGATCTGCAAAGTCTGGCCCCAGCCAACTGTGTCTTACCCAACCTGTGCTCGATCATCTTCTACCAGTCATACCCCTCTTCTTTCTATTCTTCAAACACCAGGCGTTTTCCCGTGGAACCTTCAGATTTGTTCCCTCTACTCGGAATGTTCTGCAGCCAAGGCTATGCAAGGCTGACCTTTCTCATCATTTAAGTTTCAGCTCAGCGATCACTTTCTCAGAGAGGCCCTCTCTGACTACATAGACATTCTCTCTCCCGTTACCCTACTTGTTATGCCATTGCCTTCCTTACAAACTGGCAGTCATTTATTATATTTTATTTCCCCCGCCACGGGCTTCCCTAGTGGCTCAACTGGTAAAGAATCCGCCTGAAATGAGGGAGACCTGGGTTCGATCCCTGGTTTGGGAAAGAGCCCCTGGAGAAGAGAAAGGCTACCCACTCCAGTATTCTTGCCTGGAGAATTCCATGGACTGTAGGTAGAGTCCATGGGGTCGCCAAGAGTCAGACACGACTGAGCGACTTTCACTTCCACTTTCATTTCCCCCACCACCTTGAGAACTCCGTTAGAGCAGGGCCTTTCTTGCGCCCGAGTTGACTCTAACCCACGTGGGAAGGGGGAGGGCAGTGGCCGAGGGAGTGTGGGGAGCGACCGCTCAGCCGAAGGCCCCGCCCCTAGCCCCGCCTGTGTCCGTGTCCTCCTCCACGGGTCTCCATAAAGTTCATTTGGCGGCGCGGCGCGCGGGGGCTTCTGGGAGGGCCGGCCTCGGCCAATCAGGAAGCGCGGACGAGCGGCGCGAGAAGCGGCGGCCGCGTTCTCTGGCCAGGACCTGTGAGGGGGAGACAGCTGCTGCTGCGCCAGGTAAGGGTATTTCTGGCCTCGTCCTTCTGACACGCGGCGTATCTTTGAACCCAGGCCCCCGAGGCTGGGCGGAGCCCTGTCCACATGTTCAGAACCGTGCTGCCCACGCTTCCCGTTCGCCTCATATCAGCCGGCACGCCTCACGCCGGCCACACGGCGCCCTGTCGAACCGCCCCTCATTATAGCGTCGGCGTGCGCCCGCGGAGTGCCTTCTATCTGCCCTCTTTCAGAACACGGAGCCGCGGCCTCCTGGCGGCCCTCGGGTCCCACCCCAGCGCTCTGCAGGCGCGCCACGCCCCCACGTCCAGCCCTGCGAGTCCACCCTTGTCTGTATCGATGCCCCTCCCCCGCACCCCACTCTGCCTGCTTACTTTCCTGACCGCGCCCTGCCAGCTCGGTCGCCCCTCGGGGATGGATAGACCCTGTCGGGAGGCGGTGCCCTCCCAGGAGAGGGACAACCCTGTGAGCCGTGGCCTATGGCAGAATGGTCCTTCCCGTGCAGGCTGATGCTAGTGATTAGAACCTGGACGTGGCCTTCACTTTCTCTGGGCCCACAGCACCCCATCTTTTACAAAGGCAATGCCTACATTTACTGGGTCTCATTTTGAAAAATTACCGGGCGGACCGCAGGGGTCTGTGTTCAAAGTTTGGACGACCCATTGACAGAGTTGGTACTGGTGTGCCCCTCTGCCAGGTGTGAGAACGTTTTGTTTTGACCCAAATGTCTTTCAGCAAGGGTCATCTTTCTGTTCTGTTTAGGGGGTGAGAGGGTGTCCTTAGGCATCATATCTTTCTTTTCGGTTATTCTTCTTTGTGAATTTGTGTTTGGGACATTTTTATTTTTTATTCCTGGTGATGTCACTCGAGGCTGTCATTCTAAATACCTGTTTACTAGGCTAACAGATCCCACCTGAATATCTTCAGCCTGGGCCTCTCCCTTCACCTATATGCAGCTGCCTACGTACTGTCTCCGCAGGGGTGGTTGGTAGGGAACTCAGACTGAACATGTCAGGACAGGGCTAGCAAGCTCCCTTCCACTTGTCTTCCCAGACTGCTCTTCTTGCTATTTTTTTCTCTTCTCAGTAACATAAAAGACTCTGATCAACAACCTTTGAGTTATCCTTGACTGCTTTTTCACGTCCAGGGCCTTTGGCCCAGTCACCATCACCTCTCTCCTGGATTATTGAAATAGTCTCCCATCTGTTCTCCTGGCTTCTGCCCTAACCCCTGTTTTCAGCACCGCAGATAAAAGGATCCCTGTAAGGCAGATCATAAAGCCCTCCAGTGGGTCCCCATCTCATTTAAAGATAAACTCTTGGGAATCTTCTGGTGGTCCAGTGGTTGGGACTCAAGTCTCAGGCCCAGGTTCCATCCCTGGTCTGGGAACTCGGATCCCACAGGCTGTGCTGCATGACCAAAAAACAGAAAGAAAAACAAACGATCAAGTCCTTACAGGGAGTTGTGATCTGGCCCACTGTTACTTTCGCACTGTAGCTTCTGCTCCCTGCTCTTTCCACATGGCAGGCATTTTTCAGCCTCAGAACCTTTGGGCTTGCGATTCAGTATTCACGTGGTTTGCTCCCTCATTTCTCTCAGATTTTTATTTGCGAGTCACCTCGTGAGACTTTTCCCACTTCCTGTCTTCCTTTATCGATTTTGTTGTTGTTATATTTTTCTTGTTTATCTTATGTATTGTTTATTTTTCCCCTCGGGAACATGAAGGGGGAATTTTTATCTGTTTTGTTCCTTGCTGTTTCTCCAGCACCTAGACCTGCCACACAGTATGTGCTCAACACACAGGAAATAAGGCCATGTTCCTGACACTGATAAAGATTTGGGGATCCAGCGGTGACTGAGATAGGCCTGGACTGACTTGAGTTGCTGTTTCTGTGGGGCTCAGCACCGGTGGTGAGCCTACAGGGATAGCTTGTGGTGGCAGGGCCCTTTTAAAAAGAGGACAAGGATATCTGAACAGAGACCTGATTGAAATCTGAGAGGGTGATATCTAGGGCAAGCGCATTCCTGGAGGGAAACAGCCAGTGCAAATACCCTGAGGTGGGAATATTGGAGATTCAAGATAGTGAACTTGAGTGTCTGCACCTGCTTCCTGACCGGCTGAAGGAGAAAATAAGGTAGAGAGAAAGAAAGGCATGCCACTGAGAGGGAGGGGTCAGAGCTAAGATCGGGAGGCGAGGACCTGAGGTACAGGTCCTCAGGGAACTGACCACTTTCATCCGGCAACCATTGATTTGGTACCTTTTTTGTGCCAAACTTAGCAACTGAAGATTCAAGGCTGAGCAGTCTGTGGACCTTATCCTACTAGAATTCTCCATGTGGAGGAGACAGACTCAGGGAGAGATCATCACCGTTTTTCCAGCTGTCCAGGGAAGAATAGTAATTGAAGCTGCAGAATCGTGTGGGAGCAGTTTGAGGTAGTTAGGACTCTCCCAGTTCACTTTGCAAGATAACCTAAGAGTGTGACAGGGTAGGTTTGTGTTCTAGCAGAGTGTGCACCTGCAGGTCTTGGGGTATGAAGGGAGAGAATGGCATGAGGCACCCCATGGAGTAGCGAACGGCTGGGGTATCGATGGGAGGCGGGCAGTAAGAGATGAGGACGGTAAGGGTGGCTATGCCCATTCTCTGGAGGACACCTCAGTTGGCCATGTCAGAGCATGAGCACTTCTTCCTGTAGGAGATGGAAGGTGGCTTTGAGTGGGTCAAGTGTAAAGGCAGGGGAGCATTTCAGAAAGAATTAACCCCTCTGGCCGAGGGGAGGGTGAGTTAGAGGAACGAGAAGGCTTGGATTATTGAGGTGATCAGGAGAAAAGAATGAGGTTAGAGAGACTGGAAATGGAGGAGGAGTAGGTGGTGATGGTGGCAGTTGCAGTGGCAACTAGGAAGCGGGGAGAAGTGAAGCATTTGGGATAATGTGTAGCCTGAGGCACCCACTGGTCAGCCAGGTATAGATGTCAGGTGGACAGTTGGAAATATTGGCCCAGGGAGAGAGCTCGGCTAGACATAGAGATATGGAAGTCACCTTTGTGTTGACAGATGAGGCTCCTTGCCTGGGCCCAGATAGACCGCTGAGGTCCTTGGATTGACTTCCTGGGGAAAGGCAACATTAAACTTCCTGATATTGCCTGTTGAAGAGTGTGTGTGTGTGTTTCTATTGGATGCCCGCACACACATGTGAACGGATTCAGAGAGGTCTGTAGCCATCTGGCCACTGGTGGGAATTGTAGTTAAAGGCTTTTTTTTTTTTTAATAGGTAAAGCTCCAGACTACTTTAAATTTTAAGCTGTTTGGGAGAGAAGGAATCTAGATATTAATAGACAATAACAAGGCAAATGAGAATGAAGTTAGCAGGGTGGTGGACTAACAGGTCCTAATGCCTGTCCTCCCATAGAAACAAATAAACAACTAGATGTTGATGAAAAGTAGCTCTGTGAAAGCTCCAGAGGGAAATAAGGAGGCTACAGAAACCCTGTGGAGCACAGAACAGACTATTGGCCACATAGAAACACGCACGGCAAATAGATAAATGGAGAACGAGAGGGATTTAGATGAGGGGAGATTCCTGTGGGACTGGTGTGGAGGAACACCGTTTGGTAGATAGTACTTGAATTGGTGGTAACGGTAGCTGATGTTTGAGTGGTTATTGTGTGGCAGATGAGGAAGGTACAACTATGTTTCCACTTCATAGGCGAGGCACAGAAGCGGTGGTTAACTACCCAGAGTCACCCAGTTAGAGGGCACAGTTCCTAGCTGGGTCTGGGAGTGGTGGAAGCTGAGTAGATGTTCCTGGCTGTGAAAAATGGGGCACGAGTGCAGAGCAGGGAGTGGGTGAAGATGGTCAGAGACAGAGTGGATCACGCTGCTCATCCACAGGGTTTCTGCAAAAACAGTGCCTTATCTGGATCCCATGAGTGGGATGTATTGAGGGCTTTTGTGCAGGAGCAACAGAGGGAAGATGATGGACATGGTCGTGGTGAGCAAGTGAAAAGCATTGGGAGGGGCTGGAACTGGCATCCAGCAAGAACTTGGGCTTAAAGGGCAGGAAGTCTGGTGAAGAGTGATGGTGATGAAGATGGAAGCAACAGTTAGACTAGCCTTCTTGTGGTAATGATCTCACAGTATGTATGTCTATCACATTATCACATTGTGTGCCTTGAAATGATACAATGTGATGTGTCAGTTACATCTCAGTAAAGCTGGCAAAAGAAAAAAGCAACAGAAGACACTGTAAAAATGTAGTATCCCTTACTGTCTAATCTGTTTAGGTAATGAGGGATTTGGAGGGATGTCATGTCATCTAAATCTGTAGTACTGGTTTCCTGAGGTTTTGTTAGGGAGTAGCAATAGTTTGGATAATGAGGAATACCTCCCTGCTGTCTCTCAAAAGTGTATCTGCATCTGTTTTGGTTTCTGAGTCTGGAGAGTGAAGAATACCTATAAATAAACAGTCCATGCACTGATGCAAGGAGAAGGATGAGTTAGAACCTGAGCGCGCAGCCAGGGTGAAGGTGGAGGGGTTTGGGAAGGCTGGTGGCGGCGGTGCTGAATAACTGTATTTGGAGACGTGCAGGGTGTGACAGTTACGGGGTTGAGTGGAGGTGCACAGGCAGTGCCTCAAAGCTCCTGGGTTGGAGTGTGAGTGCAGGAAGCAGGGTGGGGGTGTGGATTTGACATTCGTTGCCATCGAGGATGCAGGGGCGGTGATGAGACAAACACTGAGACAGGGAGTTGGGAGCAGTTTTCAGATGGACAAGTTATTAACAATCAGAAAGGGCCACATTCACTTATGAAAAGGAATTCACATTACCGAATCTCAGCTTTGCTCTCTTTCTCAAGGTAATGCTAAGTTTCTTGCTATGTCTTCTAAATACTATCTGTGAACAAGCCTTAATATATATATATATTATATGTATATACACTTAATATATATTTAGTATAGCTTATGAACTTTTACATAGTTATTCAATCTTGTGACCACTACCCATTTTGAAATATACAGTATTTCCAATATCCTGATGTCTTCGCCTGGGCTGCCATATAAACTACCATGGCCTGAGTGGTGTAAGCAACAGAAGTTTGTTTTTCCACAGCTCTGGAGGCTGGAAATCTGAGACTGGGGTGCCACATGGTGGGTTCTGGTGAGGGCCCTCTCTCTTCCTGGCTCGTAGGTGGCCACCACCCCAAGTGTGCTCACGTGTACTTTCCTGGGTGAATGTGTGTGTGGAGTGGGGATGGGAGATAGAGGAAGCAGCTCTGGTTTCTCTTCTTAATAGTGTACTAGTTCCATCCTGAGGACACCCTCTTCATGACCTCATCTAAACCTAATTACCTCCCAGAGACCACTTCTCGAGATATTTTCACGTTAGGACTTCAGCATAATGATTTTTATGGGCTTCCCTGATGGCTCAGTTGGTAAAGAATCCACCTGCAATGCGGGAGACCTGAATTCAATCCCTGGGTTGGGAAGGTCCCCTGCAGAAGGGAAGGGCTACCCACTCCAGTATTCTGGCCTGGAGAATTCCGTGGCCCATGGTTGTTGCAGGGTCGGACACGACTGGGTGACTTTCACAGTGACTTTTGGAGGGACACGTTTCAGTCTGCGGTGACAGGAGGGTTCTGTTGTCCTTCCTCCAGTCATGCCCTGTTCCCCTTAACCCCCCCCCCCCCACTGCATAACCAGTGTTCTGATTTCTAGCACCATAGATTAGCTTTTTCTGTTCTTAAAATCCATGGAAATGGAATCATGAAATATGTCCTTTTTGTGTTGCTGCTGTAGTTCCTTTTATCCGTTGTTCCATGTAGCTGTGGTTTGATCTTTTCCAGTGCTAGATGATATGCTGAGGTACGAATATACCACCATGAAAAACCCAAATGGTGTAATTCTGAATTATACAGTGTTTTAGGATTATTTGGGGTGGAGTGGGAAGGGGACTCAGACTTTTGTTAGAATCTGGCAACAGCTGTAGTGCTTTTCTTGTGTATTTTTTAAAGATGCGTGCGTATATTTCCAGAGGTTCCTGGTGCCTTTAATGCTGGTGTCGTGGCCCTCAGGACAGGAAGCCTTCCTTAGTTTCCTGCAAGGTTTCTCAGCCTTGACACTGTTGATATTTTAGGTTGAATAATTCTTTGTTGTGGAAGCTGTGCTGTGCATTGTAGGATGTTTAGCATCACCCCTGGCCTCAGCCATCTAAACGTCAGTGACAGGTGGTCTTTCTCAATTGTGACAACCAGAAAAGCCTCTTGATAGTGCCAGAGCTCCCCAGGGGGCAAAGCCACCCCCAGCTGAGAACCCTTAGTTTAGAGAGGAGAGCCAAAGCCTTTTTGGGGTAAACTTGGTGATCTGCCCTGGTTTATGTTCCCAAGATTCTACATACAGATACTTTTCATCAGCACTGAGTTGGGACTGCTCCTTCCGAGGACACATTCATTGGGTTTCAGTCAGTTCAGTTGCTCAGGCATGTCCTACTCTTTGCAGCCCCATGAACTGCAGCACACCAGGCTTCCCTGTCCATCACCAACTCCTGGAGCTTGCTCAAACTCATGTCCATCAAGTCAGGGACGCCATCCAACCATCTCATCCTCTGTTGAGTTTAGAGACAATTAAAATATCCCACATCTGTAGATTCTTCATGGTGGGCAGGACCTTAGAAATCACCTGAGCCAACCCCTTCATCTCACTGGTGGTGAAGCTGGAATCCAGAGATGAGGCAGGGCAGATCCCAGGGTCAGAGGGCTGATGTGGGGCAAAGCCAGGATGGGGTCTACATTCTACCCCAGGCCTTCCACTGTGAGAGTTTGTCAGGAAGTGGTCTGTGTGGATACTTGGTTTCTGCTTCTCTTTGCTCCTTGAGATGAAATTATACGGCCCTGACGCCCAGCTGGGGCCTCGCGGCGCAGTGCGGCGCGGCTTCCCCCGGCTCGGCCAGGCCAGCGCGGCCAGCGCGGCCAGCACGCCCTCCGCCTGCTCGCCCGCGGCCCTGTGAGGGGGCAGCTCCCTCCGCCGCTGCCGCCTCTTCCTCCCCCGCCCCCTCCCGCCCCCTCTCACTGGGCCCTCGCGGAGCCCCCACCGCAGCGCGCCCGCCCGCCTCTGCCCCCGCGATGGACAGGAGCTACGCGCCCCCCGGCTTCGCCGACGCGCCCCCCGCCGCCCCCTCCAGCGCCGCCGCCGCGCCGCCTCCCGCCCCCGCCTGGGCTTAAGAACCCCGAGCCGCGGCCGCCGCCTCCAGCAGCAGCGGCGGCGGCGGTGGGAGCAGCCCCAGCCTCAAGGCCGGAGTACATCATGAGAAACGCTGGTCTGGATGAAGCACAAGCTGGAATCAAGATTGCTGGGAGAAATATCAATAACCTCAGATATGCAGATGACACCACCCTTATGGCAGAAAGCGAAGAACTAAAGAGCCTCTTGATGAAAGTCAAAGAGGAGAGTGAAAAAGTTGGCTTAAAAGTCAACATTCAGAAAACTAAGATCATGGCATCCGGTCCCATCATTTCATGGCAAGGAGATGGGGAAGCAATGGAAACAGTAAGAGACTATTTTTTGGGGCTCCAAAATCACTGCAAATGGTGACTGCAGCCATGAAATTAAAAGATATTGCTCCTTGGAAGAAAAGCTATGACCAACCTAGACAACCTATTAAAAATCAGAGACATTACTTTGCCTTGCGACAAAGGTCTGTCTAATCAAAGCTATGGTTTTTCCAGTAGTCATGTATGGATGTGAGAGTTGGTCTATAAAGGAAGTTGAGTGAAGGATTGATGCTTTTGACCTGTGTTGTTAAAGAAGACTCTTGAAAGTCCTTTGGACTACAGGGATATCAAACCAGTCAATCCTAAAGGAAGTCAGTCCTGAATATTCATTGGAAGGACTGATGCTGAAGCTGAAACTCCAGTACTTTGGCCACCTGATGGGAAGAACTGACTCATTGGAAAAGACTCTGATGCTGGGAAAGATGGAAGGCAGGAGGAGAAGGGGATGACAGAAGATGAGATGGTTGGATGGCATCACCAACTTGATGGACATGAGTTTGAGCAAGTTCTGGGAGTTGGTGATGGACAGGGAAGCCTGGTGTGCTGCAGTCCGTGGGGTTGCAGAATCGGACACGACTGAGCGACTAAATTGAACTGAACTGAACATAAGATATGGGAATTTTAGAGATGTTTACTGAGTGCCTGTCATGGCATTTGGAGCTTGGAATATATTAGTGAACAAAACCTAGATCCCTACCCTGATGACTTTTATTTAAACTGGGTATGTGGAGTGAGACAGATGATAAATAATAAACATAACTTTGTAAATTAAAAAAAAAAGAAATCATACAAGTGTTATTTTATGTATCAGGAAAGCTGACACTACACACTCCTGACTGAGTCATCCAGGCCCATACTTATACTGAATCACCAGGTCTTTAATTTCTCTTCTGTCTGCTGCTGCTAAGTCACTTCAGTCGTGTCCAACTCTGTGTGACCCCATAGACGGAAGCCCACCAGGCTCCCCCGTCCCTGGGATTCTCCAGGCAAGAACACTGGAGTGGGCTGCCATTTCCCTCTCCAATGTGTGAAAGTGAAAAGTGAAAGTGAAGTCGCTCAGTTGTGTCCGACCCTTAGTGACCCCAGGGACTGCAGCCTACCAGGCTCCTCCATCCATGGGATTTTCTAGGCAAGAGTACTGGAGTGGCTTGCCATTGCCTTCTCCGTCTCTTCTGTCTAGGGTAACTTATTTTAGTTCTTTATTTTCTGCAATGTCTACCTTCTGAATAATGATTAGGTCTAACTCTTTTACTCAGTTTCACAAGACTATAAAAAGTTATCTGAAAACATTTTTTTAAAATCATTTTTTTCCTAGTCTTCTAGAGGTGTCTGAAACAATAGTATCTTCTAGGGTGTAATTTTCTTTTGGTTATTGTTGTGATTGGCAGCTGACAGACACAGCATAAAGTGGAATGCTATTGTCATTTAGCCGTAGTTTTATATGTTCGGAAGAAAAGTGGAGAACAGAGCCAGTCTTCAACTTTTGACACTTCCTGTGAGCCTTTCCTCATTAATCTTGGTGTTGAACGTTGAACACTGTTCTTATGTTTTAATCCTACTACAGTCTAATTAATAAGAAGGTTTGAGGGCAAGATTTCCGCTTCAGATTCAATGCTAAATTTCATTTGAGTCACACTTTCATTGTGGAAATTTGGATTTATAATTAAAACCATATTTGATAGTGGGGAATTTAAAAATTGTACGTGTAAAAATTGTGGCTGTCTCCCAGAAGTTCTTACTGAATGATATGAAGCTGTGGTTAAATAAGTCATAATTTAGTATCATATATTTACTAGGTTTTTTTGAAGCAGAGATGTTTACAATTGACAAAATATTGCCAAATTGGCCACTTTGGAAAGAAGCTAAAATACCTTTTTATGATGATGTAAATCACAAGAGTTAATAAAAATACTTCCTGTGTGTCATCAGCTCCTTGAAATAGGGGCATTGTCCTCTTCCCTTTAGAGATGAGGAAATTGTGGGAGAGATTGGGATTCTATCCCAGGGTAGGTCAACCCACCTTCAACTAGTAAGTGAACCTTCTAGATTTGAACCAGGTGTGTGGGCTCAAAGTTCAGTCTTCTCCTGTTTACCCATTTCTTTTAAAATATTTTTTATTACTGTCAAAACTTTTAAAAATAATTGAAAGAAGTAATAACATTGTTATTGTATATTTTAAAGAAAAAAGGTATAAACTTTTTTTATAAAAAAAAAAAAAAAGCACCAGTTATTCCCCCTCATGTATATGAAATCCCCCTCTGACAACATCCAGAAAATGTATAGCAGTGCTCAATGTGCGTTTATTAGATGCAGGATCTTTGTAGTTGAAAGAGATAATATTTGGGTATATGGTAAAATTAGAATTCCACAGTGAGTGGTAATAAAGTATTGTTTGAGTAGTTTGACATTCTGCAGGGAAGGTAGCTGGTATCATTTCCCCATGCACCTCAGTGAATTGAGAGTCCTTTAACGCTGAAGAAAAAATGGATGGCCTTGTCTTTATCCTTTCATCTCTTTCTCAACCCTTGGTGTTTCTTGGATAGCTAGGCTGTTTGGATTGTGGGTGATAAGGAAAAGGAAAAATTCACTTGGGTTGTTCAGTATATTGCAGCATACCTGAACAGGGCAGTGAGTTCCCTCTGGCATTCTATGCGGTAGGTCAGAACACATTCTCTGTGTCTTTACTGGACAGACTTCATCATTTACAAAACAGATTTCTTCTCCCAGATGTACTCTCCAAATGAACAGCTTAAAGAGGGAAGGGGAATGACAACAGGATGCTTGTGTCACTCAGTCTCTATATAAGTATTTTCACTGCTAATGCATAGTGAGGGTAGGTTTGGCAGGACACTGAAGCAGGCTAGTAAGCACTTATCAGGTCTAGCTCAGATATCCTCAGCAAACTAGGGGCTGGCAAACTTCTAGCTGTGGGCCGAAGAAACTGAGAAGAGTTTCTATTTTTTATGTCTTTAAGTCATTTTGGGGAAAAAAATCTAAAGACTGTTTCATGACATGTGAAAATTTTATAAAATTCATATTCAAGTGGCCGTGATTAAAGTTTTATTAGAGGGCCTCCATACTTATTTACTTGTTAACTGCTTTAAAGTGGAGTTGAGTAGTTGCAAGGGTTGTTGCTAAATCATGTCCGACTCTTAGCGACCCTATGCACTACAGCACACCAGGCTTCCCAGTCTCCCCCAAGTTTGCTCAAACTCAGATCCATTGAGTTGGTGATGCCATCCCACCATCTCATCCTCTGTCACTCCCTTCTCCTCCTACCCTTAATCTTTCCTAGATTGTTACCTGTAGTTATGACCACCTGGCTACAGGTCAGAGGCTCTTGTATCTGCCACCCCCACCTCCAGGTTTAATTAGTTCACTAGAGCAGTTCACAGAAATCAGAGAAACATTTATTTAACGCTCACCAGTTTGTTATGAAGGATGTATGGCCAGGTGTAGAGGTACATAAGATGGGGTCCAAATGAGTCTTTAGCCCAGGAACTTTTGTCTCTGTGGAACCTGGGTACCATTCCTGTTCCCCTGGAACCATTATCCCAGCATGTAGGTGATTCACCAACCCAGAAACTCAGCAAATCTCATTGTTCAGGAGTTTCTATAGAGCTTAATCTGCAACCCTCGCTTCCCCTTGCCAGAGGTTTGTAGGTAGGGCCGAAAGTTCCAGCCTTCTAATCACTTGGTCTTCCTGGTGACCGGCCCCATCCTGAGGCCATCTAGCATAGCACCTCCAGGTTACCTCATTTGCATAAATTCAATGTGCTTAAAAGGGTTCTTTGTGAGTTACGGAAGACTCAGAACTTCAGGACATTCCAGGGGTTATAGAAGCTTTGTGCCAGGAACTTGGGGACAAAGACCAAATGTATTTATTATACTACACTACTCTTTTCTGACTTGATTAAATATTTAATATGGTTATATTATGTGGAAATGACCATATTTTTCATAATTAAGACACGTTAATAGCAAGTAGACCAAAATTATTTGATGCATTTTTGCTTTACCCTTTTTTTTTTTAAGTTCATTTCATCCTATATGCAATTTGGAGATTTTTTTTTTCTCTTTGTTGAGAATGTTTATGTCCGTAGAAGGGGCATTTTTTTGGACACTGAAGGACAGGTGAATGCTAACTAATTTGAGGAAATGGAAATCTGCCCCGTCCTTGGCTTTAGCTCTAAATAGGAGCTGTCTCTCTAAAGCGGCAGGCTTTAATTTTTTCCTCTAGTTAATTTTCTCAGCATCCTCTAGGTGTGGTGAAGAGGTTGAACTGGGGAACCTCCACTTAAGAAGCATTCACCAGTGCTTGTTTTGGAGGGGAACTTTTTACTCAAGTGTGATGCACAATCAGAAATGCGCGTAAACGATGAGTCTTGCTCACATTGAACACACTGTTAAGCAGCACCAAGTGTAAGAAAATTACCAATCCCCAGAAGCCTCCTTTCTCCCTCCCCCGCCCCCCCCACCAAAGGGTAACCAGTCTTATCTTCTGACAGCAGTGATAAGTTTGCCCTTCATTTTAAGCTTCACCAGGTGTTTGAGGGGCTTCCCTGGTGGCTCAGAGGTTAACGCGTCTGCCCCCAATGCGGGAGACCCGGGCTCGATCCCTGGGTCGGGAAGATCCCCTGGAGAAGGAAATGGTAACCCACTCCAGTATTCTTGCCTGGAGAATCCCATGGACGGAGAAGCCTGGTAGGCTACAGTCCACGGGGTCGCAAAGAGTCGGACACGACTGAGCGACTGAACGGAACGGAACAGAACGGAGGTGTTTGAGGAGGTCATTGGAGGACTTCTTCCCAGAGGCACAGAGAGCAGGTTGTTGCTCAGAGCCCTCGTACCCTGCTGTGCTCTCTGAAGCACCTTTCAGTGTTTCCAGGGGCCCCTCGCAGTCAGGCAGAGTCGTACTGACAGAGAGGGGCCCCAGTGCTGTGAGCTGTCCTTGCTGGTCTTTTCCCATCCAGCCCGTTTTGCTGCCTTGGCTGTGCCACAGCCCACTTGTGTGGGTTCTCAGTGGCTTCTTCCCGTGGAGTGGCTCCCTCCTCCATAGCTTCCCCGGTGCAGCTGACATCCAGTCTCTGCGTGTGTCCTGACCAGAATTCCCCAGCGCAGAGCTTGGACTTCACCCTGACAACCCCCCTCCCCATCCCATTTGAGTTCCCTCTGTTGACTAAGCTTGTGAGGTTATTTTCCTGATCAGCTTTCAATATCTTGGATCAAGTGATACTGATAGTTGGTTGGTTTAACCCCTTATATTTTGTGGCTAATTTGATATTTAATCTTGCAGAAAGGTTAAAAATTGTCTTTAAATTTGTTAAAACTTTTAAATGCATGGTTAATTTAATGAAACAGGATGATGACTGCATCAAAGTGTAGACTTGGAAACTGTAATAGCATTTTTTGATAAATTGGTTTCCACTGGTTTAGTTATAATGCAGGACAAATCCAGTTTTTCCCAAATATAGTATTATATACATTACTGTCTTTTTTCAGACAGACATGGAACAAGCTTATTTTCTACTCTGAAGTTGTATAGCACAATTCTGTGTATTATTTGTTCTTTTAGTTTGGAATTTGTTCACCTGAAAACTGGGCTATTTCTTCTAAAATGCCACTGGGTTTTTGTCTGGGTATTTAGAGGGAAAGCACTTGTCTGGACCAAGTGTGATCTGAATTCATGCCATTTATACTGTCACTGCCTTATGCTGTGCAGCCTCGGAAATGTTAAGTATCAGTTGGTAGTCGGAAGGGAATGTTTTTGCTCTGGTCTCTGCTTGCCAGTGGATTTGGCAAGAATGTGTAGGAAGACTTCAAGAAAAACAGTCTCCATAAATGGAAGAACAAAACTCCCACTATTCATTCAGCAGATGAGCACCTACTATGTGCCAGGCACTGTTCTAGGGACCTTGGTGAACCCCAGTGAACAGAACAGGCAAAAATCGCCATCCTTGTGCAGTTTACATTCTAACTGGGGTGACAGACCATAGGGAGATGGGGGAGTGCTGAGGGTGGTTGCAGGCTGCACTCTTAAATATTTTGTCCTATGAAATGAAGTGAAGTGAAAGTCGCTCTGTTGTGTCTGACTCTTTGTGACTGTAGCCTGTCAGGTTCCTCTCTCCATGGGATTCTCCAGGCAAGAATACTGCAGTGAATACTGCAGCCGTTCCTTTCTCCAGGGGATCCTCCCAACCAAGGGATCAAACCAAGGTCTCCCACATTGCAGACGATTCTTTACCATCTGAGCCTCCAGGGAAGCCCATGTTGGCATCAAGGGCACGGTCACGGTTGAGAGAGCTAGGGTACAGAAAAAGGACAGGAAGGTGTTTGACCCATAGGGGAGCAGCACGGAGACCCAGAATGATTGGAGTGCAGGAAAGGAGGAGGGACGGGGCTGGAGATGAGTCTTGGAGGAAAGAAGAGGTGGGTTGCTTCACTGAGTTTCACTCTGTGTTAACACAAGAGGTTCAAACAGAGGATGGATGTGATCAGACCTTTGAAGGACCACTAGTTGTCGGGTTGAGAGTGTAGGAGACAAGGGCTTAAGCCAGGGAGCCAGGAAGAGGTGATAGTGACTTGGATGGGGAAGGTGGTGGGAAGAGGTAGATCCTGGGTACACTTTGAACGTAGATTGAAAGGCTTTGTTGGCCTATCTCATGTGGGATGTGAACTGGGGAAAGCTTAAGGATTTTGACCCAAGTGACTGCTGGGGTCTCCACACTGAGAGGCCAGGGAACAGGTTTCATAGATGAGAGGTTAAAGCTCAGTTTGGGGCATGTTAAGTTTAGGATGGCAGAAAGCGAAGAACTACTAAGAGCGTCTTCATGAAAGTGAAAGAGGAGAGTTTAAAAGCTGGCCTAAAACTCAACATTCAGAAAACTAAGATCATGGCATCTGGTCCCATCACTTCATGGCAAATAGATGGGGAAACAGTGGCAGATTTTATTTTGGGGGGCTCCAAAATCACTGCAGATGGTGACTGCAGCCAGGAAATTAAAACACACTTGCTTCTTGGAAGAAAAGCTATGACCAACCTAGATAGCATATTAAAAAGCAGACACATTACTCTGCCAACAAAGGTCTGTCTAGTCAAAGTTGTGGTTTTTCCAGTAGTCGTGTATGGATGTGACAGTTGGACCATAAAGAAAGCTGAGCACCGAAGAATTGATGCTTGTGAACTGTGGTGTTGGAGAAGACTCTTGAGAGTCCTTTGGACTATGAGGAGATCAGACCAGTCAATCCTAAAAGAAATCAGTCCTGAGTATTCATTGGAAGGACTGATGCTGAAGCTGAAACTCCAATACTTTGGCCACCTGATGCGAAGAGCTGACTCATTGGAAAGACCCTGATGCTGGGAAAGATTGAAGGTAGGAGGAGAAGGGGATGACAGAGGATGAGATAGTTGGATGGCATCATCGACTTGATGGACATGAGTTTGAGTAAGCTCTGGGAGTTGGTGATAGACAGGTAGGCTTGGCGTGCTACAGTCCATGGGGTCACAAAGAGTTGGACACGAATGAGTGACTGAACTGAATTGACTGAAGTTTAGAATGTTGTTTAGAGATTTAGCCTTTATTTTACTATGGTCAGAATAATTCTACTTCATTAACTTTGACAAATCATATTTATTGGACCGTATTGAAATAAAGCATGACTTTTATTTTACATTTGTTCAGTTCAGTCGCTCAGTCGTGTCCGACTCTTTGCGACCCCATAAATCACAGCACGCCAGGCCTCCCTGTCCATCGAGTCAGTAATGCCATCCGGACTTCACTCAAACTCACGTCCATCGAGTCAGTAATGCCATCCAGCCATCTCATTCTCTGTCGTCCCCGTCTCCTCCCGCCCCCAATCCCTCCCAGCATCAGAGTCTTTTCCAGTGAGTCAACTCTTCGCATGAGGTGGCCAAAGTATTGGAGTTTCAGCTTTAGCATCAGTCCTTCCAATGAACACCCAGGATTGATCTCCTTTAGAATGGACTGGTTGGATCTCCTTGCAGTCCAAGGGACTCTCAAGAGTCTTCTCCAACACCACAGTTCAAAAGCATCAATTCTTCGGCGCTCAGCTTTCTTCGCAGTCCAACTCTCACATCCATACATGACCACGGGAAAAACCATAGCCTTGACTAGACGGACCTTTGTTGGCAAAGTAATGTCTCTGCTTTTTAATATATTATCTAGGTTGGTCATAACTTTCCTTCCAAGGAGTAAGTGTCTTTTAATTTCATGGCTGCAATCAGCATCCACAGTGATTTTGGAGCCCAAAAAAATAAAGTCTGACACAGTTTCCACTGTTTCCCCATCTGCTTACCCTCAAATGCATCACTTTGAGTCTTTGTATGGATAAGTCATTTGAGACGTTGAGCATTTCCTTTGTCTGAATTTCTCTGACATGGAAATGTTATGTGAAATATTAGATGTATTTTCTTCTCTCTGCTTTTTTTTAAACATAAAGTTTTGTTTCATTCAGTGTTTTATTCAAGGAGTTCCAAAATTTTCCTTATGAAGGAAAAAAAGCGTTTCCTTCTCCTTGGCTCTGTTTGACAAATTATTTTTATCTTGGAGTAAAAAAATTGTGGGGGAAGAGGCAGCATGTTTCTTTTCTTTCCTCTTTGTGGTGAGAGACCATGTTTCTGACACTTCATAGAATGTCATTGGCCTTGTAGGTTTCTGAAGGAAAAACATTTCTCCATCAGGCAGGAGCCATTGTGTAATAATATTCTGTTTCTTTATTCTTCTGTCCCAGAAAGTACCTCTTACTCTGTAATCTGCATTTTCCCACAGGTAGAGATGGCCAGTTACAGCCTGATTCCATTAATTAAAAAAAAAGACCACGAATATCTAGAAACTTTAAGAGTTATAGCATACATAACTTTTCATCTGAATATTAAAGTCAGCTTGGCATTTCATAAAGAATGTAGAAATGTTTCCATGTTTATTCCAGCTGAGTTGTTTTTGTTTTAACCTTGTGCCCTTGCCTTTAAAGTTAATATCCTTTAATGTTCATTTTTAAAACTCCTTATTCTTTTGCTGTGGATCTATGGTGGAAACCATGCCCTTTTAACATTAACCTGAGCTTCATAGCTGAGATGTAATTGTATATTACATTAACATTGTAACTACACTTCTAGACCAAGGGATTTCAAAAGTACAATAGAAGCCATGCCTTTGGAACAAAGAGGAAAATTATAATCAACAAAAGCTACTTTTGAAAGACTTGTTCTTTTTTAATAAATAATAATTTTGTTAACCTTTTAGCAGTGAAATTTTTTTAAGTGATGTTGATACTATTTATCTTCTGTTGATTTCAGTAGTGGTAGTAGTTAAAAACGCCTTGGTCATGAACCTTATACTAGGATGATACAGTATATAGAAGGTCATAAGTGTGCAGCGTGCATTAAATAGCAACACTGTCTAAAGCGCTTTTCTCAGTCAGTTGGAGAAACAGGTGATCTTACTAATAATATTCATCATCTAGAAGCCAGCTGCTATTGTATAATTATTAGTTGCAGTGGTATTTCTGAAAGTAGTAGATGTCTTAACAAGTCTAATATTCTGAATGTCATATATAACAAGCAGAGATGGATCTCTGCTCTCAGAGATGAAGCTAAAGAACAATGAGTGGAGACTTGGACATGAGTTTTAAAAGACTGTCTTTTATGTTAGCAAAGGAGCAGATGTGTGAGACTAACAGGGATCAGTCAGAAGCCTGTCTTCTGGCCTCAGTTCTGCCTTGTTGCCACAGAGACTGTTCTGGGCACAGGACTGAGCTCTGTGGACTGACGTTGCTTCTCTGTCTTCTCAGGATCCTCACAGAGTTGATGGGAATATATAGGATAAGGGCCTTATTTTATAAATTGCCTGGCCCTCTGCAGGTGGGGCGTTTTCCTGTCTCAGATGGGCGGAAGGAGGGAGGCACAGGTGAGGGTTCACTGGGCCTCTCAGAGGTTGCCACCATGGCTTCCATCCCCTGTCAGCTCTGAGTCTGTGGAGGGAGACAGGAATTCTAGTCTGTGCCGTAATATCTTTGCTTTTGTTCTGGTGACAGAAGTCAATCTTGGGGCTGTCAATATGGACATAAATGATCTATTTCTTCTCAGTCTGACTCATTTTCTCTGTCAGACCTGTTGTTCTTGGGCTACATTCAGGAACAAACCCTGCTTGTTGAGGAGCTGTCTCCTTGTCTGTTTTCAAAAAGTCCCAGTGTTTCTTTGAGCTTGTGACAGGTTCAGGCAGTGTGTGAAGCCTATCCTTCCCTTGACTTGGGTCTCTTCTTCTCCCCCACCTAGGATCTGCGTTCCCAATGGATACTGAGGGGTTTGGTGAGCTCCTTCAGCAAGCTGAACAGCTTGCCGCGGAGACCGAGGGCATCTCAGAGCTTCCCCATGTGGAACGGAACCTGCAGGAGATCCAGCAGGCGGGCGAGCGTCTGCGTTCCCGTACCCTCACACGCACGTCCCAGGAGACAGCAGATGTCAAGGCGTGAGTACTGCTGCGGGGGGAGCACTGGCACTGGGGGGCTTGGGGGCAGGATCTGTTTCTTATTTGCTGCCTTGAATTTGACTGCAGTCTGTAAAGTTCAGATACAAGCCAGATCCTCAGGAATTCGAGAGAGGTTTTATAAACAGGTCAGCAGCGCTGCTTTGTCTCCCACCTTCCTGGCTTTTCCAACCTGTCTGCCTGACCAAACTGTGAGCCCCTATCACAGCAGAGATGACAAGGTGAGAAAGGGTGTAGAGCTTTGCCATGCAGACGCATCCCAGTCATTTTCCTGCTTGGGTTCACTGACTGTTGGGTCATAAATGGTTCACATAGTATATTGGTAAATGTGGGTCACACAGATAAGTGTTCCCTTTAAAGCCAGAGAGCACAAAGTGATGGGCACCATTTTTAAGAGCACTTGGAAGAAATTGATGAGCAGTTAGTGGTGAGAAGCCATCCACATGAGTAGTGATTCTGTCTGCTTATTGTCAGTGACCCCATAGGCTGCTTCTCAAAGACCTTGGAAATGCACTGCCTGCCAGTTGATTGTAGAAGAGGAAAGTGGGTGAGCCGGTAGAAAAGTGCAGATTGACTGTCTGACCAGTGGCTGCTGCTGCCACACAGCACGCATTGGGTTGTTGATTCTACAGACATATGTTTGGAATCCCCACTGTGTCAGGCCTGGACCATCTCTTGGCCACAACCATGAATTAGACATGGTCCTTGCCCTCAAGGAACTTATTCTTTCAGTTCAGTTCAGTCGCTCAGTCGTGTCCGACTCTTTGCAATCCCATGAATCACAGCACGCCAGGCCTCCCTGTCCATCACCAACTCCCGAGTTCACTCAAACTCATGTCCATCGAGTCGGTGATGCCATCCAGCCATCTCATTCTCTCTTGTCCGCTTCTCCGCCTACCCCCAACCCCTCCCAGAATCAGAGTCTTTTCCAGTGAGTCATCTCTTCGCATGAGGTGGCCTAAGTATTGGAGTTTCAGCTTTAGCATCAGTCCTTCCAATGAACACCCAGGACTGAACTTATTCTTTAGTGAGGCAGAAAAAAAATCTTGCCACTTTCCATAACAAATGTGTTTATTGATTACTTACTGTACATCAGTAAGATTTTGCTTAGTCCTCACAATAAAACGGCAACCCACTCCAGTGTTTTTGCCTGGAGAATTCCATGGACAGAGGAGCCTGGCCCCAGGTCTTTGTGACCTGGGGTCACAAAGAATCGGACACAACTGAGTGACTAATACTTCCACTTTCACAGTAAATAGTAGGACTGTGACCCCTGTATTACGTTGAGCAGCTAAGGCTCAGAGAGGGCAAGTTACTCTGGGATCACACAGCTGGCGAGTAGTGTCAGGATTCAAACCAGTGAGGTTGATTCCAGAGTTGTGTGCTCCTTTAGCCCTGATGGAAGGGTCAGGGGAGTATGGAGAGGGGTTGTTACTGGTGACCTTGCTGGGTCTGGAAAGTGTCTGACTCTATGGAAAATACATCATGGGAATCGTCAGTCATCTGCTCAGTCTTCATTTCTTAAACTTGAGAAAGACCTTAGTGCCGGTATTAAGGTAGGGACATTGTTTTGGATACATAGTGAATGTCACCGGGATGAGTATAACAGCCACATTTTCTTTTTTCAACTCATCTTGGGATCTGAATGTTTTGGCTGCCATGCTGAGTCAGTAAGGATGTTGTAGAAACCCTTATGTAGGCCTCCCCAGAATTTTATTTTTTTTAAATACTGAGTTTTCTTGTTTCTGTTGGTATTGGTAAAGGCACATCAGGGGAACCCTGGTGGGGATTTTTTATTATCCATCCTTGCTCCCCTCCACTATTGCCCAACACCCCAACCAGCCTTCAGACATTTCCACTAACTTGCCCTCCCTGCAGGTTCCTGATGCTGCAGCTTCTGGCTGCCTGCAGTTACCCTGGGGCTCGAGCATGCAGGCTTTGCTTATGTGAAAGGATGATGCTGGAGCAAAAGGACTGTGATGCCAGCTGAGTTGCTATAGTTATAATTTAATTGCATCAGCTTTACAGCCTATTAAGAGCAAAAAGGGAAAATGTTTTCTTGGTAACAATTATCAGTCATGTTCTCTTTCTTGTAAATTTCCATTCTTCTTCATCTCTTTCTACCTTAAATTCATCATTTTAGGGGGGAGGAAGTTGGTACGTTGAAAGAATAGGTATAGGGTGGGGCAGGTGCTTAAAAAGAAACCAAAGGGCTGATGACGGTATTTTTCCATCTCTGTGATAGGCAGAGACATAAAGTGTGATGTGACTATTTCAGTACGGGATGAGGGCAAAGGAAAGAAGTGAATAGCGAAAATTTCCTTAGATGAAATAAATTTTGAAAGAAATTTCTGTCTTCAAGATTTTAGTTAAGATTGGATTGTAGATTTAAGATTGAATTGTTCTGTGTTGAAATGCATTTGTTTAAATAGACTATGTTGGATTTTTCATTTTAGGGAACAGATTTGATTGCTTTTTTGCATGTGTGTGTGATATTTTTAAATTGTTAAATTTCTTCACACATAAAAAAGAATATGCATAACGTGTATGAAGGTATAAATCAGGGCTTGGCAGACTAAGACCCAAGAGCCAAATGCAACCCGCTGCCTGTTAAAGTTTTATTGGAACACAGCCACACATGCTTGTTTATGTATTGTCTGTGCGCCTTTGTGCTACGGTAGCCGAGTTGAGTAGTAATGACAGACTGGTATGGCCGGCAAAGCCTGAAGCACTTACTGTCTGCCTCTTACGGAGTTAAGTTTGCCGACTCATGGTGTGAGTAGCAGTACAGTGGATGAATACCGCTGTCACGCCGCACAGTTAAGACAAGAGTGTTAGCAGTCGCTGTGAACCCCAGTCTGGGCACACAGCGTCAGTTACCTCCCCCTCTTTTCCCACGGGCGGTGCCTCGTTGAATTTTTCCATTCAGCTCAGAAGCCAAACCACCTCAGATACAAAGGAAAAGTCAGCAGTCACTCTCTCTGCCTAACTTTACCCTCCAAGGTGATCAGTGCCATTAACTTGCTTGTTCTTTCACAGTTTTCCTCACGATCAGGCAAAACATTTATGCATTTTTATTTGCCCAGAGTTAAACAGCATATTATAACATTTTCTGTGCTCATACTACTAACCTACCTTTTAAAGCACTTACTGTTTGTCAGACGCTGTGCCAAGTACTTTACATGCATTATGTACTTTCCTTTGAAATAAAATGACGCTTTGAAATAAGTGTGACTGTCTCCTTTTTATATTGAAGAGTCGGATAGCAGGTGGTCACACCATAACTCAAACCCAGCTTGGGCAGTGAGAATCCCTCATGTTTGTGAGGCATTTTCAGTTCCCGACGGCTTATCATGGGCATTCTCCAGACTGGTCTTCACAGGCCTGAGAGGTGAGAGAGGCGGGGCTTTCCTCCACATTTTAGCAGGAGAAAAAGGAAGCTTGGACAAGTGAGCTGTCCAGGATTTTCAGTCAGTTTCTGACAGGTAGGACTAACCCAGGCCTCTGGACGTTCTTCTGAGAACAGCTTTTGTTTTCCTATTCTCCTGGGACTGGACTGTTTGACTCCAGCTTCTCTGGCTTTCTGCTCAGGAGAGGCTCCCTGGCTTGTAAAAATTGGGGCAGGGAACCTTTGGATTTTTCCACCCTGAGAAGGTGAAACAGCCTTTGTTTGTATTAGTAACATCATCCCTACCCTAGATTCCCTGCCTCCTTCATGGTCCTTCCCTCCACCTCCCCCCAATCAGGGCTTCTGCAAATGCACTGCACAGTCCATGAACTGCACGCTTCCTCCGGGCACCAGCCACCTCGATGACTTTCCTCATAATTTTCATAGCTAATTTTTAAATTTCAAGGTTTCCAACCCTGGTATGCCTTAAAATCACTGGCCTCTGAATACATTCTCACATATCGCTGGTGGGGATAGAGTGCCGGTGGGACAGAATTTGGCAGTAGCTAGTGAATTTACTCTTGACCCGACCCAGCAGTCACACTTCTGGAGATCTCTCCCAAAGATACACTGGCAAAAGTACAAAAAGGTGTGTGCACAAGAATATTCTTTGCAGCATTGGTTATAATAGCAAAAGTTAGAAGCAATCCCAGTGTCCATCAATACAGGACTGGTTGGATAAATGTGGCGCATGTGCATAGCAGAGTGCTTTCCAGTAGCACAGAGGAATGAGAATACACACTATGTGTGGAGTGTCTCCAGGCCATATTGCTAAGTAAAATAAACAGCAAAGGTGGAGGAACGTGTATACTGCTGCTGCTGCTGCTAAGTCGCTTCAGTCATGTCTGACTCTGTGCGACCCCATAGGTGGCAGCCCACCAGGCTCCGCCGTCCCTGGGATTCTCCAGGCAAGAACACTGGAGTGGGTTGCCATTTCCTTCTCCAATGCATGAAAGTGAAAAGTGAAAGTGAAGTCACTCAGTCGTGTCCTACTCTCTGGGACACCATGGACTGCAGCCTGCCAGGCTCCTCCGTCCACGGGATTTTCCAGGCAAGAGTACTGGAGTGGGTTGCCATTGCCTTCTCCATTATTTAAGAAAGCAGGTGAAAGAAAGTCCATATGCATGGATTGGAAAACTTCATCTCATTAACATGTTCAGTTCAGTTCAGCTCAGTCGTGTCCGAGTCTCCACTACCCCATGAATCACAGCATGCCAGGCCTCCCTGTCCATCACCAACTCCCGGAGTACACTCAAACTCATGTCCACAGAATCGGTGATGCCATCCAGCCATCTCATTCTCTGTCGTCCCCTTCTCCTCCCGCCCCCAACCTTTCCCAGCATCAGAGTCTTTTCCAGTGAGTCAACTCGTCGCATGAGGTGGCCAAAGTATTGCAGTTTCAGCTTCAGCATCAGTCCTTCCAATGAACACCCAGGACTGATCTACTTTAGAATGGACTGGTTGAATCTCCTTGCAGTACAAGGGACTCTCAAGAGTCTTCTCCAACACCACAGTTCAAAAGCATCAATTCTTCGGCGATCAGCTTTCTTCACAGTCCAACTCTCACATCCATACATAACACTCCCCAAATTGATCTATGGATTAAATGCAATTCCTGTCAGAATCCCAGGTGGCTTTTTTACAGCAATTTATAAATTGATCCTAAAATTTGTGTAGAAATTCAAGGAACCTGGAATGGCCACAGCAATCTTTTTTTTTTAATTGAAGTATAATTGACCTAGAGCACTTTGTTAATTCCAGATATAACATAGTGATTCGATATTTCTCTACATTGCAGAATGATCACAATAAGTCTAGTCACCATCTCACCATACAAAGTTATTACAGTATTATTGACTGTATTTCCCATTCTGCGCATTTCATTCCAGTGACGCGTTTATTTTGTAATTGGAAGTTTGTGCCTCTTGATCTCCCTCCCTGCATTTCACTAGTTCCTCCTCCCTCCCTCCCCTCTGGCAACCACCTTTTCTTTGAATCTGAGTCTATTTCTGTTTTGTTATGTTTGTTCACTTGATTTGGTTTTGAGATTCTGCATATAAGTGAAATCATACAGTATTTGTCTTTAAAATTTTAAAACTCTTGGAAGAAAACAGAGGCATAAATCTTCCTGACCTTAGGTTAGACAGAGCCTTTTTGGATATGAAACCAAAAGCGCAAGTGACAGAATCAAAAATAAAGTGAACTTCATCAAAATTAAAAAGCTCTTGTGATTTAAGGGACACTATCAGGGAAGAAAATAACCCACAGAGTGGGGAGAAAATGTTTGTATGTTATGTATTGGATAAGGGACTTACAGCCAGAATATATTAAAATCTCTTACAACTCAATAATAAAAAGACAGCTCTGTTTTGCAGTAGTATTGATTCACAGTATTAGTTTCAGATGCACAGCATTGTGACTCAGTATTTTTACAGGTTATCATCCATTGAAAGTTGTTAAAAGATAATGGTTAGAATTCCCTGTGCTCTGCAATGTATCCTTGTTCCTTACCTATTTTACGTATAGTGGTTTGTGTCTCTTAATCCCATATCTCTGATTTGCTCCTCCCCCTTTCCCTCTCCTCTCTGGTAACCATTAGCTTGTTTTCTGTATCTGTCTGTTTCCGTTTTGCAGGTACATTGATTTGTATTATTTTTTAGATCACATTTGTATTATTTTTTAGATATCATATATAAGTGATGTCATACAGTATTTGTTTCTAATTTCACTAAGTATGATGCTTTCTCAGTCCATCCATGTTGCTGCAAATGCAAATTTTCATTCTTTTTTATGAGTGAGTAATAGTCCATTGTACACACACACACATATATATATATACACCACATCTTTATCATCTATGGGTGAGCACTTGAGTTGCTTCCATATCTTGGCTACTGTGCGGCTATGAACATTGGATACATGTATCTTTTTGAATTAGTGTTTTCATTTTTGCCAAGTATATATCCCCAGTGAAGTAGCTGGATCATATGGTAGTTCTGTTTTTAGCATTTTTTCTTTTGAGAAACCTCCTTATTGTTTTACATAGTGGCTGCACCAAAAGACAACCCAATTTTAAGGTTAGCAGATCTGAATAGGCATTTCTCCAAAGGAGATCTGTTCATGTCCAGTAAACAAATGAAAAGATGTTCAATTCACTAACCATCAGGGAGTTGCAGATCAAAACCACAGAAAGATACCGCTTCACCCTCGCTAGGATGGCTGTAATCAAAAAGACAGGTAATAACAAATGGAAAGAATGTGGAAAATATTGAAACCCTCATATACTGTCAGTAGGAATGTAAAGTGGTGCAGAGTTTACAAAACCGTCTAGCAGTTCCTCAAAAGGTTAAATATATGGTTTCCATATAAATGAGCAGTTCCACCCCCAGGCGCACACCCAGCAGGAGCGAAAACAGTTGTCCACACAGAAACCTGTACATGAGTGTTCATAGCAGCATTACTTGTAGTTGCCAAAAAGGGGAAACAATCCAAATGTCTAACGACTGATAAATTGATAAATGAAAGTGGTGTATCCATATAATGGAATACTATTTGGCAATAAAAAAGAATAAACTGTTAATACATACTCCAGCATGGATGAACCTTGAAAAAACATGCTAAGTGAAAGAAGTCAGTCACAAAAGACTATATACTGTATAGTACCATTTACATGCAATGTCCAGAGTAGGCAAATACATAGTAACAGTAGATTAGAGGTTGTCAAGGGAGTGATAGATTAGGGGGTCTAGGGAGTGACTGCTCTGGGTAAGGAGTTTCTTTTCTGGGTAATGAAAAGATTCTAAAATTAATTGTAGTGTTGGTTGCACAAATGTGTGAATATATTAAAACCCACTAAATTATACTTTTTTTTTTTTTTTGAGATTTCCCTTCTTTTTAACCCTTTTATTATGGAAATGTTAAAACATTTGTAAGAGTAGAGAAAACAGTATAATAAACTCCCAGGTACCCATCACCCATCATATCAACATTCTGCGATTTTTTAAAATTTCTTTTTAATTTTTACTTTATATTATAGTTGATTAACAATGTTACTGGTTTCAGGTGTGCGGCAAAGGTGATTCAGTCATACATACATGTATCTGTGAATTACACGTTTTCAATGGGTGATTGAATAGTATGTGGATTATGTCTCAGTAAAACTGTTTTCAAGAAGTAGAAAACACAAATGTATTTAAGTATTTGAAAGTACCTATATAAGATATGGTAAGACATGCAGACAGGGATATGACTGTCATGAGGGAAGAAGTTTCTACTCACATTTTTCCGGAAACAGAGGGCAGACCATGCCATGCAGGGCCACTGAGGAAGCACTGAGGTCAGTTGGGGCAAATGAAGTAAGGGGAACACGTGGTTTCTGTAAGGAGGCATGGTGAGGAGGCTTAGGATTGGCTAGTTTGAATCACCTCAGTGGGCTCTAGGGTCAAAGCGCCGTCTCTGGTTGTTTGGTACCAGCCCTGAGATGATTAGGGAAGAGGGTAGTGTCCCAGTGAAGGAAGTGGTTAAGGTATGGGCTCTGGATTGATTAGTATGCATATGTTATATGTGCTTGCAGGCCTCTAGGAATTAGCGAACCTGGGAGAGGCAGTCCCTCCAGTGTCATCAAGGCCCCAGATGTCAAAGCAGCAAATACAGAAACTAAAAAGATGTGATTAATACAAACGGTTACCTATAGGAAAAGGGAAAAAATAAGATGAAGAAGACAGGGACTTTTTTTTTGGACTTTGGAATTGTTTAAATATTTTGCATAATTGTAAAACAAATCGCAAAAAAGAAATTCCTACAGAAGAAAAATAAATGCTCATTCAGTTGACACAACCATTCAGAGAGGAACATTTCCAAGTAATATCTTAATCAGTCGTCAATAATGATATTGTTGGTGGAGGGATTGATACTGTTGTTTTGAGATTGTTGTGTATATAGAGTAGGATAAAGCAAGTAGGTAGTTAGGCTGGTGATGTTGAGAACTAGGACTTTGGTATAAGAGAAGGGAGACTCAGATAGAAAATCTATGAGGTTAAACCAAAACTGTAGGTTTTTAATTTTGAATTTAAAGTGTCAATATGAACTCGTGATGTAATTTATCTTAAGGAAGCTGAAACAAAAGTGAAAACTCTGTTTCTAGCTCTGCCTGTTGAAGGCTTAGGAACAGTGTAGCAGTGAGCACTCCTAGTGCCCAGAGTGCTCTCTAAAAATGCATTTCTTAATAAAAAGTAACTGGGGCTCTTTGGAGAGTTGACCAATTCCAGGTTTGTGTAAGATGAACTTATACCAGATGGCAAGGAAGTTATGAAGGTCCACTTGAGTCATGTCAAAAGATCTCAGAAACCAACTTGAAAAGGCTTCTATCAGCCAAAGATGAGATGATTTTGAGCATGATAAAGACAGTAACTGCAGTGGAGTGAAACACATCAAATATGTTTAAATTTCATGAGTTCATAATGATACTAAAGCAAGACTCATCAGTCACCTTTGGAGGATGCTAGAGAATCAACTCATTATTCAGAGTAACCACATAGTTGATGAAGAGCATCTCTGAGGGGAAATATTCCAGCTAATAAAGATAGAATACCACCATTTTGCAACCTCTAAGGAATTAATGAATCTCAGCAGTGATCATCAGCGTCTGGTAACATTCCAAAAAGAGGTAATCAGACATTACATACCTCTTGATAAAAGTCTGAAGTAATCAAACCAAAAAAATAAAATAATGCCACATGAATCTGATCCGACTGTCAGCACTTACTTTCAATTTACAGGAAATTGGATAGGAGAGGCCAAAGGACCCTGTTAAATTACATCATGGGGATGCAGTCAGTAAAACCTGTTATGTGGGGAGCTACATCCTTGCTACTTTGAGTGTGGCCCATAGATCAACAGCATAAGCATCAGCTGTGAGCTTTTTAGAAATGGAAATGCTCATGCTGTATCCCAGACCTGCTGAAACAGAATCTGCATATTAACAAGTTTCCCAGGTGATTGACACGCACATTTCAAGTTTGAGTAGCATTGCTCTACCGGACAAATGAACTAGACTCGCCAAACAAAGCAATTGTAAGAAAAAAAATGAGACAGGGGCAGCCTATATAGATGAAAAGACAACTTGGAGGCGTATCAGTTATTTGCAAGTAGAGAACTAATTTGTGTTTTATTCAAACACAAATCTTAAAATTATTAAATAATTGGAGGAATATCTTGGATTTCTTTTGAAATAATCTGGGTGGTAGGGAGAGGAAAGTGGGTAGGAATGTAGATGAAATAAACTTTGCTGCTGCTGCTAAGTCGCTTCAGTCGTGTCCGACTCTGTGCAACCCCATAGACGGCAGCCCACCAGGCTCCCCCATCCCTGGGATTCTCCAGGCAGGAATACTGAAGTGGGTTGCCATTTCCTTCTCCAATGCGTGAAAGTGAAGTGGCTCAGTCGTGTCCGACTCCTAGCAGCCCCAGGGACTGCAGCCTACCAGGCTCTTCTGTCCATGGGATTCCCCAGGCAAGAGTACTGGAGTGGGCTGCCATTGCCTTCTCCGAAACTTTGCTATGACATGCTAATTTTTGAAGCGGTAATGGGTACCAGTATTTTGGTCACCTGATGCAAACAGCCAACTCATTGGAAAAGTCCCTGATGCTGGAAAAGATTGAGGGCATATGGAGAAGAGGGCATCAAAGGATGAGATGGCTGGATGGCATTACCGATGCAATGGACGTGAACTTGGGCAAGCTCCGGGAGATGGTGAGAGACAGGGAGGCCTTGCATGCTACAGTCCATGGGGTGGCAAAGAGTTGGATATGGCTTGGCGACTGAACAACAACAATATGTACAAAGTTTATTATTTTATAATAAAATATTAAGATTTTTCCTATAATAGTTTAAAAGGGGGAGTTCACTAAAATGGCTGCAATCAAAAAGGTAATAACAGGTATTGGCAAAGATATGGAAAAAGTTAGAACCCTTGTACATTGCTTATGGGAATATGAAATAGTGTAACTGCTTTGGAAAATAGCCTGACAGTTCTTCAGAAGGTTAAACAAGGAGTTAATACATAATCTAGCAGTTCTGTTCCTAGGTATATACTCATGAGAAACGAAAACATATATTAATGTAAAAACTTGTACCAGGATTTCTGTGATGGTCCAGGGACTAAGACTCTGTGCTCCCAGTTCAGGGAGCCTGGATTCAATCCTGGTCAGGGAGCTAGACCCCACATGCTGCAACTAAGATAACAGAGACCCAGTGCAGCCAAATAAATAAATATTAAAAAAAACTTGTACCTGAGTGTTCATGGCAGCATTTTTGTAATAGCCAAAAAGTAGAAACAACCCAGCTGTCCTTCAGCTGATGAATGGATATGTTCATAAATATAAGATATGGCATATTCATATAATAGAGTACTGTACAACAATAAAAGGAAATAAAGTACTGATACATGCTCCAACATGGATGAGCCTTGAAAACATGCCAAGTGAAAGAAGCCAGTCACAGACAACTACATATTTTTTAATTCCATTTATAGAAAATGTCCAGAATAGGAAAAGTTAGAGAGATGGAAAATAAATTAGTGGTTGCTAGAGGTTGAGGAGAGATTTGTGGAGACATGAGCATCTTACATTCCCATGACTGCTGATGGGTTGTCGGAAAATTAGGAGGGGGAGGGTGATGAAAATGTTCTAAAATAGATTGTGGTGATGGTCGTACACTGGTCAACAGAGGGGGAATGTGAAGATGCACTTTACATGATGTTTGGCTTTTGAAGAGAATCTTTGGAGAACTGGCCTTGAGCTCTGGTTTTACTGCCCTTTGCAGGTTATTGATTGCCCTGGACTTTTAGTTTCCTTAATTAATGAATGAAGTTTGAACTAGGTTACTTCTGAAGCTTCTAAAATTTTGTGGTTCACTACCTCTGTCTGTACAAAGGCTGTAAATATAGTGTGCTGGTTAAGAATTTGTGCTCTGGAGCTTGGTGACCTGGCTCCGCTGTTTCCTGGCTTTGTGATTTTGAATAAGTTGGTTAACCTTTTTGCACTTCGGTTCCCCCATCTGGGAAATGGTGATTGAGAATAATACCCACCTCACAGTTTTCTTCACTGTAAAGTGTTTGGAGCAGTTTAGCCTATGATTTTATTAATATGCTATCATTTTATCCTATATAGGTCCCTCACTCTAATTTAGGCATGATCAGAACTCTTACTAAAAAATGCAGTGTTGTGTCTGTTATACCAGGTGGTAGATGTTTTTGGAAAGGTATAAAGCAACCATACAAAAGTATTCGGGCAGCATATAAAATGTTTTATACTAAAAATACTCTTTAATATTTTAGGAAGTACATTAGATGTCCTAATTCTTTTTTTCTCTCTGCCCTGTATCCTCATATAGGTCAGTTCTCCTTGGGTCTCGGGGACTTGACATATCCCACATCTCACAGCGATTGGAAAGTCTGAGTGCAGCCACCACTTTCGAGCCTCTTGAGCCCGTGAAGGATACAGACATTCAGGTAAGAGATGCCAGACACCAGGACTGGTTCGGTGAAACCCTGAGCATGCAACCCAGGCTGAAGGCCCTGACCCTGTGTTCACCAGCTGGTTTAGTAGTTCCATATTTCTTTGTTAATTTTATTCTCCTTCAGATATTAAGAGAATGAGAGGGTCAGCTTTGGAGGAACATTGGATTATTTTCAGAGTGCTCTGTAAGACTGAATTTAGGGAAGCAGTTCCGACCTGCACTTTTTAAATTATTGTAATTACGAGCACAGATTTGTCTTTCTTTGGGCTTAATCCAAGGCACAGAGACATTAGTTGTAAGTTTCTTTTGCTTTCTTTGCTAGATCTCAAATAATTTTACTATTCATCTTCCACATTTCTTTTCTGCTTCTTGCTTGTATGCATTGGCAAAGAGCTGGAAAAAACTTAAGTACTATTTACTGAAACCCACTTATCGATTTCTAGGAAGTATTTGGCTCCATTAGTGGCACCAGGAAATGGCCTAATAGAGCACTCCAGTCTCATTTAACCTAGCATGCCACTGGCACAATTGATTGCTATTTTAATTTAATCAGAAACTAGTGGCTGTGTGTGTGTGTGTCCAAAATTGTTAAGGAAAAATCTTATAATCCATTTAGTTTTGAGGAATTGGAACAGTGATTTGTGTTAGAGTGAAGGGATGATGGGATACGATTTTTGTCATTGGTTTACCTTTGAGATAAAAGGATGCAGGTCCTACAGAGGCAAATCCTGGTACAAATGGATCTGTTATTATTTGGGCTCAATTTGAAACACTTCACCCCACCAGCCTTCTTAAGAACTGTTTTAATCCATCTAATGGCCACAATGCTACTGCATTTATTCTACTTCAGAAACCTAAAACCCTAGACTTTAAGTAGTTGAGAGTTGAATAACTACAGATACTCATTATTTTCTGTGTTATTGATATGTTCCCAGACTCTGAAAATTCAGTTTTTCCCAGTTTTATATGCTAAATTATATTTGCCTCTCACCTTACAGATGCTTTCTTATTTCCAAGTAATCCTAAAATGGCATGTATAATTGCCTCTTTTTTTTTTTTTTTAAAGTTTTAACTGTTCCTCTCTCCACCTTCTATTTTGCCTGATGCCTGTAAACAAATATCGGGGGTGGCCAAAAAGATCATTCGGGTTTTCCCATAACATCTTATGGAAATGCCCAAATGAGCTTTTTGGCCAACCCAATAATTAGAATAGGATCAAGATGGGTGAATGGGATAGAGTTCGAATAATTTGAATAATCACCATGTATTTAGGGGAGTATCCCTAATAGTGTGGAAAGAGATGGCACTTACTGAAGGGTTGTTATTTGAGTTGTTTTTATTGTTTAAGATGCTTAATAAGTTGTTCATTTTAAAAACTGCTTTTTTTACTTTCTTTGGCATATTTGGAATTCCCAGCAATGTTTAATGAGGCACTTCATGAATTCCCTTTGATGTGTTACATTTTTTGCTTTGAGGGATTAATGACAGGTTTACAAATGTATTAGGTAATGATGGTTTATTCTAACCTTCTACTGTATGCGTGAACACTGTCCTTCAACAGCCCCATTAGGTGGCTTCCTAGCAGTGCATGCTTGGTCACATCAGAGAAAGTTTCTTAATTTGGAATGAGCATGGCTAAGAGTTTTGGTCCTGACCCTGCTGTGAAACCTTTGAACTTTGAGAGGAAGGATGCTTCCATTTCAGAATTTAACCTCTCAGTTGAGCTCTTCTGGAATATTTTTAAAAATGTGAGCTGGCTATTCCAAGATAAGTTTTGATTATTTGGGAATTGATCATCTAGACCTGCAGTAAAGATTGAAGACTAACTAGTTTCAAAATAAAAGCCTCTGTTGACTTCATCTTCTTGCCAGCAAAGCCTTAAAGAAGAAAAGTTAACTTTCAAAGGACTGAGTCTTTGGCCTAATTTGAGATAGCTCTAGTGGTTGATAGAGATTTAAAGTCTTAAGTTGTATTGTGTGGCTCAGTTGATCTGTGCCTTAACTTCCTGTACACGATGTAGTATCATGTCCTTGCCTGACTTCCTGTGTAGTAATCAGATATAGGAGCCAAGCCAGCTTTCCCCCTTCACAGGAGTGATCCTCCTTTTAATTCTTCTTTTCATGTATTGATTATCCAGGAAGAGTTAATTTGGACATTTTCAGTTTGAAAAACCAGATATACTTTTTGATGGACACTTTCTTCTCACTTATTTTTATCAGCTTTATTGAAATAATGATTCACATAGTATAAATCTGATCAGTTTTTGTATATGAATGTCATGTTTTCCAACTATGCAGTTCTGAGATAAGAACACACCCTAATCTGAACACATACTGAGTGTCAGAGTGAATTTATTATGTCAATTTATAAATTCATAAAAGGAAATGCTAAAGGAGCCTTTGGTAGATTCTGCCCAAGACTTTGTATTGTCCAATGTTTACGTTACTTATAAGCTTGAAAAGGCATTTTCCCATGAATAGATTGTCCTTTTCTGTTTGGTAAACATTGTTTGTATTTCCTTTTCTTTCTAATGTTTTTTGTTGTGTATCATAATCAGTGATCTTGGCATGCATTGAGAATGCATTTTTAAATTGCTGTGGCCAGCAAAGGTAACATATTTAAATAAACCCACTTAAATATATGTTTGAATGATACTAGTGTAATTTTTTAAATGTTTATTGATTTAATTTTTGGAAATGTTCATAAAGAAGGCCTACACATTTGCTGTAATAGAGATGAAGAGCAATAATTGTTAACAGGATGTGGTACTAAAGCAACTACTGCTCTATTCTGAGTGACTTTGTGGTGCTTGCAAGTACAGTTCCTCTCGCAGAGATCCTCTTGCTCACTTCTGTCTTTGGAAAAAAAAATATTGAGGGTAGACTACACATTTTTACTGTGGTCTGAACAGACCTAATGTACCATGGATGAAATGTATTATATAGTAATAAAGTACACAGTTACACAGTTCAGTTGTATTCTGGGCTTTTTCACTAGATTACATGTATTTTTCAAGAAAGCTGTGCAGGAATAACCTGGGCCAGCCATAAAAATGGGAGCTGCAGTTTCTTGGCTTTAGGCTGCAATATTTCCAAATGGCATTAGACCAAAATATAATAATATTCAGTTCAGTTCAGTCGCTCAGTTGTGTATTACTGCTAAACTTACTTAGATTCCTATGGCTGCCATAACAAATTACCACAAACTTAGTGGCCTAAAACATTAGAAATTCATTCTCTCGCCGTTCTGGAGCTCAGAACTTTGAAATCAGGGTGTTGGCAGAGCCCTCAGAAGGCACTAAGGGAGACTCCTTCCTCTTCTAGCTTCTGGTGGCTCTTGACTTCCCTTGATCTGTGGCAGCATAGGTGCACTCTGCCTCCATCTTCATAGTCTTGTTTTTTTTTTTTCTTTTTTCCCTCATGTGTGTCAATCTACTTCTGCCTTCTAAGAACACCAGCCATTGGATTTAGGGCCCACCCTAAATCCAAGATGATCTCAGCTAGAGATCCTTATCGTAATTACATTTGCAGAGACCCCATTTTCAAATAGGATCACATTCACTGGTACCAGGAGTTAGGACTTAGACATAGCTACTTTAACCCACTGTACTAACAATGCCAGAAAATGTCAAACTGTAAATTAACTGAAATGAAACATTCTATGTTTCACAACTGGATGGAGTGTCAGGATAAGGCATCTATTGCTAGTTGTTCCAGGGACTGCAAGCCTCAATCAAGTATCTGATCTCATCTTCAGCTCTCTTTCAGGCTTTTGAAAGGTGAAGCTGACTGTTAGAAACAGCCTGATTTTTTAAAAATAGTTTTAAATAGTTTTCAGGGTAAGGACAGGTAGCATTAAATTTTAGGAGGGGAGGGAGTATTGAGGATGAGAAAGAGGTTTCTACTTCAGCTAACCAGGTTACCAAACCGTTTTGTTTTCCTTCTATACTTTAGACCTTTGCTTACCACCTTGCTTTAGCATGGAGTAGCACCTCTGAAAATGTCCGAGCCCTCTTTCAGTCTGACACTCTTAAGGCTTAGATGCCACCTCTTTCGTAGTCTCAGATCTCTCTTCCCATGGCCTCCAAATATAGCATGTTGGCTTTAGTGCTTAGGAAAAAACAAAACTTTCTGAATGGTCCCTCACAAAGTAAACAGCAACCTAGATTATGTTATTGGAATTGACTTAGCAGCCAGTTTAAATCTTGATAAATGAAAATACAGCCCCTTCTATACACAGAAAACCCTATACAGAACTAAAGATCTTCATAATCTGCTAAATTTCCAGATGGAAATCTGTTCTTTATAAGTAAAGAGAAAAAAGTCTTAAAAAGAGAGTAAAATAACTGTAAGAAAATGAGTCAGGGAACTGATGTATCACATATAAAACTAATGGTGCAATAATAATTGATTTGTTAAAAACTTGTTCTGCTTACCACACTGTATCTATAGTAAAATATCCATTATGTCCTTCCTTTTTCTGTCCTTGGAAATGTAGTTATGCTCAAACCACTGTTAGCTTATCTTGTAAATAACCAGAAGAAACTAAATGGCTTTGGTTAAGTATAAAACAAATCACTGGTGGTATAATCCCATATCACCTAAATTGTTATTTTTGACGTTTATCTTTTAATTTTATACCTTCGGAATTAAGGTACTGCTGATTAAATGCAGCTATATATAACAGCTAAGAGGAAAAGCGGTTGAGTGCTATTAATAATTATGTGTTTGTAGTACTGGCAAGTTGTTGGTAGGGAATTGGTTCCAGAAATCCTATGGCAGTTTGTTGAAAAGAGGGTCAGACTTGCCTAGAATGATTAGTATGCTAATAGCAGTTCTTCAGGATTAGTACTGGCAAAATATTAATACTGAGGGGAGAATGCAATAAGCTTTCCCTAGCTTGAATTAGTTGAGGGAAGGTGTGTTCTGAATGGGTGAACAGTATCTTCAGTCACTCAGTTCAGTCGCTAAGTCACGTCCGACTCTTTGCGACCCCATGGACTGCAGCACACCAGGCTTCCCTGTCCATCACCAGCTCCCAAAGCCTGCTCAAACTCATGTCCATCGAGTCGGTAATGCCATCTAACCATCTCATCCTCTGTTGTCCCCTTCTCCTCCTGCCTTCAATCTTTCTCAGCATCAGGGTCTTTTCCAGTGAGTCAGTTCTTCACATCAGGTGGCCAAAGTATTGGAGTTTCAGCTTCAGCATCAGTCCTTCCAGTGAATATTCAGAACTGATTTCCTTTAGGATTGACTAGTTTGATCTCCTTGCTGTCCAAGGGACTCTCAAGAGTCTTCTCCAACTCCGCAATTCAAAAGCATCAATTCTTTGGCACTCAAATTTCTTTATAGTCCACTTCTCACATCCATACATGACTTCTGGAAAAACCATAGCTTTGACTAGACGGACGTTTGTTGGCAAAGTAATGTCTCTGCTTTTTAATATGCTGTCTCGATTGGTCATAGCTTTTCTTCCAAGGAGCAAGCATCTTTTAATTTCATGGCTGTAGTCACCATCTGCAGTGATTTTGGAGCTCCACAAAATAAAGTCTCTCACTGTTTCCATTTTTTCTCCATCTATTTGCCATGAAGTGATGGGGCCAGATGCCATAATCTTAGTTTTCTGAATGTTGAGTTTTAAACCAACTTTTTCACTCTCCTCTTTCACTTTCATCAAGAGGCTCTTTAGTTCTTCGCTTTCTGCTATAAGGGTGGTGTCATCTGCATATCTGAGGTTATTGATATTTCTCCTGGCATCTTGATTTCAGCTTGTTCTTCATCCAGCCCGGCATTTCACATGATGTACTCTGCATATAAGTTAAATAAGCAGGGTGACAATATACAACCTTGACGTACTCCTTTCCCAATTTGGAACCAGTCTGTTGTTCCATGTTCGGTTCTAACTGTTGCTTCTTGACCTGCATACAGATTTCTCAGGAGACAGGTAAGGTGGTCTGGTGTTCCCATCTCTTTAAGAGTTTTCCACAGTTTATTGTGGTCCACATAGTCAAAGGCTTTGGCATAGTCAATAAAGCAGAAGTAGATGTTTTTCTGGAACTCTCTTGCTTTTTTGATGATCCAGCAGATGTTGGCAATTTGATCTCTCATTCCTCTGACTTTTCTGAATCCACCTTGAACATCTGGAGTTTCATGGTTCATGTACTGCTGAAGCCTGGCTTGGAGAATTTTGAGCATTATTTTGCTAGCATGTGAGATGAGTGCAATTGTATGGTAGTTTGAGCGTTCTTTGGCATTGCCTTTCTTAGGGACTGGAATGAAAACTTACTTTTCCAGTCCTGTGGCCACTGCTGAGTTTTCCAAATTTGCTGGCATATTGAATGCAGCACTTTCACAGTATCATCTTTTAGGATTTGAAATAGCTCAGCGGGAGTTCCATCACCTCCAGTAGCTTTGTTTGTAGTAATGCTTTCCAAGGCCCACTTGACTTTACATTGTAGGATGTCTGACTCTAGGTGAGTGATCACACCATTGTGGTTATCTGGGTCATGAAGATCTTTTTTGTACAGTTCTTCTGTGTATTCTTGCCACCTCTTCTTGATATCTTCTGCTTCTGTTAGGTCCATACCATTTCTGTCCTTTATTGTGCCCATCTTTGCATGAAATGTTCCCTTGGTATCACTGATTTTCTTGACGAGATCTCTAGTTTTTCCCATTCTGCTGTTTTCCTCTCTTTCTTTGCATTGATCATTGAGAAAGGCTTTCTTATCTCTCCTTTCTGTTCTTTGGAACTCTGCATTCAAATGGGTATACCTTTCCTTTTCTCCTTTGCCCTTTGCTTCTCTTCTTTCCTCAGCTATATTTAAGGCCTCCTCAGACAACCATTTTGCGTTTTTGCATTTCTTTTTCTTGGGGATGGTCTTGATTGATCACTGCCTCCTGTACAATGTCACAATATCATGAACCTCCGTCCATAGTTCCTCAGGCACTCTATATCAGATCTAATCTCTTGAATCTATTTGTCATTTCCACTGTATCGTAAGGGATTTGATTTAGGTCATACCTGAATGGTCTAGTTGTTTTCCGTACTTTCTTCAATTTAAGTTTGAATTTTGCAATAAGGAGTTCATGATCTGAGCCACAGTCAGCTCTCAGTCTTGTTTTTGTTGATTGTATAGAGCTTCTCTGTCTTTGGCTGCAAAGAATATAATCAATCTGATTTCAGTATTGACCATCTGGTGATGTCTGTGTATATAGAGTCTTCTCTTGTGTTGTTTGAAGAGGGTGTTTGCTATGACCAGTGCTTTCTCTTGGCAAAACTCTGTTAGCCTTTGCCCTGCTTCATTGTTTACTCCAAGGCCAAATTTGCCTGTTACTCCAGGTATCTTTTGACTTCCTTTAAATCTGGAATTATTTTTAAAGAAATGTAAATCGGTAGAAATTGAAACTGCTAAGTGTGTGTACCAAGGAGAGGTCTTACCAAAACTGCTTAGTAAATTAAGAGATGAGGTTCATTCATAAGAGTTGCATCTGTTTGCAGACTGAAATTTGTATACCAATTCTGAGAAATGGTTTAAAGTAGGGAAAACATACCTGCCTTATTGTTTCTGCTCTTAAATATACTTGAGCAGTCTTTTCTGCACATAATGGTGATCTTGCCCAAATTGGATGATTCGGAATTTTGAATGATGGACTCTGAGGGAATAAGACTTTGCTCTTAAATGTTTTCACATAATATTAATATAAAAATGTAAGAGACCATTGCATGGAATATGTCAGTATGAAGATATTTATTCAGTTAAGCATTTGTGTTTATTAACCTCCGTTGTTATATTCCTCTTGCTCCTGAGAGAGTGAGTGGGAAGTCAAGCTAACCTTTCTTTTGCATTTTTAGAGGGCTTTAATGGATATTTGAATCTTGCCCTTTCCACCTTATAACAACTCTCTGTCCTGGACTTGAAACAACCTACAGGTAATACTCTTGGGTTCACTAGCAAATGAATCCAATTCCCACTGGATCCGAAGTCTGTTAGTAGAGAGAAACTCTTTCCTAGAACAAATACCAGTCACAATTTAGGCTAAAATTCAGTTGTAGGGGCTGAGGTACTTGTGGATCAGGTGCATCTCTCCCTGTGTTCTTGTTCAAGGCAGTAACCCTGCTAGGCTTCATCTCTTGTGTAAACACTGCAGCACCCACATCACCCCCACTTAATGAGCATATTTGCTGTTCCTTGTCTTTAAACCCTGACCCAGAATAAATCTCAGAGCTGGTAAAAGCCAGTAAACATGTAAAAAGGAAAAAATAGTGTCTTTGCAGAGGCAGGTTAATGTGCCATCCTGTTTTGTGTTTATAATTAGGTGGGCTAATGCAGATTGCTGTGGTAATACTGAAATGACTTAATTTTCTTGCCTGTTTGTGAAAAGGGGAAAGGTAGACATTGTGGTCTGGTGGCAAAGTATGCAATTATATTAAAGTGTCCTGTAAATGGAATTAAAAATGGTAATAAAAATGGGTGTTAGAAGCATCATCTGTGGAAAATGTGAAAAACTGCTTTTATGTTAGCCAGGGATATAAGATTTCAGCCTTTTTACTTATCCTTTCACACTTACTCCTGAATGCCGGGCTTTCAGAACAAACAAGTAAATGGATGCTGAATGCATTCTGAGCAGACAGGAAATGACAGGCTTTTTTGTCTTCTCAGAGGTTTCTTATATCCTGTAGTGAGCAGAGGAATATCAATTACCAACTTAAAGAAGAAAGAAGTTGGAATGGTTCTGTAAGAGTATTTTGGAAGAAGCCCATGGCTAAAATATTTATCTAACAATTTAATAGAGCACTTCAAGTGTTGGCCAGGCACTAGTGCCTTTGAACTGGAATTGAGTCATCCTCCTCCCTCTTTACCAGCTTCTCTTAACCTGCCGATACCTATTGATGCCAGAACTCTGGAGATAGGAAACATATATTGTCATCTTCAGTCTGGTATCTTTAAATTGCTTGGTTTCAGGAACTAGAAATGGGCTGAACTGTTTGATTTAAACGGGGGTTAAAACCTAGTCAGATATTGAACACACTTACTGTAGACCAGTCTGTCGTTCTCAGATGGCAGATCTTGACCCCGGGCGCCACTCGGATTTGCTTGCCACAGCGCCCTGTGACCTCTTATTTCTGTTTCGGAATGTTCAGTCTGAGGCTTTCCAGGCCGGCAGTGTGATCTTCCATTGGTGGTGGTGGCAAAATGTGGCTCCCTGGTTATCAAACTTCCGGGCCCAGGTTCTCCCTGTCTCCACTAAAATTCCACATCCTGTGAAGGAACTGAGAGAAGGGTTCAGACAGGAGAGTCCCGTGGTTTTGCTTCTGTCTGGTTTTTGGTGGGGACCAGGAAAAGAAGTGGCGAGGTAGGATGGGCATCATCCTCTGCTGACGAGACCTGTACTTAGAATTTCTTTTGCTGCAGAGCTCTCAGAACCAATGTGTATTGCTTTTTTTTGAGCATTTTCCTGTCTCACAATGGCCAGCTTCCATCTTGCCCTTGTGGAGAGGTTGGGTGAGTCGCCCACTCTCCTGGTCTGCGACACTAACGATCGGCAGCAACGCACGTGCTGCTCTGATTATCTTGGAGGACAGAAAGGCGAGTCCCCGCTTCTCACCATGGAGTGGCTGTGAGGCTGAGATGCCATCAGCAGAATCCTGCCTTTGCTTTTCAGAAAGCCGCAGCACTTCAAGCACTGCGGCAGAATCGGCTGAGCAGGGCTGGGCGTGACACAGCTTCCAAGAATCTGTACAAAAAAAACCTCTTGTCTTATAAAACACATTTACAACTAGCCCCAACCATTCATTTAGTTTATAACACAAAGGGGAGGATTAGGTCAGCAGAATGTAAGTGGGAGTACGGATCCACTGGCTGATTTTTATTATTGCTACCTGATTTGATTTATTTCTTTGAATGGCACAAGTGCAGGGATATGGGGCACAGTTTTCTCCATTCCTCCTTTTTCTAATGAAAATAAAAAAACTATTTTAAAAAGCTGTTGCTCTCTTAGGGACAGGTGGAAACAACCGTGGAAGGTTATAATATGCTTGATTTGCTCAAGGTACCGAAATATACTTGTATGATATTATCTGGGAGCGCTTTCTCATTTCTTATTAGATTCTCTGTTATCCACAGTACATATCAGTCTTTCTCAGCAGAACCAGTCTCTTAATGAGCGGGACTGGGTGGGTCCTTAAAGGTTTAAGGCCTTCCCTAGTGGCACTTGGTGCTGTGATGAGGTCCCACATGTGTTTGTTTTTAAGGAATAGAGTGATGGGTGTTGTACTCAAAAGGTGCTAATAGAATCCATGCTTCTCAACTTTCTTTTTTCTTTTTTCCCAATTTATCCCAGACTGAGATAAAATAAGTTAAATGAATTACTAGAAAAAGTGAAGTAAAAGACTTACAGACTGTGAGCCTTAGGTTTTGGTTTTATATTTGTTTTGTGTTTTTGGCCGCTTCATGCAGCTTCTGGGATCTTAGTTCCCTGACCGAGTATTGAACCCAGGCCCTCGGCAGTGAAAGCGCAGAGTCCTAACCACTGGACTGGTAGACCAGAGAATTCCTGGAAGCCTTGGTGTTTTTTTTAATTAAAATCAGTAAACATAAAACTACTCTTGTCAGGTTGCTATAAAAATTTCTAAATGCAAATTCTCGGTTTTGTAGTTGTCTGCTAGACTGGGAACTGTGGACGGGTGCTCCTCCAGCTGTACTTGGGTAGCTCTGGATTCAGTAGCTGTATTTTCTTCCTGTCTCCTTTCCTGCCTCCCTTCCTTTCGTTTTAAGCGTTCGTTTGCTGTACGGTGAAACATGGCACCAAAGACAAGTTTGAACTTCTGTCTTGTTTTATCCCAGCTAAAATCAAGGAGGCAGAGCTGAAGATTAACTAAACATGTATTGTGTCCAGCTGCTGTACTAAGCAGTTTCTGGGTTTCCTCTTTCAGTCCTTCCAGTAACCCTCTGAGGTGGTTACGTTAACGCCATTTCACCAAGGAGGAGCCTGAGGCCTAAGAGGCTGTGTGTGCCAGACTTGAACTCCCTTCTGTCAGTTTGAGTTCAGTCCTTGCCCTCATTCCATGAGGTTTTAAATTTCATCTGTAGACTAAGGCTCTTTTAGCATAGGAGTGAATTTTCAGAGTGTATTTGAAGACTGTCGTGGTAGAAATAGGAAACAGAAAGTATAACTGAGTGCTCATTCAGAGCAAAAGAGAACGTGTAAAGCCCACGGAAAGTGGATGTGGCGGGCCCCGCTCTTACTGAGAGAAGCGTAGTAGTAAAATGATGTTGATTGAGGGAGAAGCGGGAGTGTGCTTTCTACACTGTAATACAAACCCCTGCTGGTTTGGGGGGAGATGAGTTTTGCAGGAAGGCCAAACCTGCTTCCTCCATTTATCTCCAGGTGCTGGCTTTTTTGCCGTAGTTTTCTGCTTGCTGAGCTGTCAGTTTAATTTACTGTCTAAAGCCCAGCCTATTATTTCTCAGGTTTGCTGCCCTACAGGTACACTGTACAGAAATTCTGTGAAATCCTGGAGCAGCTTTTAGTTTAGAAATGCCAAGGCTTTGTGGTTGTGAAAATAGGTTGTGTTCAGCTTCTTGCTTGATCATCTTTGTTTTGTTTTGCTTCTGAAGCTGAGCTGGAGTTAGAAGGATGATGCTAGAAGCAATTTAAAGGGCACATCAGATTTTTACTGTAGTCCTGAACTATTGATTGTTGACTTCTTTGCAGGTTTAATGCAGACCCATTTCCTTACTTAGCGTCTGACTGGCCATTAAGTTCTGGCAGTGTGCCGGAATGTTGAAATCTTACATCTCGTAATATGATTTGGCTGTCTAAGGGTATTATGTGTGTTTGGTCTTTAAAGACACAGGCAAAGCCCTCGATTTGGTGTGTGTGCTCCAGAATACAGGAAACAATTTCTGCATAGCAAAATCAGGCTTTTCTAGGAGCCAGTACGAAAGTGAGGAGTTGACATTCACCTGAAGTCATGCAAATTGATACCCTCCGGACTAACTGGTTCTTAGAAATAAACACAGACTAACATAACAGAATCTTGATGAGAAGACAAGCAGGGAACTGGGCGGGCATGGTGGTGTGCCAGAGTGGGTCCCAGCTAAGCAGGCACTTCCTTGTGAGTGGTCCTCAGCATGTGCCCAGTGCCTCTCTCCCCGTGTGAAGTTAAAAATAGAGTCTAGCTGAGAGGCGGTTACAGTGTCTTGCTTATGGAGGAAGCTAGGCTCACAGTGGTTGGAAGAGAAGTAGTCAATGTCAGTGAAAGACTTTACCCTCCTTTTCATAACCTGAACACCTCTTGACTGGAATTGAGGGTAAATGAGGGCTGAGGGAATTAGATGACAAGAAACCATTAAATTTGGGGTTTTAAGGGTGTGAATGAGAACTCAGTGGCATTAGAAGGGGAAATGCACTTTTCCATCTAATACTTACTTCAGAGTACTTGTGAAATGGCTCCATAGTGCACTTTCTTGACTGCCACCATTTTGGGAGTGTTGAATTGTTTGGACCAGGTACTTGAAGCTGTGAAACATCTTTGAAAATGACATGGAAAATTGACTTATTTTAACAGGGCAGTGAGGAATTGTTTCATGAAACATGTTAGAGGCAGACTATAAGAATGGCCCTCATAAGGCCATTGGTCAATTCCTATGAAGTAATATATAGTCTTTTCGTTTATTCTGTGACAGAAAAGTTTTTCTAATGTGTGAATAGAGATCTGGTACAGATTTCATGAATGATCATTATGTCATTTCACTGTCCCCCTCAAACCATTGGGAAAAATAGTTATTGAGAAGTCTTATGACTTTGTCTTGATTTGGAAGATCAAGGGGGAAGTAGCAGACTAGTAATTTTATGTGAGCTTTGAGGGACACACCGTGATAATCCTTCCATTCGTATGATACTTTGCAATAGGCTTTGTCCATCACTGTCTTATTCCTTTCTGCAGTGTTTGAGGTGAGGTGAATGGATGTTTGCTTCATCTTTATTTAGAAAGGGAAGAAATCGAGATCAGGACTGATTAATTACTATCAAAGGTGGAACTTGAATCCAGATGCTTCATATCATGCCTTGCTGAAGAAAGCCTCAAGGGATGGATGATTGGGTAAATTCCATATTATCATTATTATTATTTTATTTATTTTTCTGCAAAAATGCTAGTTCTTTTGCCACTGGTCAAATTTCTTGATGTTTTGGTTCTGTCTTTCCCCCTGGACCTTTTCTTACTTGTTTTCTTTGAAGTGACATTTCCATGTATTCCTTTCCACATGAAAGATTTGCTGGTTAACCAAATCAGTTGTAGAGACGAAAATGCTACTTAGAAGAGCAGTACTATAGACTGGTGACAAATCTCACTGTTTCCATCTGAGATATACTTTGGAATAAAAAGTGATACTGAACAGAGGTGTAACTGCTGCTGGCATAGTTTATAGAGGCCCTTCATGTGAAGAGGCCCAGGGTTTCTTGAGATTTGTTGCACTAGTGCCTGTCAGCCTGGTTTGTGCTGTCTGAGTAGGTCACTGGTGCCAAGCAAATGCTAAGTGGCAAACCAGAGCAAAAGTTGTATTTGAAACTTTAGCTGGACTAGACTGTCAGGGTTCAGAGCAAGTCAGGGGAGAAATTTTTAGTTTTTGCCAGTTTTTTGCTTTCTGGTTCACCCTCCCTGTTTCTTTCCTTCCTTTGGACTATTGTCTCTCCTTCCATTCTTTTTGTCTGTTCTTTTTGTCCTTTCTTCTTTTCATTCTTGCTTTTTTCCTTCTGTCCTTTGCATCTCTCTTTCTCTGTCTACACCCCACCCCTGGCCTTTTAGACTGGCTGGCATCTGGAGCAGCCATTGCTAATGGGAGTGTACCTCCTTGTTTCTAGTCAAGTAGCAGCTGTGAAATCATGGCTGTTAGAATGGTTCCTGCAGCCTGGCAGCGTGCACCCACCCACGCCGTGGACTGTATAGAGTGAGTCTGGGTGTGGGGTTGAGCTGGTGTGGAGAAACTGGTTCTGTGGGAGTCAGGCCTTGCTCTTCCTCATATGCTATCATTACTTGGGGTTTTCTGCATTTGCAGACCCCAAAGAGGTGGAATTTAGTTTATCCATCTGGCTAACCTGTTCTTATTTTGCTCTCTTAATAGATGCTCCAAAGCGCATTTCCTTTTTTTTGACCCTTGGCTAAAGCCTCTGCTGATATTGTACTTTTTCTTTTTTTCTTTTTCTTTTGGTGCCTAACTCAGCTTGATATTGAAGGTGTATACGAGTTTTCTGTTACAGTACATAGCTGTTTTGGGTAAGACTATTACAACTTCCTTGTGTTTTGAGAATTGATCATGCATTAAAGCCAAATCCTAAGGAGAAGGAAGGATGGGGAAGAAAATGACCAAGGAAAAGGGCATATTTGATTTTGTTTCGCATGTTTTAGGAATGGAGTTATAAATTAATCTAGTTCTCAGCTTCATATGTGTTCCTCACCATGTGTTAACTTACTCATCCTACTATCTCATATTTTGGGGAGAGGGAATGTTGTGGAAATGGGGTTTATTTTGGAGCAGCAGACATTGAAGAGCCCTTTAGACCTCCATGTTTTTCATTGGGGTTAGGAAGGGATAGGAGCTGCACATCTTTGTATTTGTATTAATCGTCTCCCTCAGATTCTAATTTCCTTCTCTGTTCCTCTCATGCCCTTAATGCGTTTGGCAACAGGAAAGAAGCTCTTGGTCAGTGATTCAAAAATGTGGTGTCCAGACCAACAGCTTCAGCATCACCTAGGAACTTGTTAGAAATGTTCACTCTTAGGTCCCACCACAGACCTAAGAAATCCGGATCTCTGGAGGTGGGCCCCAGAATCTGTTCTAACAAGCCCTCTAGCTTGAGATCCACTGGGTTAAGCTATTACAGAAGCCTAGGATAAGTGACCCCTTCTTTTCTAGCCATCTCTGCCAACTGTTACACTTAGTCCACCAGTGGGCCAACCCTGAACTTTCATCCTGCAAACGAGTATATTTATCATCTAAGTGTTTGAGACCATAAAGAATTAGAAACCACTGTTGGGTTTTTTCTTTTTTTGTTTTTGTTTGTTTTTTAAATTATTTATTTATGACTATGGTGGGTCTTTTTTGCTATATGGCGGGCTTTCTCTAGTTGCGATGAGCAGGGAATACTCTTCGTTGCAGAGCACAGGCTCTAGGTGCACGGGCTTCAGTAGTTGCAGCATGTGGGCTCTCCAGTTGTGGCTCCTGGGCTCTAGAGCACAGGCTCAGCAGTTGTGGTGCCTGGCCTAGTTGCTTCTCGGCATGTGGGTGGGATCTTCCTGGACCAGGGGTCACATCCATGTTCCTTTCATTGCAAGGTGGATTCTTAACCACTGGCCCTCCACCCTTGGAAGCCCCACCACCCTTGTTTTTATTCTTGTTCTGTGAAGGGCACAATGGTCAATAAAATATGTTTAAAACTTATATATATTAAAAGTCTGTTACTTGTAATCGGTCATTGATTATTTTTTCACCTGAAGGAATCGACTCTGTTTCCGAAGCTGTAGCTTAACATACAATGCCTAAAAAGCAGTGAGAGCACAGAGTGGGATGAAGAAGAGAAGGGGGATGGAGGAACAAGAAGTGGAGGGATTAATAATCCCATCTTGGTTAATCATCAGTTTCCTCTGTGATCGCTGTGAGCGGATGTGCTATTGCTTCTGCTAACGTTAATAATTCATGGATGGGCTATACCAAAGGGAGGCCTTAAATCTGGTCTCTCAGCAGATTAAATACACCGTCTGCCATCAGTAGGAGCCAGGAGAGATGAAAGATGGACTTGTTTTCACTCATTAACCTGATTTTCTCTGCCTTTCTCCTCAGCTTCTCTCATCCTCATTTTATTTACCTTTTCATTGGTTTCTCTCTGTAAGCCCCTCCTGCATTAAGTGAGTGCTGAAGATCTTCGGTCGACTGTTAATGACATTAGATTTTACTTTTCCTTAGCTGCTAGTAACAACAGATGCCATGAAAGAAAGCAGAGAGTCAGAATAAGTATTTCCTTAGAAATGTCTAAATCAGTCTGCATATTTAAAAATGTATTAAAATTTGCAGACTGTGTGTCTTAGAAATCATTTGAAACATCTTTGCTTTGCTTTGAAGAATAATCTTCTTGTATTAGCTGGTGAAGATAAACATAGTGTTCTTCATATAGGTGTGGTGGCATTTTCCCATTTTACAGATGAAGTGAATAAGTTGTGTAGGGTTACCTAAAACACAGTTCTTTTGAGTCCAACTTCAGTATGCTTTCCACTAGATTTAATTACCCCCTTGCCTTTGGAAATCCTCTGTAGGTAGCTTTACAGGGCATTTAACCCATAAGGCTTAACTAGTTTAAGTTCGAATGATATACAGGTAGCTTCACAGGAGGAGAAGGCAATGGCAACCCACTTCAGTACTCTTGCCTGGAAAATCCCATGGACGGAGGAGCCTGGCAGGCTGCAGTCCATGGGGTTGCGAAAAGTCGGACACGACTGAGCGACTTCACTTTCATTTTTCACTTTCATGCATTGGAGAAGGAAATGGCAACCCACTCCAGTGTTCTTGCCTGGAGAATCCCAGGGATGGGGGAGCCTGGTGGGCTGCTGTCTATGGGGTCGCACAGAATTGGACACGACTGAAATGACTTAGCAGCAGCAGCAGCTTCACAGGAACACTTCATTTTGTTGTTATTTTGCATGTAATTTTTAACTCTGGTTATTTTTGTATAAAGTTTTTCTTAGAAAGATTTCAGGACTAGTATTTTTTTGTCAGTAGATTTTGAAACTCAGACCAGATAATGAAATACTTAAATGGTTCCTTGTTGGAATACTTGAGGACTGAGTGATTTTAGTAATCCTTTTCTATTGAGGAGTGTTTGGGTTTTTTTTAATCAATTTCTGGCCTCATCAGTGTTTTCCAGTTAATAACAGACACAGTGAATATATACAGAAAAAAAAAACTGCATGAAAATTGAGGTTTTAATGTCTTTTCTCTAAAATAATGGTAATAATATGATGGGCCCTGCTTTAGTAAGCAAATCCAAAATCTGAATATCTGCATTTATTAAAGAACTCTTGGGGTGATATTTAGCTTTAGTATTCCTTCAAATAACAGCTTCCTTACTGAATTTAAAATAGAAGTTGTTTAAAAGAATTCTATTTACAATCAACCTGATAAGAAATACATCTGTTGTGTAAGGTACATTGGTAGCAAGAACTAGCAAGCCAAAAGCTGTTCTTTTGTATCCACCACCCTCCTCCATGGACGCACTTGATCCCCTGAAGTCGGACTTCATCAAGCACACCCTCACCAGGTTGTGTTGCTACAGTGTCATAGTACCGTGTAGAGAAGTCTGAGCGCGAGGAACTCGGGCCTGAACCCAGGGCCTGGACCTGTGAGGCTCTATGTTTCCTTGTTTTCTTAATCTCTGCCAGAGGGAAATGAACTGCCCCTGAAATTTTATGACTATGATGAAGATAAGTTTTTATTTACTTTATTATTTCATTTGTTGTTATTGAGGTAGAACTTCTTCATATAATCTCGAAGTTCTTGCCAGAATCACTTGTTCCCTTTATCTGAATACTAAGGCTTGATTAGATGCTGGGAATGTATTTGTTTGTGTGTGTGTGTTTATGAGAGAGAGACCCAGACCCAAACTGACAAGAGAACTCCCATTCTGAATTTCTGAAACTTGGGACTGCCATGAATTTTCCCGGAGGAATATTTGAAGAGAGATGCTGCTTCCTCCCACTTCAGCCCCTTCCCATTAATAACCACACTTACTGAGAAACTGCTTCCTTAAAACGTGCTTAAAGTGGACGCCTAGCTTCTGAAATTACCTTCACCTATCTGCCTTGAGTTTCTGGCCCACTCCTAACCCTGCCCCCTTGGTAAGCTTATGGAGGCAGAACCCTGCTGTGGGGCAGTAGAAAGGAGAGCTTTCTTTTTCCTGTTGTTTCTTGGGCCCTAAGCAAACAAGTTTGCATATGAACAAGAGATAATGAACCTTAATTTATTTTCCTGCTAAATAAGATGAGCAGAGATCCTCTGATTCTTTAATGACTGCCTAAATCTAGTAGTCTTCACGTAATACTCAAGGTGAAATGTCATTGATAAAATTAGCAGATTGCTTTTTCATTCTCAGCTGATTTGTCAGGACAGATCAGCTGTGAATGCCACACCACTGACTTTGGGCCAGGACCATCTCATTTTCCCGGAACCTCCTTGGCTCTGGATGCAACTGAGAAGGAAGCCGACTTTGGGAATTGAATACTGTTGATAATACTGCTTAGTCACAAAGACGAGTTCGGTGCCTCTGCACATTTTCCAAGAACCACCTCAGCATCTGTCTTAGTACCTAAGGCTGCAATTGTCTCAGGGAGATGAAAAGATTTAAAAGAACAAACAATAAGTGAAAGTAATATTTAGCTCCCCTTTAAGTAGATACCTCCATCTCCCTGGGTGGGGCCTAGTGAACACTAATAAAAATCAATGAAGTGGTTTTGTTGAGTGCCCATTAAGGACTGCAGTATGGTAGGCACTGATGACAATTAGAATAAACCTAAATTCTGGATGCTTCCCTCTGGAAGCTCATTGTTCTCTACCTAGAGAGCCAAGACTAACATTCCTATTATAGGGTCAAACTGTCCAAGACCGTGTAAAATGACTGGCAAAACTAAATAGGAATCACACGAGATTCTAAATGCCATAGGGAGTTCAGAGGAGAGAAAGGGGGTAATGATGAATGAATTCTAGGGTAACTGGGGAAGATCCCCTGGAACAGTCACCATCTCAGTAGGCCTTGAAAGATTAAATGGGCTTAGCTTGTGGAAGTGAGAGAGGATATGAGAGTAATAACCTGAACAAGGTCAGGGAGGTGAGAATAGAAGTTATGTGCTCAAAAATAAAATCTGTCCGTATAGGAGGAACAGATGTGAAAGGAGTGACTACTAAGCAGTAGAGTGTAGGCAGTACATGCTGTTAAGTTTTGGAGCAGGTAAGTGTCAACAAGAAAGGAGGGAGGGTGTAGAAACACTTATGGAAGTTGGCTGGGCCAGGGGAAGGATATGTGCTGCCGTGTTGTTCAGAGGCGATTGCAGCAATCCAGGCACAGTGATGGTGGCCAGGACCCAGTTCGTGGCCGAAAAAACAGAGAGGAAAAGGTGTGTGAGAAACATTTGGAATAAAACATCTGCGTCAGTTGGTGCCTGATGGGCTTAAGAAAGATGTTCAGAAATCACTTGAGGTTTGTGGCTCAAGAAGGATGGGCACTGTTGGTCAAGGCTGAGAAATTAGGAAGGTTAGCTAGATTGGGAGTTGAGATTTGATTTCAGTTTTCGGTGTTCTGGCAAGACATCTTCATGGAAATGCCCTTGAAACATTTGAAGGTAGGCTAAGAAACACTGCCCAGAAACTTGCTCCAGCCAGAATTTCCAGAGTCACTGGTCTCGAGGGAAGAGTTATGGCAGCACAAGCGACTGCACAGAAGGGGAAGCATGTAGCGTGGGGCCAGGGCCGAGTCTCAGCAGGGGCGGCCAGGAAGGGAGCTGGGGGCTTGCGCGCCTGGGAAGGCTAGAATGGGGGACAGTGCTTGCCTGGCCTCACGTGGTCTCTCGTGTTTAACTCTTAAAAGCACTTGCCCTCCAGTGATATTACTTGATCTTCCCTGCAGCCCAGTAGAAGGGAGAACAGAGCTCATCAGGATTCTGTAATAGTTTGATTTCTGGGTGAAGCCCTACATGTTGTTAATGTACTTTAAAGCATTACAGTTGTATGCTTGAACATGGTAACTTCACTGAGTGATTATCATGATTCAGAATTTCAGTGGCTTCCTTTTTCTATTCTATAATCTTTATTAATGGTAACAGGTTAAAAAAAAGGCGTACTAATGCCACCTCTTTAAAAAAATGTCTCCTCATCCTTGTTGTGTTTCAAACACAGGCCTAAGGAAATTAGAGCTACTTTTTCCCTCCTTTTTATTTTTTCCTACTCAGATCTTTAAAACCAGTTAACTGCATGAGGGAGAAAGTCAGAGACTTTGGAATATGGCTATCTGAGGTTGGACAAAGCGTTGCTACTATTTTTTACTACTATAAATTTTCTTCTCTCTTTCTTGGTCCTGTACCTGTACTTTGCTAAGAAGTTACTTAGTGGACTAACTGGGAGAATCTGTAGAGAGATGGAAATAAAAACAATGAACTTGAAACTTTTCTATTAAAAGATTCTCATTACAGTGAATTCTAAGGAACTATCTAAAGGCTTACTTCATTGGAAATTTGTATGGAATAGTGTTTAAAAATTTGAGCCCTCACCAGAAATTTGGAGATCTTTCAAATACACAAAGACCTTCATGCACCTTGGTCATTGTGGTAGTAAGATCCATCTGTCTTTACACTTTGGGTTGTCTGCATTTTTCACACACAGTGTATATGTATCTGATGTACAAGTTAGGCGCCATTGTATTTCAGAATGGTGCAGCGTACAGAGGATTTTGAAAAGATCATATTGATCCCCTTTGGTAGAAAGAATCCGACATCGTCTCTGCATTTGTGAAATATGCAAGCCCATTTATGTCTGTTATATTAATAAATACTGAGTCCACTAGTTATCTGCCATTTTCTCTTTTAGTTTTTCTATGCTTAGGGCTATATAAAGCCAAAACACAGAATTAAACAGTGGACTCCCAAATAGGCATTTAGGAACCGATTACTTCATCCAGTGCTGCAGCAGTTGGAAAAGTACTTCCTTTGTCAGGTGTCTTCTTTCCAGTGTTTTAGCGACCTCCCCATACTTGATTGGGCTTGGGGTCTGAGGCAGGTCACTTAACATTTCTCAGTAGTCTCTACTCTGAGGGCCTTTGCATTCAAGATATCGTGCCAACTCATCTGGTCTCCTTGGCATACTCATAGATTGAGGCTGAGCTGGTTTACAGTTTATTCTAGCATAAAGGTGTATCCTCTTAATTTATTTCTTTGGCTATAGTGGCATGGAAGAACGTGACTCTAATGACATGGGATTTTTTTAAGTAATGAAGGGTGTTTTCTCAGTCTCCTGTAGTGAACTTTAGATGTCTCCCTCAGGAATAGGTTTTAACCATCAGTGAAATGGTTTGACTGTAACCACACTGGGGTCTCTGAGTTCTTTTTTTCTCTTGCCCCTTCCATCCCCAGGCAGAGACTCCTCTTGCTGCATATCCACTATGCTCCAATGCTGTATTTATTTGATCAGAAACAAAAGAGTTTGCTTCTTGCACTGGTTCAGAGAGGTCCCCCAGGATTGTCTTTTGTTCAGTAATTGGAGCATAAGCTGAGCCTGGTTAATTTCAAAGCTACCCCCAACACACGTTCCCTCTTTTCCTCCCTCCTTGCTTGTGTGGTTTCTGAGCCGCTAGTGGTACCTTGTATTGGGTCTGAAACAAAAAAGCTTGAATTGTTGAATGTTAGCTACAACTACTGTGACATCTGCTATGGCACCAAATAGCACTGTTGGTACAGTTAATTTTAAGTTAGGAGAAGAAACAGAACTAGAAAGCTCTTCAGCTTTACAGCTCTTGTTAACACATGCACCTCCAAATTATGCATTTGGTGCTATCACAATGAATAAAACAAAGGAAATCATGGGTTGATTTTTATGTTAGTAACATAAGTTCTTTCATTGTTATTCACTGTGCAGACACCAGTGTGTTCTTATGTTCTTTCTTTTTCCATTTAGTTTTTTTTTCAAGGCAGAAACGTCTGAAACATCTTAACTCTGAGCATTTAATTGGCAAAAGTTCTGATGTAAGAAATACAAGTTGATTATATTAGTTTTTTTTCTTTTAAAACATCAAAGTCTGTAACTTGGTTCTGCTTTTTTTAAATACTGAAATGATTGTTACAGATGAATAAGAACCTTAAGTAGCCAAATTCTAGATGCTAAGTAGCCAAGTTAATATTTGTATAAAAATGTTGTAAAATTGGCAAATCATGTGTCCTTCAGGTTCTGCAGTATAGGTATTAGTTTTGCAGCCAACACAGTTGCAGTCACAGGGTTTGTGGTTTTTGTTTTTGAAGGTGGAAGGATCTTTCTCTTTTGCAGAAAAGAAGGATTTTTCTTTTGCAATCTGCACTGTAATGACGGTCCACTACCTTACTGGCCTGACTTTAATCATCTCGTGCCTGGTTCTCAGTGTGGTTTCATCTCTGCTTTTGCACAAGCTTTCCTGTAATTGCATAGTTGTTTGCTGTATTAAATTTCTTTTAGTGACAATAAAAAACACATGTTAGTATTTTGAGGTAGTCTTTGGTTCTCAGATAATACATTAAAACCTAAGGAGGAAAAAAATCCCTTTCTGAGAAACATTTAAAAAAAAAATTACGGTAGTATGGAAATATTCATTATTTACACATCATATATTTTCCCCTAAATGTTGTACAGAGAAGTGACAGTTGAGCTGAGCATATGTTAATAAAAGGTCTGCATTTTCCTGTGTCACTGACAGTTTCTTTGGCTGTATATTCCTGAAATGCAAATAACCTCGGTTCTGTTCAAAGCTATAATTAATCTGAATAGTTATTTAAACAGTATTGAAATCTTTTAACTACTGAGAGGCCAAACATATAAGATGGTGAATTTACCCTTCTGTTTGAAGGACAGTGCAGTTGATGAGGGCACAGTGAGCTGAGATGCTTGTAGAGGTTGATGGAGGTTGAATGTACACATTCTTTAGGCTAAAATGGCAGAATCTGCCTGCTGCTGTATAAAATCTTTTAACTACCATTTATTTTAGCATCATGGCATGTGCAAATTCCTGCTGCTCAGTTAAGGGACCAGCTTCAAAACTGGTGTTACAATCTGTGGCCACAGCACTGCATCACAATGCAGCAAATGCATTTTCCACATTAACCAAACATGACAACTGAAGCGAGTATTAACCATGCAAGATGTCGGAAGTCATCAAAAATTCACATCAGAGTAATTGCAGTGGCTTGGGTCAAAAAAAAAGTATCATAGCATTCCTTGCCTACATGTTGTCTCTCCCCCTCTTAAATCTTAACTTGGTACAGTCCGTTAACAATAAAATACCCTTCTGTAACCTATAAACTGTTACTCCCATCAGTTTGTGCTTTCAAACTGATGGCTGACTTCTCTGAATTTGTGTGGGGCAACACGGGTGATGATGCTTTGCCCAGGGGCTGCGAGCACCCTTTTTAAGGGGACCCTGCAATCTCATTGTCTAATTAGACTCTTTAGTGCTTCAGTCATATCAGCATTTGCAGGGTGCTATCTTTTCCTTTTTCTTCGTACTCTCTCTTCTTTCTCTCTTCCCTGTCTCTTGCTCTCCTCTCCTCCCCCCTCTCATTTCTGGCTGTTCGGAGTGGGGAAAACTTGAACACTGGTTTCAACAGAGCTCATCCCACATAGAAGGTATGGAAGAGCTGCAGTGACCAACAACGTCGACCGGTCTCCTTAAATTGGAGAAACTCCTAAAATTGGAGAGCTGCAGGTAGGATTGCCTGTGTTTCATAGAGAAATTAAGATTAATGCACCTTAAAAAAAGATTAATGTACCCTAGTAAATACATTGATAGCATGTTGTTGCAATACCTCTGAAAGATAAGATCTCGGTTTGTTTAAAATTTTGAGATGAATTCAGAAGCATTTAACTCATTTGATAGGAAAAGTACTTGATTCTCCTGAGAATTATTCAGATTTGTGCCTTGTCATTCTAACATTTTTCTTAAAAAAAAAAAAAAATCTGTTGGGTGGGGCAGATAAGCATTCACTTAAAGATTTAAATAGTCAATTATTTAGGATTTTTGCAGACTTCATCTTTAAGTAGTAAGTAGTGTGGACTTTCTTTAGGATTTTTTTTTTAAAAGATGCATGTGAAGTGTAGAATTCTTACATAAGGTAAAATATTAAAATAGAATTTTTCTATGCTAAAGTCAAATCCTTTGGGTTTATAGATGAGAGAGAATGTGTGTGTGTCTGTGTGTGTCTGTAGTATGCTTTACCAAGGAATTCAATCATTTTTATTTTGTTATAGGGAAAAAGTACTGTTCAAGGTATCTGGAATTATCTCACAAGTAGTGCTTTGGATTAAGACTTTAAATGGAAATTAAATACAGCATCAAAGATGTAGATTCTTGAGTGTTATCAAATGTAGGTGATTTGAATTGAGATAGTGACTTTTCCTATCCCAAATTTGTCCTCAGAAGAGTGTGGTATGAACACTTTTAAGTATATTTCCAGTTTTTGGTGCAGAGATCATGATTTGTATAAGTGAAATGAAAAACTTTCCAAGTCCTCTAAGCCTTGTCTGGAGGGTGGTAAAATGATAAATGTTTATTGCCTGTAGCACTGTTAATACCTTGACTAATATCAGAGATAAAATGCTTTTGATTCAGCATTAAAAAGCAGCTTGATTGTCTTGTCTTCCCTTAAAAACAACCCCCCTCCCAAAAAAAAAGCCAATGATACATAGCTTTTTATCCCAAGGAATGTATTTGTATCATCGGACCCATAGGGTCTGGACTTCTTTCCGAAGCATGGACTTGGAATTTGCTCACCTAGTTAAGAGATTTATCTCCCTTCAGAGGTGTGGGACTTTCTGTACTCTTAACAATAGGAAGACTTGAGATGCTGTCAAGTGAGGAATAGAAGAGAACAGCTCAGGGAAGAGAGGAACTGTGAGAATTTCACTTGTCTTGGTGTTGCAGGTCTAGATTTACCCAGGGCTAAGATTGCTTTAAAACTCTGACCCAGTGCAGCATTGCAATGAATTGATTTCTGGGATGAGACAATGAGCTGTGGTTTGCATTTTGTAAAGATGGAGGAAACCTCTAACACTAACCCAGTATAGGAGATGACTCAATTATCCATGCCTTGGTACAGTTGCAAATTATTTTCCTTTGTCTGAAGTGGGAGGATGCCAGTGCCTTCATCAGAGCTCTTTAATTTAATGTATGGAAAATGTCTCAGCCACCATTTTTAACAATTAGCTGTATCATGGTTGAGGTGAGCTGAGTTCTGAAGGCAGCTGCAGGGCCGTTTCATTTACATTAGGTTCTGTGGCACGAAAGCTTTGTTACTGTAAAAGTCAGAGAATGAAATTGCACGCTGCACAGAAGAGTTCTGTAGGAGGGTGGAGAGCATTCCCAGAAGAAAATGGAATCCTTTGTCTACAGTAAGTATTTCTCATACTCATTTAGCGGTGAGAAGTTGAAAATTTGTCTTTGGTTGAATGGACAAAATAGACATTAAAATGAACACTGCAAATATTAAAGGTATGAAACAGATTGTTAGATATATTTTTTATGTATGTGTTAGAAACCAAGTGTGATATATATTGATATATATGTGTACTTGAGATATAGGTTTTGTAAGTGGTTTTAATACATGCTTTTAATTAAGTATTCATTGGTAATTTAAGTTAATGAGAGTTCCGGCTTCTTTTCACTGTCTTTTACAATTTGTTTTCCATTTATGAAGAAAACTGCTGGATTTTAGGGGTTTTATTGTTGGTTGTTTTTTTTTTTTTTTTCCTTTTCTAAGAAAACGCTTCCAATGTTAATGATCTATAATGGCTGATTAAAATATATGGGGAAAATGTTTTAACAAAAGAAGATTTTGTCCTTAAAAGATCAGTAGATGGAGGGCTTTCACTCTCATTAATGCGGATAATTTTTAGTGCCTTCTGTTTAATTAATAGTTGACTTCATAGCTACTTGTAGAAAACTCTTGTTTGTGATTGTAAGCTTAGAAATCTTGATTCTTGAAATTAATTGGATTTGACTCGGCTTATTCCTTTGTTCCTTTATGCTGTTACTAAGAGGAAACAAGTGGATTTTAACTTTGATTTGTGTGTTTATGTTTTCAAAGGCACTTAACCCTGAAGAATTTATAGTAAGTGTATTTTACAGTAAACTGTACCATGAAGAATTTGCTCAGAATACTTTAGTAGCTGTTTCAGGAGTTGAATCTTCACAGAACTAGGTATCTTTTAACTTGGTACCAAATTTATAAAGCCAGCTGTTCTTCCAAGTCTTGTTGCAGTAGCTGTTGTTCATCTTCTTCACTGAATGCTATTTTCTCTAATTAGGAGATGTTTTTGAAAGTAGGGGAGAGGAGGATTTTCACATCAGTCTTTTCATTGAAATTGGAAGGCTCAGTTTTCCTAAGCCCTCTTTAGAATCCCACAAAGATTCCGTAAATCTTGCATTAATCTTATGCTTGTCGGGTAAGAGCCTAGATCTCAATATAATTTTACTAATCCTAAAAGAGACATTTAATATATTAATTGTTTACTGTATATAGTAGAATGCAAAGGGATTCTTTTCCTTTGGTTTTTACAAGGCTTGCACTTTGAAATAAAAGACTTGGAGGGCAGCAGATTAGAACTCCTCTTAACTGCATTTTTGCCTGCATAAGTGTTTGGTTGGATGACATAAAGGGTATCACAAAGCCTTCCCTTGACAATTTTAAAGTAAACTTGGTTAAAGATGCTGGTCTTATTTTCTTTCTCTGGCTTTATGTAAGCTGTGTACCAGGTACTCTGAGGACATAGCAGAGATCCAGCTGCTTTCCATTTTCTTTACCTTCACCATGGTCTACTCCATGGTCTACTCAAGAGTGGCTACTGGGGAGAGGCTCGCATTTCTGGTGCTTGTAGAGGATTCCTAAACCTCTTTAATATGGAAATTTTAGCCTGGCTGGTAGTAGAGAGTCAGAGGCTGGTTCTTCCTGCTGCAAAAAATATGTTCCTATCAAACCTTTGAATGCTCTGGCAGTGCCATAACGTAGATAAGCTAGGTTGTCGGCCAGCCCGCTAAGAGACGTTCGTGGCACTAAGATGGCAGTGAGGAGGGAGGAAAATGGCGTCCCCAGGAGCCCTGTGAGAAGAGATGGGCCGCACGGGCCATCTGCCTTCAGTCAAGTCTGAAGATACCTCTAGCAGCACTACTTTGCCAGTTTACAGTTGCTTTTTATTCTGTTAAATGGTAGAAATTTTGAGATTTTCCTGAAGTAAAGACTTAATTAGCACTTGTATCTAGATAGCTTCCGATTGCTGTTTTTAAGAAATTGGTAGCAAATATGGATAAAACAAAAATTTAAATAAGTATTTTGTTAAGACTTCTGAATTTCCTTGCTTTGTGCTTTCTTTTTTTTTTAATTGCGAAAACGTACTCCTTTCAATATAGGATGGTTTTTCAGAAAACAAGACAGTATGCTTCTCCTTTATGGCAAGATGAAACTGGCATTCCTATGGGAAAAAAACGTTATTTGTCTTTGATTCTGATTTTCTTTCTAGCTCTCTGTGGGCTTTGATTAGTTTAAGTATGAAATATATGTCAACTGCCTTCAAAAACGAAGTTTGCTGTATTTCTTTTGTGGTTTAAGGTATGGATTATTTTGGAAGTGAGCTATGACGATGCTAATTTCTTACCTGTTCCCACCTTTCATGGAGTTAGAATTTCTGGAACTGGCTTTAGAGTTTATGTACTGTAATCAGCTCATCTTACAGTTAAGTAAAGCAAGGTTGACTGCCATTAAACAACTTTCTCAAGGTTATACGTCTGGAAAGCAATCAATTTTGCCTGAATTCAGACCATCATACTCATAATCTATGCTGTGCATCTGCCTGCATTTGACTGTTTCTCTTGTGGGCTTACTGGTTGGTGATGGATCTAATGGATTGAGCTTGCAGCAAAGTCTGTCTGTGCTTTAGCAACCTTGTCCTAGAGATGTTCCTTCTCAGTCTCTTCGGAAATAGCTTTATGAAGCTCTGCTTGGAGTCCTCCTGATCCTTCGATGTAGACGATACGCATTTATAAACAAACAGTTAAAACGAGGTAAATCCTGCAGGTTGAGCTTTTAGGTCCACTCTGTTGATTTGGCATGCAGGGTGAAGTACTTGTCTCCTGGCATGGGCATGGGCATTCTGATGCATCCTCCTAGCAGATCACTCCTTATTCTCCAGGTGTGAGGGGTCCCATGGGGGCAGGGTTGCCCCTTTTCTCCCAGTGTGCATAGGCTGGGTGAAAGGTTTTACCTCCCTATTTCAGGCAGTTTGTGTTTAAAGAATGGTCTTGCCCTCTCCCTTCCTGTTGCTCGCGTTTGCCGTTTTAGCTAAGCAGTGTTTGGTGTTTTCTGTACCCGCAGTGACAGTGGTGAGTGCATCCTGCAGTATTCCCTCAGCTCTGGCAGGGTAAAGTCAAAGTGCTTCCAAACTTAATTAAGGTTTTAGAGAGAGTGTGAAACCCCAAGTACTGGTAGCAAATGGGGTACCATGACAGAGTCCATCTAAGGCAACGGGAAGTTATAAAAGAGAAAGTCTGTTAGTGGTCTTCCAACAAATACATTTTTGAAAAGGAATTTCTGAATGAGAAGAAACTGCAGCAGAAGTAAACCTCCCTTTTCTGTGACAGCCATGATGATCAGTGCTCCAGTCCCGTCAGCATAAGCAGTGCTGCATAGCAGGAGGAGCGGGGATTTTCGACTGCAGTGTGAGTGACTGACACCAGGTACCAGCAGGGAGTTAATATGACACACGGTCCCCAAACATTGTCTTCGCTAAGGGCGCTCCTTGCACTTGCTAAGGAGAACTCAGACTTAATCCTAAGCACAGTGGAAACCAGCCTGGCAAAAACTACTCAGCTCCCACCTGACTGCCTCAGACACACACCCTTTGCTGCCTGTCCTTCTCATAGCCCCCCGAGTCTTGCTTTTGCCTGTTGCCAAGGGGAAAAGATACTAGATCTGACAAAGCAGGCAACCTGTATTTTTTTATATATAAGTTCTTTTAAGTTTGGGTTGGGAGCGGGAGGACAATGGGAGGGGACTTTGGCCATGATAAAGGCCATGACTGACACATTCCCATTTCATACTGCAGTGCAGAGTTAGTACCCAAAGTTCTTTGAACGTGGACTAATCCATCTCTAAGATGGAAATCCGTTCCGCAAAGACACATTAAAACATTTTTATCATCCTTTAATGTATCCTCCTTATCTTATCTTTCCATCACCTAAGAGTGGCTATGGGATTAATATTTTTTAGATCTAGTCTTACCTTTGGGTGAGGAGAGGGTTCTTCAGCTGACTTTTGAAGCCGGGCATATTTGGCACACAGTTTATTCCACTCTCAAAGCTAGATTGAAAAGTTTTCTCTTTAGAATCCTCCCTGTTCTTGTGACTTCAAAGGGTAGCTCTAACAGGTATGCTGGTTTGGGGCCAGGGTCTGTGTTTGAGGGGCAGGCAGAGGGGAGAACCTGCTCAGAGCTGCTGTTCTTACTCTCTCCTATGGGGCCACCTCCGAGTCTGAGAGCACTTGGCTGGCTGGCCTCCCCGCTCCCTCCCTCCCTTGGTTTTTAGTGTTCTTACTTTTGGGCTCCCCTTCCCAGGAGTGGAGTGAGGGTGGTCAGCAGAGGCCCAGCGACTGCCACAGGGCACATCCTGCAGCATCGCTGAGGTGAGGGCTCTGGCTTGTTTTCTGGATGCGGTGAGGTGTGGGTAT